>NW_024737068.1:16759176-17229176 GCF_018991925.1 Homarus americanus
GCTATATAGTGTAGTATGTGTTGTCTCTCTCTAGCTCTCTCTTTACTCTCTATCTCTCTCTAGATCTCCCTCACCTCCTTCTCTATCTCTCTCTTCACTCTCTCTTTTGTCACTCTTTAGTTCCCTTTCCAGTAAATATCTATCAATAAACCATCGTTCCCATCTCCCACCCTAACCTAACCTAACCACTGAAACGTCATTAGGAGTTTACATAAATAAGAGACAAGAGAGTTAACAGATAAATAACATACAGTATATAAACGAAGACACAACGTAGCAACACACACACGACACACACACACACAAGCACACACACAAGCACACACAAAGCACACACACACACACACACACACACACACACCGACCATTGCCATGGTATGTATTTCCACAGTGACTCTAGCCAGCAGTACTGTCGTCTCCTCTAGTGTGGGGGTTGTCCTCCTCCCCCATTATGTAAGTCCGTCTGTTCTCTGGTCACATTATCTCCCCCACGTCATAGTTACAGGTTAAGTGGGTCCTAAACCTAAAATGACTCGCATAACTAAACCCAAGCTAAGATAACCTAACAAAGAGTAACTAAACCCAACTTTACTTAAGCTAAGATAACCTAACAAAGAGTAACTAAACCCACTTAAGCTAAGATAACCTAACAAAGAGTAACTAAACCCACTTAAGCTAAGATAACCTAACATAGAGTAACTAAACCCAACTTTACTTAAGCTAAGATGACCTAACAAAGAGTAACTAAACCCACTTAAGCTAAGATAACCTAACAAAGAGTAACTAAACCCACTTAAGCTAAGATAACCTAACAAAGAGTAACTAAACCCACTTAAGCTAAGATAACCTAACATAGAGTAACTAAACCCAACTTTACTTAAGCTAAGATGACCTAACAAAGAGTAACTAAACCCAACTTTACTTAAGCTAAGATAACCTAACAAAGAGTAACTAAACCACTTAAGCTAAGATACCTAACAATTCAAGCATGGCTAAGATAACCTAACAAAGTAACTAAACCCAACTTTAGCAAGCTAAGATAACCTAACAAAGTAACTAAACCAACACTGGCAAGCTAAGATAACCTAACAAAAGAGTAACTAAACCCACTTAAGCTAAGATAACCTAACAAAAGAGTAACTAAACCCACTTAAGCTAAGATAACCTAACAAAAAGTAACTAAACCCAACTTTACTTAGCAAGCTAAGATGACCCAACATAACCAAAGAGTAACTAAACCCAACTTTGTTAAGCTAAGATAACCTAACAAGAGTAACTAAACCCAACACAACCAAACTCAACCCAAATAAACTTATCCTGACAATACAACCTAACCTAACCTACCACCTACACCCTTACTCTATCCCCCCGGACTCTCACTTTTCTTCATTCTATCCTTCTTCCTCCCTCAATCTATCCCTCCTCCTCTTTCACACTATCCCTCACCCTTCCTCACTTCATCCCTCCCTCTCCCTCCCTCATTCTACCCTCCCTCCCTCTCTCTCCCTTTCCATCTCCTTCTACGTACACAGTGAACATGAGAACAACAAATCACTTAACATTGGGAAAATAATTTGTTTCTCGGTGATAAAAAAAAAAAACTAAGTCACATAGTAATTAATTAAACCTTCATAGATCAATGTAAAGGACGATGCTGTGGAATTTGGTGAGTGAAAGAAAGAAAGAAAGAAAGAAATGGGAGACAGACAGATAGACAGACAGACAGAGAGACAGCTAGACAGACAGAGAGACAGATAGAAAATTTTAGAGAATGAGAGACAGAAAATGATAAAGAAAGAGACAGACAGACAGACAAACAATGAGAAAGAAAGAGAAAATGAGAATTAGAGATAAAAACGACAGAAAAAATTAGAATGTCCGAATGAAAAATAAAGAAAATGGGAGAGTATGAATGAAAGACAAAGAAAATGACAATAGGAGAGAGAGAGAGAGAGAGAGAGAGAGAGAGAGAGAGAGAGAGAGAGAGAGAGGAAGAGAGAAAATCGACTTTTCGTTCCTACTACCATAAACAAACTCCCTGACGTCAGAAAAGTATGGCTAACGTCACACCAAACCTCGCCAAAATTATTTGTTTTACATTAAATGAAAGAAAAAGTAATGAAATGGAGGACACTGTTGACGGAAATAATGGTTCACCTTATGATGAGACACCCTAACCTAACTTAACCTAACAACCTAACCTAACAACCTAACCTAACAACCTAACTTAACAACCTAACCTAACAACTTAATCTAACAACCTAACCCAACATCACCAACTAGAAAACTAAACCAAACCTAACCTAACCTAACCCCTCCAGGTAGCAGTAGGGTGGTTAATCAAGTGAAATAAGGTGGGGTGTCTAATCTACAGGTGATTAAACAAATTGCTTAAAATCACACACCAGAAAACTGGATCAATTTACTTAAGACAAAACAACAGTGTGGATAAGATCAGACCTTAGAGAGAGGCGTTGGTGGTGGTGGTGGTGGTGAGATGGTGTAGTGGTGGTGATTGTGGTGGTGGTGGTGGTGGTGGTCGTGAGGTGTAGTGATTGTGATTGTGGGTATTGTGGTGGTGGTGGTGGCCGTGAGAAGTGTGCATTGCTTGTGATTGTGGTGGTGGTGGTGGTGATGGTGGTGGTGGTTGTGGTGGTGGTGATTGTGGTGGTGGTTGTGGTAGTAGGGTGGTGATATGATTGACAATGGTTGGTGGCAGAAAGTGCGGCTATGGTGGTAGGATGGTGGCGTGATGGTAGGCTAATAATACTGGTGGTGGTGACAGTGGGTGGTGGTAGTAGTGTGGGCGTGGTGGTGATAGTGACAGTGGGTGGTGGCCGCAGTGTGGGCGTGGTGGTGGCAGGGCGTGTAAACACAGGGATAGCTCTCCCCGGCCCGCCTCAACTCAGTGCCAAATTGGGTGATCAAAACAAGACTCAACAATAAGTAAAAGGAGAATAAATGTGATAAAATAATAGTAAATATAATAATAATAAAAGTATATGATAATATTGATAAAAGAAATAATAATAATAAAAATATATGATACTATTGTTATAAGTAATAATAGTGACAAAAATATAATTGTTGATAATGATTATATAAAAAATTTTACACGCACACGCACACACACACACACACACACACACACACACACACACACACACACACACAACGGAAACAACTAGAAAAATTACAGAAGAGGGCATGCAAGATTATTCTCTCCCCTCCTACTCCACGTATCAAGAAGCGCTCAACACATTGACCCTCTCAGTTCTTTCTGATCATCACCACGACCTCATCTGCAAATTTGATGAGAAGCCTCTGCACCATCCTCGCCACCGGCTCCTGCTTCCACCCGAGATCCCTCATCCGCTAATTGCTGTTCGACACCACATCCAACAACTCGTAATTCAACCAGTGTATTCACTCCCAGTCAATCTTACTTTTTGCACTGTCACTATGTTGAAATGCCCTGTAGTTTGAGCCTCTCCCCACCTAGTTATTATATATCATATTTGTATCACTTATGTTACTTGTATATTATTTGTAAATCAAGAGACCCATTCCCCAATTATGTAACTGTATATTTTCTGCCTTCTGACTGCCATGCTCTTTCAATAAACCGTTAATTATTATTATTATCATTATCATTATCATTATCATCATCATCATTATCATTATCATTATTATCATTATTATCATTATTATCATTATTATTATTATTATTATTATTATTATTATCCTCAGCATATTTCATAAAAGTGTGCAGGATTCGCATGAAATATACATACAAACAGACATACATACATACACATACGAATAAACGCACATAGACATTTTACACAGACTAGCCATATACCTGATACATAAACCAGAACCTAAACTCAGAGCACCACACAGATACACAGACACAGGGGATACATAAACACAGACACACAGACAAAAGACACAGGGGATACATAAACAAAGACGACACAGACAAAAGACACAGGGTATACATAAACACAGAACACAGACAAAAGACACAGGAACATAAACAGACACACAGACAAAAGACACAGGGGATACATAAACACAGACACACAGACAAAAGACACAGGATACATAAACAAAGACGACACACCTCTAAGAAATATCAAATAACACCATTAATTTAGAGATATCAAATGTTTACCTTCCAACCCTCTCTCTCAAAATGCACCCATCCACCCACCCACTCAAAAACACATCCCTCACTCACACATTCACTCACCCTCCTCACTCACTCCCCACTCACTCATTCACTCACTCACTCCCAACCCACCACCATCTCCACAACCTCTTAAACACAAATCACTAAGTCACACTTAATGATTATATCTCCACCAGATGTTTCAGCCTGTGTAGTACCCCAAACATACCCAGGAAGAGTACCCCCAAACATACCCAGGAAGTGTACCCCAAACATACCCAGGAAGAGTACCCCAAACATCCAGGAGTGTTGCCCTAACATACCCAGGAGTGTACCCCCCTAACATACCCAGGAAGTGTGCCCCCAAACATACCCAGGAAGAGTACCCCCAAACATACCCAGGAAGAGTCCCCTAACATGCCCAGGAAGAGTACCCCTAACATCCCAGGAGAGTGCCCCCAAACATCCCAGGAAGTGTTGCCCCTAACATCCCAGGAAGTGCCCCCTAACATACCCAGGAAGTGTACCCCTAACATGCAGGAAGAGTGCCCTAACATACCCAGGAGTGTGCCCCAAACATACCCAGGAAGTGTGCCCCCAAACATACCCAGGAAGAGTACCCCCAAACATACCCAGGAAGTGTGCCCCCAAACATACCCAGGAAGTGTGCCCCCAAACATGCCAGGTATCCCCAAACATGCCAGGAAGAGTGCCCCCTAACATACCCAGGAAGAGTGCCCCTAACATGCCCAGGAAGTGCCCCCTAACATGCCCAGGAAGAGGCGCCCCTTAACATACCCAGGAAGTGTGCCCCCTAACATCCCAGGAAGGTGCCCCCTAACATACCCAGGAAGAGTGCCCCCTAACATACCCAGGAAGAGTACCCCTAACATCCAGGAAGAGCGCCCCCTAACACACCCAGGGTGTACCCCCTAACATAGGAAGAGTACCCCCTAACATACCCAGGAAGAGTACCCCCCTAACATACCCAATAAGTGACCACACCTCACTCCTCATTCTCCCGTCCTCCCTCCGTTCTGCCCTATTCATCCCTCTCTTAAATTCCTCTCATTCTCCCCCAGATGTTCACACACATCACTGCCTCCTCCTCAACTTCCTCATTACGCTGCCTCATAATGACTCTCGTGTTGTCTCTATACAACACTGCTTGTCAATTTTCCTTCATATCTCCGTCTCTCATGAGCTTCCCTTGGATTAAGATCTCTTGTAAATTTCTACCTCCGCACACCACGGAAACCTTGGGAATTATATCTTTGGAATCAGTACTTTGAACAACTCGAAGACATTTTTCTTCTATGACGTTTCCCTCGCAAACGACTTTTATATATATATAATCAACGACCTCACCAGCCAGGATTCAAACCCTCGACCTAATGCATGGGACCAGGGAACACTACCGACCATACCACAAGAGCACTAAAAGCAGTTCTAGACTATGTGATATTTCACACAAAGCCTGTTCCTCGAGCTGATGGCGCCGTGAATCTCTCATTGGGAACTGCCCGTGCTCTTTATGTGGATGTCAGTAGCATAAGCAGCACGGGCAGTTCCCAATGAGAGGTTCACGGCGCCATCAGCTCGAACAGGCTTTGTGTGAAATATCACATAGTCTAGAATTGCTTTTAGTGCTCTTGTGGTATGGTCGGTAGTGTTCCCTGGTCCCATGCATTAGGTCGAGGTTCGAATCCTGGCTATTGAGGTCGTTGATTATATGTTCAAAAGTCCGAGTGTTATATGGACTAAAATTGAAATATATATATATATATATATATATATATATATATATATATATATATATATATATATATATATATATATATATATATATATATATATATATGGGAAACGTCATAGAAGAAAAGTGTCTTCGAGTTGTCTAAACTACCTCTAGTAAAGATAGAATTCCTAAGGTCTCCGTGTTGTCCGAAAGCAAAATAATACCAGTTCTCTTTCCTGTCGAAAGCTAATAGTCGCAATAATAATAATAATAATAATGATAATAATAATAATAATAATAATAATAGTAACAAGAAGAACAACAAGAAATAATAATAATAATAATAATACCATAACAGTAATAACAATTGAATAAAACAAATTATATTTATATTTGTCATAATAATAACTAAAAAAGGCATACTGTTAAATCAAAATCTCAAGGGCGCAACCGAAATCCACCACCCCAAGCGTTTCACGAGCTGTCTCACCCGTCCTCCCAGATTTTGTAGCTCTCCGGGGACCACAGCTTCTAAATTTATACTGTATTCATCCCACCATAACTTACATCATCTCCTCTCTCTCTCTCTCTCTCTCTCTCTCTCTCTCTCTCTCTCTCTCTCTCTCTGTTCAATATCCCACCTACCAACCATTATTTACATAACCTTCCTCCTTTTCTGTTTTACTCTCTCATTTTCTTTGCTTACCTTCCTCTCCTGTCTTTTCTCTCTCTTTCTTTCTCTGCTTCATTCCTTCTTCCCTTCTCTCCTTCCTCCCTCTCCTTTCTCTGCTTCCTTCCCTCTCCCTTTCTCTGTCACCTTCTTCTTCTCTTCCTTTCCCTACCCCTCCTCCTTTCTCAGTTTACCTCCCTTTCCCTGTCTCTCCTCCTCTCCCTCTCGTAACCATCACTTACGTCACCAGCTGATGATGTCAACAACACTCTTCTTCATCATGACTCACGCATCTCTCTCTTCCTTTATCTAAATTGGTTATGGCAGCAGCATACCTACCCCCCCTGTACGAAACATCATTTAGTCCACTATTGTTTCTGTCCTTCTGTTTTCGACGAATTATCCAGAAAAAATAAATTACGAAAACACAAACCTTTAAGTTAAAATTATTAAAGAAAACCAATTAAAAAAGAAAACACGAAAGGAGGAAAAAGAACAATGATTAGACTTGTATCTCCTATAACTTCTAGTTGTTGATGACAGTGTACTGTAATCATTGACTTGGTATACGCACTTAAAGACCTTAACTCTTGAAGCGCAGTAGTCAATTATAAAATCAACATCAAATAATGACTAGAAAATAAATGGGGAAAAACAACGAAAAGATGATTAAGAAAAGATGTATAGACAAAATGAAGGTTAAAACACGCAGGGGATAAACAGCACCAGAAGAGAAGAAACACGTACAGTACAGTATTTACAAACACGTCCAAATGGTGTCGGTACATCATCTTAAGGCCATCTCCCTATGTACTGCTTTTAGTTAAATAAGTGAAGCTTTTGGCATCAAAGGTCCTTGGAGGGAGATGACGTGAGAGGCGCGACATATGCACCAAAGATGTGTACAGTATTCAGTAATAAAAAATCATTATTTACACTTCTGGTGCGGGTTGGTAGGTGGGTGGCAGTGCCGGTGAGTTTCCTATTTGTCTTTACTTAATAATTATGAACTAACTTGCCCTTGCAACAATTATTCAAAACCAAGATTCTTACCTCGCTGTACTTTTTTGTACTCATTTATACTTGCAGAAATAAAAGCACTTGCGGCAAAGGACATTTATTAAACCAGAAGGTTCAATTTTTTTTAACTACCGTTGACTATTTCTACATCTTTCCTGATCAATAATTTTCTTTCTGATCGACCGTTTCAGTGATCAATATGTTCCCTGTATCTTGTGTTATATGTAAAAAAAATCTCTAAGCATATCAAGAAATTGTTGCCGTCTTTGTTATAAATAAACGAACAAAAAAAATATCAAAACTGAGCACTTTTAATTGGTTAAGAAATTGCGGATCGGTTTACTGCCGTTAAATTTTCTCCACCTTGCTTAAGAATAATGAGAGACCATAAAATGGTCCCTGATCGGCTAAGTGGATCAATAAGAAATACAAGTACGACCCTTTGAGAATCCCAGACTGACGACCCACAGACAGAGGGGACGAATATAACACCACACCCATAGAGTTTTGAGTTGAACACACACACCTCACTCAGACACCTTCTTTTACATTCTTGGCGTCTCTTCTCGCGCCTTTTGCTGCACCGCAGATCCTGGTACAGTAACTTCACGAAGTATTTGTTATGGTTGTACCTTTTCGCTACTTTATCAAGAGTGTTGTATAAAATTATGTAACGTCTTATGAGAACCTTCTACCAATTTAAGCTTTCATTTGTTATTTTGAATACACAAACAAATCTCCCCTACTTACGTACAGTATATTCTTCCACATATCCTGTATAAAACTGTTAGCATTTACTCGCCCCTTTGCCATTAACATTACGTCATCTAAAAGCATAAATAAATTCATAGCCAAAATTTCAAGAAGAAAAACAAATATTCCCAAGTCAAATACATTTTGATGTTGCTCTTCTTGCCGAGTCCACTGGTCACGCTATCATTATCTTGGTTACCTTATTCGATTTTAAGTTCCTTGCTCAGTTTCTAAGCAAATGGTTTGACAAATAAGATATATATTTAATAAACCATGAAATACTAAATGTCTATAGATCATTAACAATGACATATGAATAATAATTCACTGACACTAATGAGATAAAATAAATCGTTAACGTCAATTACATGAGTGTACAATTATGACTGCCATTAATTACATAAACATATAATAAATCACTGACACTAACGACACATAATCATTTACTTATCGCTAATGACATAAATGTATACTAAATCACTTAACATTTGTGAGATAAATGCTAATAAATTATAATTCCCAAACCTGCCAATACCAACACATGATCTACTGGCAACTGTTATAAAACATCTGCTTGTTTTTTTTTCCTCTCCACTGGTGGTGATGGAACTGATGACAAGTGTAATGGAACAATATTTGTGTTACTCATGATGATGATGATGATGATGATGATGACAGTAATAACAGTGTAATACTGGTCTTCGTAAGTTTGATGTTTACTGTAATATTGGCAGTGGGGAGAATGGGATGTGCCGATGATGATAAAGATAACACTGGCTATAATGTCAATGAGAATACGAGTTACTTTTACAATGAGCAGTGATTAAGGGAAAGAAAAAGCTGAGGATGATAATGATGAGAGATGGTACGCTGATAGCAAACTCACGAAGATGAGGACACACACACCTACAGTAGACTCTACTACGATCACCACTCGATACAATCGCCCTTACTGCTACACAATACGCGGCTTCAGGACAAAATCCCACCTACCCTCACAGTCAACATAACTTATTCTTTCTGGTTATAAATTATCGGGATTTTGTCACTGTTGGAATGCCGTTCAGTAGGAATTTATTTACTAGGATATTGCCCAGCTCGACATCGTCTGATAAGAAGTTTTTTGTTGTGAATTCCTCTGATGGGATTTTGTCCTTGAGCTGCTGTCCACACAATAGGTATAACAAACAAGACAACAGCAGCAGGCAGAGGAAACTACTCCAAGTGGTGGTGTACTCACCCTCTTGTCCTCGAAGTTCTGTGGCAGCTGCTGCAGGGAGAACTTCCTGCCCAAAGAGTGTGTATGGGTGGTGGGCTGAGGCGTCGTGGGCTGAGGCGTCTTGGGTTGGAGCGGAGGGTACTGGGCGTGAGCGGACGCGGGCGTGGCGGGCGTAGACATGGAATTATTGTTTATTGGCACCGTTCTGTTGAGATCCAACACAGATTGGGGCAACCCTTTCCTGATTTCCTCATCACTGTGGACAGAAGACGACATCACTAAGAAATGAATAGTTTTGTATCACCTGAACAGCCCTGATCTATAATATCACGCTTGGCCGTTCAGTTGATTATTATCAATGTCAAGTTTACTTTCATAATGGAATATTCCATTATTTTTACACTATTGTTTTCCTAAATTCACATGTCACATTCTTTATTTAATCAACATTTATGTAAGAGTATTCATTGATTAAAGTATATAGAGGGGGGAGGTGACGGTAGGAGAGAGGAGAGGCAGACCGCACAAGAGAAAATGAGTTGCAAATGTGTTCTTATGATTTAGGATTTCTTCAGTGGAGTATGTCAGAAGTGAAACCACGCCTCACACAGTAAAGATAATTTGTTTATTCATGATGTTCCTGTGAACCTTTTCAAGCACAGCAGAGAAGAATTGTGTAAGAAAGTGGGAGGGAAAATGAAGGAATAATCTCACTTAAGTTACGAAACAATCACTGAAAGTTGAGGTCTTTTTAATACTTGACTCCAGATTATGACTGACTATTGTGTGAATATGTATTAGTGAGAACATATATGGCAGGAGACGGGCATGTAATGTGATGTACTGTATGTCGTTTATTAGTCCTTTGTGTCTTCTGATAACGTAACAGTCGTTCATCTCGCACTCTTTCTCATACATAATTACATAAACACAAAAATATATTCACTTACAGGTGGTCATTGAGGTTAGGTAAACTGGGGCTTGTAGTGGCGCGGGTCAGAGCTTTGTTGGGGGGTGGCCCTGAGAGATCGTTCTTCGCAGTCACTGTTAATACAGAGATGATAAAAAACTGTTAAACGTTAATGATACATATTGTGCTCCTTGAGTAGTCACCGATATTTTTGTCTGAACCTGAAATACAAGGATTATAGAAAAAAATTAAATTTGAAGTTGATCCATGATACTGAAAACCAGTTTTACGCCCGAGTCTGTAACTAAAAGACTACGTTTAGAAAATAAAAACTAAGACAAACAATCGACATCAACCGCTGGGACTGACTTATATTTAGTTACGCCTTGCCATCACAACAAAATTCCCAAAGGGATATTAAGAAAGAAGTCACCAATTCACGGTAGAAGGCACCGAGTTGTGTCATCACACGTGGATCGTCTTCCCAAACAAAGGGATGTAGACACCTTCTTGAATACATAGCTGAAGGATGAACTACAAACGCTTCTTAGTGATTTAACAAAGTCCACTTCCTGGGACTGCCTAGCAACTCCATCAACAGACTGAGAATCATTTTCTTCCCTACTCTGAGGACTTTGTGCCACTCCTACCCAAGAGTCGATTTGATCCCCATCATGACCGACCGACCTTTTCCTCATCAATTTGCAAGAGAAACGAAAAAACTCACATTACTCGTTAAGAACAAATTGAAGTACTTGTATAGGGGGATATACTGTAGGGTACACCTTAATCATTCTTTCCTAGGGTGCTAACCTGGGTTGGTTGGTCTTAAAGTCGCCTACAATGGTCGTCCCGCCAGGAAATTGCACTGCTGAAGGAGGAAGTAATTTAGTCTTTTTGGGTGTTCGGTTATAAAGACACTTGTATTTCTCATTAATGACTCAGCCAGCCTTAAGCAACTACCAGACTCGCTGAAGGTTTATCCAGTGTCCTTACCGAAGATAATCAGAAAACAAGAAACACACAATAATTTCCAGAAAAAAAAAGTAATTTTGTGCAAGTCTGTTAATTAACGAGTAGTTGTAGACCCAAAGTAAAGTTTCCTGTATAGTACTTCTATTTTTTATCACACCAAGGAATTCTTTCACCCTCAGGCCAGACCCCCATGCCTAACATAAGCCATAACAGGTAGAGTTACTTATGATGAAATTGGATCGTTATCCTTATACAGTACAGTATAGGCATTCCTACAAAATGAAAAACAAAAGCAAATTTGCCTTACCTGTTTTCTAACTGTTTAGTACTGTATGGTTTCCACCCATAACTGTTTAAGTGCTAAAAATTTACCTAAGACAGACACACTTAGTGCCTTACGGGAAATGTAGCAAGTAAGGAGGCATCTCCCTCAGCTCGAAATTGTGGCTGAAACCGAATGGACTGATACCTGGAATTCCAAAGCCAATTACTCAGCTGCTGGGAAAATTGCAATACAAGATAATCTGACATCACTAGTTATTGCCGTCTATCTTAAATGGTGAATTTTGGTTCTATATGTAACTTTAGGGATTTGGTTGTCAGTGGAAGAAACGACTAATAAATCAAATTTATCCCAGTCGCTATGTCAAGGGTTTACCCAAGTTTTCAACCTAAACACTTAAGTGGGTAAGTACACAAGTCATTTAGTAGATGTCTTTACACCATAGAATATACCAATGAGATGTACAGTATTTCTTGACCAACAGTTTATTTACAGAACCAGAGATACACAGAATAACCTTAAAAACAGACTAAGGGTAACACATGCGGACTAAGTGCTGAACTGAGATTTGTTCAATCAGGCTTACAGAAAAGAAAACTAAGGTTTGCTGCACTCCTCGTCAAATTACTGTAATAATTTTGGCATAACCTAAAGCAGTTGAATTACACAAAATCCTAAAATACACATCTTAAAGTTATATATGATTCATGACAACTTTTAATAGACCTTGAAAAAACACAGATTATAAAGGAGTTTATAAAATAAATAAATAAATAATTTACTCTGAGGAATAGCGGAAGCTTTTACAGGAACTCAGGTATATAGCTCACAGAAATGTTGAATAAGTAATTATGAATATATCACATCTAATTAATTTCTGAGATTGTTTTACAAATGAAAAAGTAATACTGTACGTCAGAATCAGTCATGAGATATGGAAACAGTAACAATTATCATGTAGTGTGGAGAATCTCCTACAAGATCCATTGGTTTTACCGTAGTGTGAAAAGCTAACAAGATATCTTTAATGTACAGTCAGAGGCAGTGATCGCTACCCCCCTCCCTCCCTCTAATAAGAGTCCTGGCCTGGCGATCGGACAAACCACGCCCCCCCCCCCCTCACTGTCTAAACGTTGCTGGTTAGTTTTGGAACTATCATGGCGAGCGATGTTGTATTGTGTCAATATCAACCTTCACTGGCTGTGGCTCCAGCTACTAGGTGGGGGGGGTCAATTACTGCTTCTGACTGTACATGTAAGCGATCATTACAGTACTAATCTCAACAAAAAATCAAGGTAAAATTCAAGAAGAAACAATCCCAAGCATTGAAAAGTAATGTTACACTGACGTTACCATAGTTCCAGTATAAATGTACACTAATCTCTAAATCCTGAAACTCTGACCTAAAACTATTTTGGGGATACAAGCTCCAAAAAGTATCTTTAAGTGTTAAACAATATGACACAATGGACGAAGGAGTTTGACAACCCTACAGAGAAAAGAGGAATTGAGGTGTTCATTTTAAAATTACTCGTAGCCTGCCGTGAAGATACTCTTTGGAGTGTGTGTACATGATTGGGGGTACAGAGAGAGACTGAGAGTAGGAGTGAGTATGATAGGCCGATGACAAGAAAATTTATCATCAGGTCACTCACCTTTGGTCTGGTCGGGGGTAGGAGGGAGAGGCCTGGCACCCATGAATCTCTTGAGGCTGCCCATGATGGTTCGACCAGCACTGCTACCCTCGTTGGATGCAGTCTGTACGAGGGGGGAAACCAGTGTGTGACCTTGAGAACCATAACGTTCGACCAAAGGGTGAGCCTTCGGAAATACAGGTTGGGACTTTTAGAAGAACATGATGTGACCTCCAGAACCTCGAGACAACGGGGTAACTCAAGAACCATATATGACACACTGTAGAGCATCTTCCCCCCAAAACACTTACAATCACCAGAAGATCCTTAACCTGAAACGTTTTAAACCCCATAAAGACAATTTTTAACCTTAACACTTACAATCCCTCAGAAAACATCTGAACGTCATAAATAACACACAACCACCAGAGCTTCATCCTAGACTTGTACCTAATGATGCCACCCTGCAGCTCTGGCACTTCTTTGTTATGTTTTGTTTTCATTAAGATGATACACAAAATTCTGAAATTAATCTTTCCCTTTAACTCTTCTTACATGGAATTCCCGTCCTAAATCCTAAGTTCCTTCTGATTAAGACCTACAAATGTTCACAACTCATGTTAAGAGACGGTTTATATAGCATAGGAGTCAATCGCCTTTTATTATTTACTGTGAACTGTTTTCCAGTCTCTGATGGTCATGCAGTGGGTCGCCGCCCGACGTCTGCATCTTTTGGAATGACAACAGTTTCAAAAGTGGCCAAATATTTTGACACTGGAGGGTTTTATAATACTAACAGTTGGATTCCACACGTCAGCCACAAAGGACCCTTCTGTGGTTGATCATGAAAAAATAAATATACTGTGCCTGTAATATAGAAATGTGGTTCATTATAAGAATAATTTTTGGGGATATAAAATGCAGTTAAACGTAACAAATGCAATAGATACAGTACATAATCAAACCACAAGATTTTGCCAAGGTCATGCACTAAACTTTTTCCCAATTAACTGTCAACACTGTTAACCAGGGGGAAAGGAGCTGTCTAGTAATATATGGGTCTAAGGACTTGTCATAGGTTGTAGTAAGATAAGGAGACTGGATTCAGTACCTTGAGTAGTAAGTGTGGTACAGTACTAGGTCTATGGTGAAATGTGCATTGTCATTAACTTTTGTAAAGGCAGGGTACAGTAGTGTACAACATATGTATTATTATCATAGTTGCCTCTTCCATCTTGAAAATCAAGAGGAACATTTAAACGACGATGCAGTGTTCAAGTACAATGACTTTGCTATCACCTGGAACGGGAAGTAGCAAAATTTGGTAGATAAGCTCACCAGCGGTTGTGACAATGTGCCTGCGCATGCAACAAGCGATTGCTAGAGTGCCAGTTACACTGATCACATTATATCAATGTAGACTATTACAATGTCTTAATACTACAAAAATTTATTAAAAACACAGCTTTAGAGACAGCTTTGGCCTGTGAGATCCACTTTTAACAGCTTTGGTCATCAGACACCACATCAAAATATGGAGTAACAAAGTCCCAAACAAAATACATATACGCCAGGATGAAGCATGAACAATGTTACCTGACAACCCACAACAAGAAAATAGGGAGTGACAACGAACAAACGGGTCTCTATTATACATGTCTGAGAAAAAGAAATTAGCGTAGAGGCTTGGTCGTCATAAGCCATCACATCACAACATGGAGTGAAAAACAATTCAGGTTTTTCTTCAGCCATCACACGTAAACATGGAGAGCTAAAGAATACTGTGGCGTCTGTTTTGAGAAAACTTTAACCTGGAAGATACAATGACAACTTTAGCTCACACAAATCACAAACAGCATGGAGCGACAAGGAACACGAAAGTCTGTGCTAAACCTGGAGGTGGAGACACCTCCCAAGATGGTAGTTACCTGAAGGTTGGTCATGCTGGTGGAGCGGGAGTTGGCAGTGCCGGGGCGCGCATAAGTCTGGGAGATACACAACCGCGGGGAAGAGATAAAGATAGAGAACAAACACAGAAAACAATAATGGGATGAAACGAGTTATGGGGAGCCGAAAATCTCTAATAAAGATAGAAAATAGGAGGAATTTTAAATCTTGAGCTGGACCACAAATATATAACAACACAATAAAGGCCTCAGCAGAGACTTGACAACCCATGCTGAAAAGGTATTATGAAGAATTATGGAAAGATGGAAGTTTAAAAGAAAAAATTATAAGGAAATTTTATAATCTTGAACTGGATTTCCCTTTTCATCAACCTACAGGTATTAGAATAAATAAAGAACAGAGGTAATTTATAACCCATGCTGAGACAAGTGTTATGAAGAACCACTGGACGACACGATCTTCAACTGGATCACATTTCTAAACTGAACTAGTCAATAAAAAAGTTAGCAGTAATTATAATTATTAATGGGATAACATGAATTTAATGAGAAGAAAAAACTGAGTGGATAGTATAATGGAGGAAGGTGAGTGTGAACTGTAAGCTCTCGGGCGTATATGTTCCCTCGAGTTGGCAGCCCAATTCATCACTTTTAGACAAAACTCAATCTTGAGCAGTTCACTTCATCGATAAACAGTTCTTAATCACTTCCTAATTAACATCCCCTCATGCCAGACGATCTCTCTCTTTACTTTCTCTTTTCTACAGCTACAGTATTTGCAAAGGCAATGCATTAACGAAATCCAAATCATCACTTGTCCCACTGACAACACACATCATTCATCATTATGCCACCCCTACTGCTTGAAAATCTATACAGTTAAACTTGAATGTCATTCATTTCCGTCATTCCTCGCACTGATTGTCTACAGAACTCCCTTCCCCCTGACGACTTATCATCATCATAAAAATTATAACTTTTTTAAAATGAAAGGCAAGTACTCTCCTTTTACTGTAAAGCTAGATCATGCATCCAAACTTTCTTACCCATGGGGTACAGTACTAAGGAAACCCAGTGCGTATACCTCGTTTGTTTGCGTTAACACCCTTCAGAGGACATACACACACGTGGACCTCTCTTAGTCCTTCACAGAAAAATATAGCTTTAGCAATAACTGATAATCCAGATTAGTAATGTATTTTGTGGGAACAGTGTCTCAAGAGAGGGATAAAGTAGAGGAATATTAACTGCATTACAAATTTATAAACAAACTACTGTACACACATTTAAGGTGTAAAAGAAGAGTAGCTATTGATAACACAGGCTGAAGAATGTTATTGAAATGTGATCCTCATGAAGTGGATTTTGTATCACTCTTGTAAACCTTTTCCTACGATGATGCATGATGAATGGACCAAGCACAAAAATAGCCTTTCCCTTCTGGTGGTAGATATAAGTAATGCGAAAATTTACAAAGAAATTACTGGTCAGTACAGTATACGTAATGTTAAAAAATCACAAAGAAAATACTGATAATAATTTACCATTGATTCTAAGATAATTATAATGCATCATTCTGAATGTGAATAACAATGGCAGAGTGTCTCGCTAATTTGCCTTCCACCAATTTTGAACCAACGTACCAATTTCTTAGCTTACGCTTCCTGGCCATTTTCTACCATCTTCAGCAAACATTGTTATTGTTTAATACTCACTACCCGGCCATGTAAAAGTACCGTAATATACTCCAGCTTAGCAACAGCAAAAATTATATCCAAATTATAATGAAGACAGGTTTAATTTTTTTGGGGTTACAATAATTAACATTTATTATATAATGCTTAAGGAGTCCCTGAATGACATAAAAGTATATCCCAAGAATCTTAAAACACACTACAGTGCTAACTATGGCTTCACAACATGGCTTCATCTATAAAAATAACACTGTACTGACGATAAAACGTTATATACTCTAATAATTTTATATTTTCCCACCATGTGATTTATCTAAACATTACCAGGAGCTCATCAACAACATGTGAGAACAAGAAAAAAACTCCCTCAGGTTGGAAAAGCATATTCAGTGACGTCATGAAAGGCAGTGAACAAGTGACTGCGCAGCCAAAAATGGAAAAATGGGGGATAAAAAAATGACGTGATATAATAAAAAAAATGAACAAAAATGAGATAAAAACGTTATAGAAAGACAATGTAAACTTGTAACATAAAGAAGAACATTATGTAAGAACTGTACATACGTGAAGGAGAATAAAATATAAGAAACAAGATGAGGAATGGAAATCGAAAACAATAACAACAGAAGATGTGAGTTGGTAATAACGGTAAGGGAGAAAGAGAGAAAATACAAACAAGAATAGAAGCCTCAAGGACCCTGAACCACCCCACCTGATCCCTCTTGTTGAAGGCTGTGCTGGAAAGAAACCCGGAGCGCTTGTTCTTCCTGGGTGGGGGCTGGGGAGGTGGCACTCCTCCCTGGACCTCTCCCTTGGGTGGTAGGGGCGGTCTCACTCCTCCTCCCGTCGTCGACTTGCAGTCCACCGCCTGAAACAAACAGAGATGCGTTAATGAGGTGTTCCTACTTATGCAAGTCAATAAAAGGTAGAGTTTCTGTAAGTTAGAGACGCTTAAACAAAAACTGTCAATGTTTTCAATTACTGAACAAGTCAGTGTGGCGCACAACAAAAACAACCAGCAATTTACTATACTTGTAACTGTACTTTATAAACATGAACCTGTACTTTTGCTTACATATCTAAAAAGAGTTTCTGAAACACTACATATTCACAAACTATTTGATTACATAGGTAGAGCCGTAAGGTCAATATCAAGTTCCCTTTTTCAACTCGTTCACTGAAGATGCACTGGGCTCTAATGCCACGGTCTTGAGGGTACGTGACGTCCTTATGTAAACAAGATCTTATTTACACCATATCTGACAAACAGCTGGGAATATTAACATGAAAACTTAGCCCGGTTACCAAGCAGTGTTAAATTTTCGGTTTGAGAAACATCCGATATTTAGTTTTACTATATTTATCTAAGGATGGATGAAAGTCAATTAGCTCTGGTCCACTCAATATAATACTTTCAGCATCTACAATTCACTATACTGTACTAAACCTGTGTTATATAATCTATACATGTACAGTACTTCCCCCTGATCTATCTTGACCTAAGAGTACAAAGGGGTGTGTTACGGGAAACGGGTTATGGGTGGTACTAAAGGAGGCGTTAAGTAGGTGTAGGCGGTAATATACTGTACAGTGGGTAGCAGGTGCTGGGGAGGATAGCGTGGGCGGTGGTAACATGTGGGCTGGTTGCATCTCGCCAAAGCAGCCCCCCCCCTTCACCCACACACACACACACACACACACACACACACACACACACACACTGGGGGCATAAAGTTATATATAGACAGCAGGAGGTCACAGTCAAATTCCCGAGCAAGCAAGCACTGCCAACGCCTCGCACTTGCCTCGCTTAGTTGCTTGATGGAACACACATAAGGCACCCATACCGTACTGCCCAAACACACAACAACCAAGATAAACATACTATTACAACCAAAATTGGAAAAACAAGACAGATTCAAACAACCAAAAGTGGAAAAAGTGACAGATTCAAACAACCAAAGTGGAAAAAAGTGACAGATTCAAACAACCAAAAATAAACAATAATCCAACTAAGACAGACAAACAAAAACGAGAAAATGAAGATCGATAAATATACAGTAGAGTATAAACAAAACAGTAATCGGTCTAGGAAGATTATATTATTATTCCATCAACGAACTATTTTAAGTCACAGAGGAGCCATTAACAATACGTAGCTAACACTCGACATGACAATAAATTATTTTCTTGCTCTGTTCAGCCTACAACGACATCTGTCTCGAGATACAATACTGTACACAAATATTTCGTGATTTGTTCAGCATGGCGACACTCACTACATGAAAATTATACGACCAAAAAATCATCTTCATAACAAATATATAAAGTAGCTATAATTTTCATATACAAAGATTGGTTTCCTACATTCCCCTTAGTGTTTTAACCTTGAATTAAATTTCTAAAGAAACACGACATAAGGTGGACATTCATCGCCGGAAAACCAGCTTTTTGAAGTGAGACAGATTGTATGAGTATGGAAACACAGAAGAAGGCAGAGCATTCCACAGTTTGGCTGTGTGAGGAAAGAAGGATGTACTATAACGGCTCATTCTAGTGTGACCGACATCCACAGAGAAACGGTGGGCACCGCGGGCAAGACCAGTGTTACGAGCCCACGGCCTTGCCGGCCGTACACAGGATGCCAAATCCACCGAACTGTGTCCGTTAAAGTACCTGTAAAAGAGAGAGAGTGAAGCAACATTGCTGCGAAGAGAAAGGGAAGAAAGATTATCAACTAAAGGAGGAGAGTTAATAAGACGAAATGCCTTTGATTCCACCCTATCTAACAGTTGGACAGAAGAAGAGCCACCCCAGATATGAGAGCAGTACTCCAAGTTAGGACGAATGAATCCCTTATATACTTGCAGCAACTGCTCAGGAGTGAAGTAGCTACGGCATCTGTACAGCATTCCCAGCTTTCAGGAGGCAGCTTAGCAATGTTGAGGCTTCCTGTGGTGAGTGCTGTGGTACTGACCTTCCTGTGGTGGGTGCTGTGGTACTGACCTTCCTGTGGTGGGTGCTGTGGTATTGACCTTCCTCTGGTGGGTGCTGTGGTACTGACCTTCCTCTGGTGGGTGCTGTGGTACTGACCTTCCTCTGGTGGGTGCTGTGGTACTGACCTTCCTCTGGTGAGTGCTGTGGTACTGACCTTCCTCTGGTGGGTGCTGTGGTACTGACCTTCCTCTGGTGGGTGCTGCGGCGGGGATGGCGATGGTACATGTCGTCGCAAGAGAGACAGAAGGCCTGGGAGCCGCAGCGATCACAGCGCACAGCAGCAGGCGCCGACCCACACAGATCACAGTTCTTTCCATCCCTGCGGTTTTCTGTAACAGTACACATAGGTCAGTCTTGACAACACAGGCAGCACTCAGTACAAAATGAATCACAAGTCTTAATAACACAATGAAAACTTTCTTTGGTTGATTTAAGCTATTTTAACTTATCTCAGCTCTGGGTAAATCATAACAACTGTTTATTGCCATACCGGGTTCACATAAGTGTACCCACCCTTGGCCCCTCTTGTACCAACTGCTTTTCTAATGGAGGACTCAAATGAAATTCAGGATATTTGGAAGTATCAGGGTCAACTAAACAATTAAATAATTTTCCTTCCTCTATAACTTGGATTCTGAATAGAAGCTATTTTGACACTGTTATTGGCGTCATCAGGTTATGCAGTACAACATAAAAGTAATAAACCAGATTCAACTTTAAATTGGAGATCTTACTTTCAATGGTGATGTTATGTAAGTTTACGAGGTCGCTACGTAGCAACAAGAGAAATCATCAAGCAGTACTACAGCTCTACTTACCTACCTCCCTCCTGGTCATGTTGATACTGTACCCGTACCACTACATGTTGTCTGTACCAACGATAACATAATAATACCCCTTTTATACTACGATAAACTGAAAATAACTAACTGACCCTCAACCTTTAACTCGCTCTATACAGGACTAGTGTAATCTTCTAGTCCAGCAACACAACCTGAGCTATTTTTAAAAGACGAATACACCTCAAGAGACATCAGCTGCCCAACAGTATTTATTGTTTGTTTGTTCTGGGAGAGCTGCCTTATGAACACTTGGTACTTTGCCGAGTTGCCATGTTTCCTGTACAGTCATCCAGTTCTTTAAGTTATTTGTAATGTCGCAGGCGTTGTCATTATACCTCGGCCTTCCTTTACTACACTTCTACCATCTGTTTCCTTATCTACCTGGTGTCTACCTAAGGTTAATTTGTTTTTACCAACAGGCGTTAAAGTGTATAATTTTAAACTAGTAAGTTGGCATTGAAAATGGGCAGCGACGTGTTGATGGTATCGAGGGCGAGGAAACACGCTGTAAGTTGCCAGCAGATGTGAATACCTGCACCACCAACACGTTCCTAAATCCTCTGGAAACAAATGTGATAACTCATGATAAAACAAACCTAAATTTTATATAAAGCAAACTATACAAACTATGGAAGCAAAGATAAGGGGGGACAGGATTTCCAACTATGACTGTCGGCAACTGATATTTTTTTTTTTAATCACGAGTGCATGATGCAGGTCAGAGCGCCACTGAAAACGTCATGGACATAGGCTGGCTTAAAAATAGAGGCAACAACTGAGGTGCGGCCAAGGTTTCTGGAGAGTGAGTGGTGTAGGCGTGTGTATACACAGAGAAGGCGAGAGAGGAGGGACGAGGTTAAACAGTTAAACAAACAGTGAGAGAGAGAGAGAGAGAGAGAGAGAGAGTGTGTGTGTGTGTGTGTGTGTGTGTGAGTGTGTGTGTGAGTCAGATGTACAGAGTAATTATGAACCAGGTTGTGAGTGAGTGAGTATCTCCTCCAACTCGACCAAGGCACCACACGGCCAACTCTGCTACACAAGCAAATTCCGTACCCAAAAATTTCTGGAACGTTGTTTACACTACCTGACACGACCAGGAGCGGGTGTTCAGGCTGGCCAGCGGTCACGGAATGGGACAAATGAAGCCATACGAACGTCAAGACAAGGCCACACGAACCTCTCAAGACAAGGAGGCCACACGAACCTCAAGACAAGGAGGCCACACGAACCTCAAGACAAAGAAGACCACACGAATCTCAAGACAAGGGGGCCACAAGAACTTCAAGACAAGGAGGCCACAAGAACTTCAAGACAAGGAGGCCACAAGAACTTCAAGACAAGGAGGCCACAAGAACTTCAAGACAAGGGAGGCCAGAAGAACTAAAAGAACTACGGTACAGCTTCGGGTAAGGGCTGGTTCTTGTGGTAAGTTTATTATGTGACTTTCAAACGGGCTTCTGCATCCTCTTCCTTCCCCTCCCTTCCCCTTCCCTCCCTTACCCGCCCTGGATTTACGTTCTAATCCACACAACAAAACAAAGATATCAGAGAATAACCCGCAAAAAAAAAAAAAAAATACTGGGATGTAAACTCAACCTTCACCCCAACATGCACAACCAACACCAGGCTATACCGCCAAGGGTTCAGCGAACTGACCTCAATACACAAATGATTGACTACATATACACACCACCGTATCTATTAACCCTCTAAGGAGTAGTATCGTACCTAGGTATTATTTTCAGGCTAACCCAAGATGATTTCATTCAGCTGAGAGATACAGAATACAAATTTAGTGCAAAATATAAACACGTTATGAAGAAACTTAAATGTAAATAATTAACTGTTTAACTAATTTGGCAAAAAAATTAACGACATATACATCTATACATAGAGGTATACATTCATCCATTAGGTATATCTATATAGTTATAGGTGTATCAACCAATAACCAATTCCGTATACCTATAACCCACTTTATCTATTTACATGTATAGTATTTATCTATCACGATAAGTCACTTAGAACCTGGAACGTAACTGATTAATGAATAAGAATAACAATAATTATATAAACATCTGCGCTACTATATTTACGTGTCAAAAAACTATATATACAGTATATAGCATACGAGTATCATCAGGGTACTCGAGAGGATCAATGAATGTATATAATTGAAAAATTTATTACAAAAATACAAAACTAAATAAAAAAGTAGTAAATCTTACAAAAAGTACTAAAATTATTACAAAAAGTACTAAGCCAAGGAGGTAGTAGGCAGCTACCAAACAGGGAGGTACTGCCGCCTGGGAAGATATTGGAAGCATAATGTGTTGTCTAATGGTAGACCCTGCTGCCATATGGCATCACGAAAATTGTGACCAAGTCCCAGGTTGCTGATCTGACTTTCTGCCTCATTTACACACAATTGCAGGGTTTCAAGTGTTTCTCTTACTATTGACAACACAACATATATAACTTTTCTCACTTTTGATCTGTTCTATTTTTTCTATTCTTTTATTCTCCTATGATATCAGTTGACAATAATATTAGCGGGGCCTTCTAGGTTGGGTCCCACTGGTCGGGAAGGATGTGGACCCCCAGGGCCGACATGATCATCATCAAACTACGAAGGCCTCAATTGACGTCACCGCTGTTGCTGGAAGATCGGTTTTTTCACACTTCTTTTTTCCAACATTCGCGGCCTGAGATCCAATTTTCCTTCTGTGGAGCACCATCTATTAACCTCTTCCCCCGACCACTTACTACAATCCTGAACTTCAACTGACCAAAGAAGCTTCACCTAAATCTTTTCAAGTCTCAAACATAAGACCTACAAGCGTCTCGGCAAGAACAAATGAAATAAGATATACTTATATACATTAAATAGCACAAAAAAAGAGTCAACCCGCCAATCTAAAACATAATAACCTCAACAATATTAAAGAACACAACTCAGAGCACGTGTGGAAGTTTACTACGACAAACAAAAAAAATTGAGTTGTTTGTCACGCATAGTAAAGGGGCATGTTCTATCGATGATATACAGCACCCACACACACTACCACTGTCCTTAAACACAGATCTCGAGGCCATAGCTCAGTGTGGCACAAGTAAATTTAGTGCGGTCAATGCCAACACGACACACACACACACACACACACACACTCTCTCTCTCTCTCTCTCTCTCTCTCTCTCTCTCTCTCTCTCTCTCTCGTAAACAAGGTCCATATCCCATCATCCACCTTCATTCAGGATTACCCGCATCGTACCACTCTCTAATGTTAATATTCTCGGTCTTACTCTAACTAGGGGGCGCTCGTTTCCTGTACTAAGGGCCGCTGGTTCGATCCCGGGGCACTTGCATTCCATCCAGCTGTTGGGGCACTGTACCGAATTTTACTAATGGGGAAATGAAGGCAACCGAGTGCAGTGGTGGCCTCTAAAATCTGAATAGAAGTGAGGTTATATAACAGATACTTAAAAACTAATTCATGTGTCTATCAAATCAAGTCTTTCATATCCCCATTGGCAACAGATTTTCTTAACACAATTCAAGTAAATCAAACCAGAAATAAAGAATTGAGAGTTGTATTGTGTGGAAAAGACCAAACAAAGACAAATTTATGGGATTCTCGGCCTAAGAGTCATCAACAGGTATTTTCCCGTTCACAACACCTGCCTGACTGGGTGGTTGGGCGTACAGATTGACGGAGTGGATGTGAGCATGGCAAGTGGGTAGAAGAGCTGGGTGGGCGTGAAGGGTGAGGATGGGCGTGGGCATAGGCGTGACAGGGAGAGGCAATTTGGCTTGTCTCACCTGCATGCGTCACTCTTACCTGGAACTCATGCACATAAAATAACTTCAACATGGAGTCCCAAATACTGACGAGTGCATGGGAGAGGTGGTCAAATATTGGGGAGTTTGCCAAGACTGGAGAATGGAGAAAAGGGTAAGAATGGCCAAAGGGGGAATGGGTAAGGGCAGGGTGGCCAAAGGGGAATAGGTAAGGGCAGGGTGGCCAAGGGAAATGGGTAGGATTCAGTTGGCCAAAGAAGAATGGGTAGCAACAAGGTGGCCAACGGGGAATAGATAAGGTCAGGGTGGCCAAGGGAAATGGGTAGAATTAAGTTGGCCAAAGGGGAATGGGTAGGAGCAAGGTGGCCCAAGGGGTAATGAATAAGAGCAAGGTGGCCAAAGAGGGAATGAGTAATGGCAAGGTGGCCAAAGGGGTAATAAATAAGGGCAAGGTGGCCCAATGATGGCACCTTCATCTCGTCAACATTCCCTTGGTTATGTCACTGACCTACTCATAAATCCCCCGTACACTGGTCCTGTAGTTCACCATTCTGGGGTCAACACAAACAAACAAGTAGACAGGGCACGATTTTTTTTTTTTTTTTTTTTTTTTTTAGGAGTTACCTGTATATTGACCTCCTCTCCACCATCCATACTTCACTACATTCCATCATCCATACCCTCCTCACCACATTCCATCATCCATACCCTCCTCTCTACCTTCCATCATCCATCTCCCAATTCCTCACCACCATCCATCATACATACCCCTCCTCACCACCTTGCATCATCCATACTCTCCCTCCCCACCTTCCACCATCCATACCCCCTCCTCACCACCTTGCATCATCCATATACTCTCTCCCTCACCACCTTCCATCATCCATACCCTCCTCACTACCATCCATCATCCATACCTCCTCACCACCTCCATCATCCATACTCCTCCTACATTCCATCATCCATACTCCCCATCCACTCCCTCCCTCCCTACCTCCATCATCCATACCCTCCCTCACCACATTCCATCATCCATATTCTCCCCACCACCTCCATCATCCTCCCTCCCTACCTCCACATCCATATTCTCCTCCCACCTCCTCCATCATCCATACCTCTCCTCCTCCCTACCCATCATCCATACCCTCACTACCTTGCATCATCCATATTCTCCTCTACCTACCACCATTCATACCCTCCCTCACTACCTTTCATCACATCCAAACTCCCTCCCCTACCTTCCATCCATACTCCCTCACTACCTTCCATCATCCATACCCCTACCTCCACGTCCACACCCTCCTCACTACCTTCCATCATCCATACTCCCTCCCTCCCTACCTTCCACCATCCATACTCCCTCCCTCCCTACCTTCCATCATCCATACTCCCTCCCTCACTACCTTCCATCATCCATACTCCCTCCCTCCCTCCATGAGTGTGGGAACGAGAAGAGAAACATTTAATAGACGCTTCTGTAAACATCACCTCAAGTGCTTTCTGGCGCCGATTGTAAAACTCGCCACTGTAAAGACTATATTCATCGTCCACTTGCAAACAAACGCTATTCATCGTCCACTTGTAAACAAACGCTATTCATAGTCCACTTATAAATGTTGATATTCATTAAGAGTTACTGGAAAAAAAAACACAAAAAAACATTAGCAGAGACTGATCACTTAAAAAACTCTCTACCAAGGACGAATTTTAACAAAAGGTCGATGTAAATAAACGCCTCTATGAACGACCTCTTACAGAAATGTCACTTACAATGACATCTTTAGAATCAATCACCGTTAAAAACAAAATCCCGCTGTCAAGAACATTTTACACGTGGCCTATATAAAAAGTTTCAACTGTCAGGGTTTCTTACTCGTGACCTACATTATCTATATTATAAAAATGTCACCGTTAGGACATTTATTCGTTGCCTTTTTAAACAAAATTGCGCTGTCAAAGACATTTTACACATTCATTTATGAAAAAGAATAATGGTATGTACCAAAACCATTTATCACCAGCGATCACCGAAATAAAAACGGTGCTACCAAGGGCCTCCTGTGAACAAACAAGTGAGGCACTGCCGGCCCTGGTACTAGCGGAGAGGCCTGGGGAGGGTAGAGGACAGGCATTGCTGGGGGAAGGGGGAGTAGGGTAAGAGCCGCAAATTATGGGGGACAAGAGCACGGGTCAAGGACTGAGGGAAAGCAGTGGCACTGGTGGAGGACCGTGGCACTGGTGGAGGACAGTGGCACTGGTGGAGGAGGGTGGAGGACAGTGGCACTGGTGGAGGAGTGTGGAGGACAGTGGCACTGGTGGAGGACAGTGGCACTAGTGGAGGAGTGTGGAGGACAGTGGCACTGGTGGAGGAGGGTGGAGGACCGTGGCACTGGTGGAGGAGGGGAGGACCGTGGCACTGGTGGAGGAGGGTGAGACCGTGGCACTGGTGGGAGGAGGGTGGGCAGGCACTGTAGTGAGGGAGACAGTGGCACTGGTGGAGGAGGGGTGGAGGACAGTGGCACTGGTGGAGGAGGGGTGGAGGACAGGCACTGGTGGAGGAGGGTGGGAGGACCGTGAGTGGCACTGTGGAGAGGGTGGAGGACAGTGGCACTGGCAGGTGGCACTGGTGGAGGAGGGTGGAGCACAGTGGCACTGGTGGAGGAGTGGAGACAGTGGCACTGGTGGAGGAGTGTGGAGGACAGTGGCACTGGTGGGAGGAGGGTGGAGCACAGTGGCACTGGAGGAGGGTGTGGACTCCAGGAGGAGTGTGGAGGACAGTGGCACTGGTGGGGGAGTTTGGAAGACCGTGACAGTGGTGGAGGAGGGTGGAGGACCGTGGCACTGGTGGAGGTGGGTGGCACTGGTGGGAGGTAGATGGGGGCCATGGCACTGGTAAGAGGTGGAGGGAGGGGGGGAGAGCCAGGCACCTTGAGGAATACTTGGCCAACTCTCGCCTTGGTACTCTGCCAGTCACTGTGGACCCCTCACTCCTGCTGGGCGAGGCAGAGGGAGAAAGAACAAGGGAGAGGGAGATAGAACGAGGGAGGAATAGAAAACAAGAGAGGGATAGAAGAACAGAGAACAAGGGAGAAAGAGTTAGAACTAGAGAGAACGAGGGAGCAAGGGAGAGAGAAAGAGAAAAAAGGAAGGAAGAGTGAACATGGGAGAGGAAGAGTGAATATGGGAGAGGGAGAGAGAAAAGGGGAGAGGGAGAGAGAAAAGGGGAGAGGGAGAGAAACAAGGGAGAGGAAGAGTGAACAAAGGAGAGGAAGAGTGAACGAGGGAGAGGAAGAGTGAACAAGGGAGAGGAAGAGTGAACGATGGAGAGGGAGAGAGAAAGGGGAGAGGGAGAAACAGAAAGAAAACAAGAAATAGAGAGGGAGAGGGAGGGTGGGAGAGAGGTAGGGACACGATCAACCACATGGGGAAAAACAAAGAGAGAGAGAGAGAGAGAGAGAGAGAGAAAAAGAGAGAGAGATTAAAACAAATACACCAACAAGAAAACAAACAACACAGTAAATGCAAAATAACAACAGACCACAGAAGAATAAGACAATGAATAAGACAAACAGAAAATGACCAGTGGGTGAGTGAGTAAAGAAGTCATCCTATTATGAGTCGAGATAGTAAGTTTCAGCTCAATTTGCACAGTGAAGACGAGGGTGGTGGGTGTAGCCGGTGACGAAAGCTCTCAATGTATGGCTCGTCGTTGGCGCTCTGTGTTACACGTGTAAGTTGTCGGTAAAAATAACGCTCTTGAGAAACAAATAACGTTGGGTTGATGATGGCCTGTTTGGGGGTGTATGAGTGTTTTGGCTGGTGAGGGACGGTCCTAATGAGTATTGTAATTGGTTAAGGTGGACACAAGCTTGTAACAGTGATTGCTTTTAAGTGGTGTATAAGATGATGAGCACTGATATTAGAAACATAATGTGTTGTCTAATGGTAGACCCTGCTGCCAAATGGCATCACGAAAACTGTGACCAAGTCCCAGGTTGCTGATCTGACTTTCTGCCTCATTTACACACAATTGCAGGGTCTCAATTGTTTCTCTTACTATTGACAAACACAACATACATATATTGTTTCTCACTTTTCATCTTTCTTTTCTTTTTTGTATTTTTTATGGTTCTTTATTATTATTATTATTATTATTATTATTGTATTTTCAATTTTTTTTATTTCATTATAAATTTCATTTACTATGAATAATTATCTTTATTATTATTATTATTATTATTATTATTATTATTATTATTATTATTATTTTAATATTACAATTAATACATTTTCGCACTCCAGGCCCCGATGTGGGTCAGTGACCTGTGCCTGGGTGGGCTAATTCCCATAAAAAAAAGCTTGTAACTGATATTGCTTGTCTTGTGAGGCAAGATTCTAACAAACATGTAGACTGACTGACTGGCTACCGTTAATGAACAGTACGTGGCAGGTTGTTAGTGACATAACCCAACTTTGACTGGAGGTTACTAACACTGGTTGCTAATTGCCCGTCGAGTCAAATTGGTCGTCACTGTGCGTTGTTTTGCCAGTAAAATGAAACCCAAACGTATTCCGTACACAGGTTACCAGATAAGAGAAGGAAGAGTACATGTGATTCACTGCAGGTGAGGTGAGCTGTGTCATGTGTGTGTACGGTTCCCTGCCGGAGGTCTGCTGTAGGTCCGCCAGTGTTAGTTCAGCAGAGGAAGGAAACTTAAGGGTTGAGTGGAGCCGCCGCTGCCAGGATCCTGCATGACTATAAAAAGATACAGAAGCAGTTTGACGGAAAACGCTGGACTCTGAGAGTAGAAGAACAAAAGTGTTTTAAGAACCTTGTTTGTAAGATTTTACAAGGAGACAGAAGGCGAAGAATGTCCACGAGATGAAATATTTAAAAAATGTTTCATTCTGATGTATTATATCGAGTTATAATGACGAGTTGGTGGGGATGAATGAACGCACGCACGCACACGCAGATATAAAAAATAAAGTTAAGTAAAATGAATACATGACAGTACCGATAGGTCTCATAGGCCAGACAGTCCGTTAAGGAAAGCGTGGATACATCTATTTGTACACCAACCCTTCAGTTTAAAATACTGCACTCGACAGTCTTCACATCCTCGACTGTAATGTTAGGTACCCATTCATAGCTGGGTAGGCCGAGGATGACCCGGACGCGAGGGAGCAATCCTTGGGAGAAGTTAAAGTTACACCTACTCGGCCGGCACAACCCTGCGAATTATAAGATACAAAAACAAACAAACAAACAAACAAACAAACAAAAACACAAATAAAAAATAAAATGAATAACAGTAGGAAAGGTGCTAACGTGAGTGAAAATAAAGATGAAAAGAACTGTAGATCACAAAATTTACTGAATTATAACAAGGAACGGAACAGTCACCAAGCTAAAAATAAGTATTATTCCAAGGTCCCGGGATGGATGACGTCAAAGTGTAGTGTAGCGACCTGTGGTGTAATGGGCAGGGTGAAACTATGGGCAAGTTTCTTTACGCCATTTGCCTCTGTCTATCCAGCAGTAATTGGGAACCTGGGTGTTGATCGATTTGCTGAGCGTCTTCCTGGGTAATGGTTAACCAGTGCAGTTGGCGAGTTGTCCGGTCTTCTCGGACTATTCCTTGACAGTGGGTCATGCAGCTCGTTAACTCATAGTGTGGTCGTTGGGTTGGCGACAGCTTCTACACCTAAAACAAATTCACTCCTAGGTGGACCTTGGGCCTGCCATCCTCGTTACACGAGGGGTAACCATATTATTTTTAGTGTAGTGTAGTGTAGTGTAGTGTAGTAGCTCTCAGGGTAAAACATTCTTTTCCTGTCAGTCACCGGGCGTAATGACGTCACCATGGGCATGACTTCACCGAGGTACAGTACTACCCGGTAAACAAACACCTCCCTGTGAGTAATATGGTCTCAACAGGTGACCTCAAGCTACAACACATCAGCTCCAGCAAAGAAATCACCTGGAGATTAGCCCCAGCTTAGTTCACCTTATTAAACACCCTACCTGGGGAGCTAAGTTAGGTTAGGTTACCGTTAAGGTGGTTAATCTCAAGGTGAACTAAGCTGGAGGTATCACCCACAACCTTATGTATCACCCACAACCTATAACTCACACCCACAAACTCGTGTATCACCCACAACCTTATGTATCACCCACAACCTTATGTATCACCTACAACCTATAACTCACACCCACAAACTCATGTATCACCCACAACCTTATGTATCACCCACAACCTTATGTATCACCTACAACCTATAACTCACACCCACAAACTCATGTATCACCCACAACCTTATGTATCACCCACAACCTTATGTATCACCTACAACCTATAACTCACACCCACAAACTCATGTATCACCCACAACCTTATGTATCACCCACAACCTTATGTATCACCTACAACCTATAACTCACACCCACAAACTCATGTATCACCCACAACCTTATGTATCACCCACAACCTTATGTATCACCTACAACCTATAACTCACACCCACAAACTCATGTATCACCCACAACCTTATGTATCACCCACAACCTTATGTATCACCTACAACCTATAACTCACACCCACAAACTCATGTATCACCCACAACCTTATGTATCACCCACAACCTTATGTATCACCTACAACCTATAACTCACACCCACAAACTCATGTATCACCCACAACCTTATGTATCACCCACAACCTTATGTATCACCTACAACCTATAACTCACACCCACAAGCTCGTGTATCTCCCACAACCTTATGTATCACCCACAACCTTATGTATCACCTACAACCTATAACTCACACCCACAACCTTATGTATAACCCACAACCATTATGTATCACCCACAACCTATAACTCACACCCACAACCTATATCACCCACAACCTATAACTCACACCCACAACCTTACATGTATCACCCACAACCTTATGTATCACCCACAACCTTATGTATCACCTACAACCTATAACTCACACCCACAACCTTATGTATAACTCTGTATCATCCATGTACACACCCACAACCTTATGTATAACCCACAACCATTATGTATCATCCATAACCTATATCTTACACCCACAACATTATGTATAACCCACAACCATTATGTATCACCCACAACCTATAACTCACACCCACAACCAATATGTATTACTCACAACCGAGAAAAAATGCATACGGCCCACAGGTGAAACTCGGCCCACGGTGAGACAGAATGGTTGTGGACACGAAACGAATCTTAAGGGTGAGACGTAAAAGTTGTGGGTGATACATAAGGTTGTGGTTGTGAGTTATAGGTTGTGGGTGATACATACAGGTTATAGGGGTGATATATGGGTTGTGAGTGATACATACAGGTTATAGGGGTAATATATGGGTTGTGAGTGATACATAAGGGTTATGGGTGAGTGATACATAAAGTTTGTGGGTGTAAGATTTAGGTTTTGGGTGATACATACAGGTTGTGGGTGTGAGATATAGGTTGTGGGTGAGACATACAGGTTAGGTTGATACATACGGGTTATGAGTGAGACAAAGGTTAGGGATGATATTTAAAGGTTGTGGGTGATACATACAGGATGTGGGTGAAACATAAAATTGTGGGTGTGAGATACAGGTTATAGATATAAAGAGGTTGTGGATGTGAGATATGACTTGTGAGATAAGTTGTATATACTGTATAACATAAGCTGCAGGCGAGTCACTTAAGGTGCGTATGAGACAAAGGTTGTGGGCGATACATTGAAAACTCGTGGCTAAGACACACACACACACACTACTACCTACTACTACTTTCCTGTCATTCGGAATCGAGTATGACGATCATCCAGCTATGATACAATGATATGAGTTATTAGGGATGGCACCTTCATTGATGAGTTTTTAGGTGACTAAAAAGGCGGATACGGGACAGGCAGAGTTGTTCGGAGATGTTGCACATGTGGAGGACTACATCGAGTGCGGGAGGGGCGGTGAAAGCGTCTTTACGGTGTTGACGCTTGTCTGCTTCGGTTTTCAATCGGGGTAACTCGAAAGTATTGACACCTTCTTGTGTGGTACTCCTCCAAGCGTTACGATGTGGAGTAATCGACTCCCAGGTGAGGGGGTCGATTTGACACTTTTTTCAGGTTTGTCTTAAGACTATCCTTATACCTTTTCAGTTGCCCGCCGGCGTTACGTTTACTATTCGTTAGGTGACTGTAAAGTAGCTGCTTTGGCAGTCTACTGTCGTCCATGCGGGTAACATGGGCAGTCCAACGTAGTTGTTCATGTATAATGGTAGCCTCGATGCTCCTACACTCGGTGTCAGCAAAGATGCTGGCATTTGTTTTCTTGTCTTCCCAGCGAACTCGGAGGATGAAACGTAGACTACGTCTTTGAAAGTTTTCAAGTGCCTTGAGGTGCCTCCTGTACGTGACCCATGTCCTGCTATATGGCAGCGGGACATGGGTCACATACAGGAGGCATCTCAAGGCACTTGAAAACTTTCAAAGACGTAGTCTACGTTTCATCCTCCGAGTTCGCTGGGAAGACAAGACGTGTAACTTTGTAGATAATTTCAGCTCCCTACAGCTGAAGACACGGTTTCGGAATCTGCCAAAAACTTGAGATGCACATCTGATCCGATGCTGAATCTCTTCATCGATGTCCGTGGTGGTGGACAGCTGGGAGCCGAGATACCGAAAGTGGGTAACATTAGAGAGGGTAGTACCGTTAAGATGGATGGATGGTGGAGGTGTGTCTGAACCAGGGGTAGATTGAAAGAGAATCTGAGTCTTACGTAGATTCACCTCAAGGCTGATGTGTGCATATGCATCTGCGTAGGTGTTCAGTGTCTCCTGTAGGTCGCGTTCAGTGTGAGCAACAAGAGGGAGGTCGTCTGCATACTTAAGCTCAGTAATGGAAGCTGCTGACACTTTTGTTCTTGCCTGGAATCGTCTTATTTTTAAAAGACCCTCCTTCACCCGGTACTCGATGTCCACCCCGCCGGCTAAATTGGCACTGGCACGAGTAAGGAAGACAGCCAAGAAAGTGGAAAAGAGAGTTGGTGCCAGTACACACCCTTGTTTAACCCCCGTTTGGATGGGCAAGAGCTTAGACTGGGTACCAACCATTGTGCAGGACACTCCCGTTCATGCCATCGTTGAGTTGCCTCACAATGGCGATGAATTTTGGGGGACAGCCAAAACGGCTGAGGGTCCACCAGAGGGCTTCCCTGTTGACCGACTCGAAGGCCTTGGTTAGGTCGATGAAAGCCATGTACAAGTCACGACGTTGCTCTCTGCACTTTTCCTGTATCTGGCGGGCAAATAAGATCATATCAGTGTGTGTGTGTGTGTGTGTGTGTGTGTGTGTTTTTGTTGTGTATGTGTTAGTGTTTTGTGTGTGTTAGTGTTTTGTGTGTGTATGTGTTGTGTTGTGTTGTGTTTTTTGCTATGTTTGTGTTAGTGTTGTGTGTGTGTGTTATTGTGTGTGTGTGTTAGTGTGTGTGTTAGTGTGTGTGCGTGTGTGTGTGTGTGTGGCGAGGTTCCAACCGACTGCCTCCACTTCGATGCTCCCCCCCTACGCACACACTTTTACCTGCACAAGGAAAAATACCCAGAAATTATGACCGTGTGAGAGTGAGACAAGAAGTAGAGACAAAGAAGTGAAGCAAAACAGGAATTTCCCCTCAAGGCTGAACTGCTTTTTCTTACGAGCTGCTATACGAATGATGGATCGGATCCTATTCTGCCCTGTGTTTGACACTTGTGACCTAGGACGAAGGTGGAATACGTAGAGATGTACTCGTATATATCAGAATGGAGAACACTCTAACAGGTAAGATGTTACTGAGCTTCACCCACCTGATGAAATGTGGAAACTCGCTAAAGCCGGACATGGAACTTATCCTAACCCAACTAACGTGATGAAATAAAGAAACTCGATAACCTAATATACCCCTAACCCAGGCCTGAGGAGAGGGGCCGGTGGGGGGACACAATCTCTTTGGGCCCAAGCTTCAACGGGGCCGGAACGATGAAAATAAAATGTAGGGTAAAGTGTCCTAATTAACACACAATAGTTCCTAGATGCGCACATTCGTAAGAACAAACAATATTAGCAGCAGTGCGATCGATCAACCGACATACTCGCGCTTCTAATAATGGCCAGCTCAGTAGCTACTGTATGTGATCCCTTCAGCTACTCTCATGATCTTGCAGCAGGCGGACGTTGTGCTGGTTAAGTGCATCACATTAGGTTATGAGTTTCCTGTTAAGAGTTTTGATTCCTGGTAGTGTATATTATTTTCATTCCTGGTAGTGTATATTTTATATGCTGTTGTTGGTCAAGTCTTGATATGCTCACTTAACGACATCTGGCACTCGTATATTTCAATTATTTCTCGCGCGTGTGTGTAAGTTTATGAACACGGTGTCGTAATAACACACAATTCTAAAACCACACACTCAATCTGAGTCATTGTAGGATAGATAGATATGTAAATAAATAGATAGATTTATGGTGAGTTTGTATATTTATCCAAGTGTTAAAGTGTAACGTTTACTAACAGAAAACCCCGCAGAGCACCAGTAAGTGAGTTGTAGACTTATAGATAACTTCACAACAAGACTGATAAGGTTTTATGTGTATTCATTGAAAGATTTTAACATTACTTAAAAAATTTCTATTTTGTTTTTAACGTTTAATAGAGATACTACAGAATTATTTCGCTCCATTAATACTTTTCATTTATTGACACTCTTTCTCATCCTAGGTTAACCCTAAGTCACTGAAAACACTTGTTTAAAAACGAAAAGTAAACTTGGTCGGTAGAGAATTTAGGGAGGGGAGAGGGGAGCCGATCATACATTTTGACGCGCCCAGTGCCAGCTCTCAGCGGCCCTACCCTAACCTAACCTAACCAAATCTGTAGTTTTAGTGTGAAAATTCGGATCCATGCTCTGTGACCTGAGGGAATTCCCCAATGGCATAACGAGACCGTGCTGTTCTCGAAGATGTTAGCATTTTACTCCTTTGTTGTCTCACCTTTGACCTGGACAGTGCCTTGACCTGAACCACGCCTTGACCTAAAGTGTCCTGACCTTTCATTAACAGTTCCTTGACCTAGATAGTGCCTAAACAGTGCCTTAACCTGGACAGTGCCTTGACCTGGACAGTGCCTTGACCTAAACAGTTTCTTGATCGGCAGTAGCGTGACCTGGACAGTATGTTGACCTGGACAATACCTGGAGCTTTCCTGAGGTGGGTGGGTGGGCCGACTTCCTCGTACTCTGGCTCGGTGTTCCTCCGGTCTCCCCCCACTCCGACCTGTAACTGAAGGTGACAATATCAGTCAGGAGGCCAGTGACAGTCTAGAGGTAGTGACAGCCTAGAGGGAAGTGAGTCTAGAGGGCATCAACAGTCTAGGGGGAAGTAACAGTCTAGGGGAAGTGAGAGTCTAGGGAAGTGACAATCTTGGGAAGTGACAGTCTAGGAGAATGTGATAGTCTAGGAGGAATTGAGTCTATGAAAAAGTAACAATCTAGGGGCAGTGACAATCAAGGGGCAGTGACAGTCTAGAGGGCAGTGACAGTCTAGAGGGCAGTAACAGTCTAGGGGCAGTAACAGTCTAGGGGCAGTGACAATCAAGGGGCAGTGACAGTCTAGAGGGCAGTAACAGTCTAGGGGCAGTAACAGTCTAGGGGGAAGTGACAATCTAGAGGGCAGTGCCAGTCTTCATAATATTGGAATGGCAATAAACACACACACACACATACACATACACACACACACACACACACACACACACACACACACACACACACACACACACACACACACACACACACACACACACTTACTCATATCAATGAAATCAATGAATGAAAATACGTCATTTTCATCAAAGAGAGAGAGAGAGAGAGAAGTAACATGTGTTGGCTTTACCTTCAAGTGAGATCTTAACATCACAAGCATCTGACAATAAGGTAAACGTCCAACGAAAACAAACAAGCAGCCTGGAAAAAAAAAGGCCCTTGATGGAGAGTTGACAATCTTGGAAAGCATCAACAGGGAACGTGGCACACACAGAGTGATTCTTTGTCCAGTATGAACGAAGGCTTCAACACACGAATCCTATTTTTCTTCAGAAGAACCTAAATTTATTTTCGTTCCTTTCCAAATAATTACAATCCCGAGATTTTGCCTCATCCCTTCACGTAAATAATGACAGGATGCGTCTGGTATAAAAGTAAGTTCCCGTGTGATGTTGCTCTCTTGGAAAAAAAAAGTCCAGTCGGAGTCACACACACACACACACACACACACACACGTTTCTACGGCTGACACAAAATGTTAACATTCCGACACCTTGAAAAATACAATATATCTTTCTACAAACAACAGGATACCATCAAATTTATTAATTAAAAATACTAGGGTGCTTGTAAATTGTATTAACAGTGGCTATAGCTGCCTCCCCAACCAGGTGGCAGCAGCATAAATTCATTCATATTTCTTTCTTTCTCCTTTTCTCTTGCTGCGCTCTGCCCTTATGGACAATAAATGACCAAAGACAAGAGCTAAATACTGTAGCACAAATATTAGGTTGTCTTGTCGGAAATCAGATAAGGCATACTTAGTTAGCCCAAGTACAGTTTCAAATCAATGCTGCACTGAGACCCACCAAACTCATGAACCATGGTAGTGATGCCATTGTTATATTTATACTGATGGTCCATGATTACCGAAGGAAATCTATTATCCTACTCGTGTAATCACGGCAACCAACATGACATTTTCCACACGAGACATTGAGTAATGCTACCGCCGAAGCGGATGCAAGAGGGACATACTGTACACTAGGCTACATGACAGTAGGCCTAATGCAGTGATTGTAAATATTATTACTGTAGGTATAGAGCTGCTGAGCAAGTATTGTGGGCATTTAACAGCATTTACCTTAATTCATCAATATCATGTGTCACAACAGAATTTCCTAGGAGATGAGTACGGTCAGGTTCAAATTAACCATAATTACGATAACCAAACCCCTAGATACAATATAGCGTTAAAGTGAAGTGAAGTGGGAGAGAGTAATTCGTCAGGTGACCCAAATCATCTATCACTCATTCTTACCTTTATTTCTCCTACGGATCCATCCATAAAAAACGTTAAATAACTATGGCTACAGCACGTATATACCGTTCATATAATCCACCACTTAGATCACATTACTCTCGACAACCTAATAACAAACTTCCGCTACACTATACGACGTTAGCACTTACCAAAGGACCTCTCCCTTTACCAACAACAGTCAGTATGCACTCGGCGTGTTTCTAGTCGGTGAAATACGTAAAATACTGCCGAGACTTTTGGTGAATGTCAACAAAGCTTAGCCAGACTGACAGTGGTGGCTGAGTCCATTTCGGTGGTCGGGTAAAAACGGGTGAGAGCTTAAAGCGGAGTCCTTCTCGGTGGTCGGATACAAACGGGTGAGAGCTTAAAGCGGAGTCCATCTCGGTGGTCGGGTACAAACGGGGGTGATGTCTCAAAGCTAGTAACCGGTGAGGCCATTATTGCACGAGGAAAAATCAAGAGTTGACTAAGGCGACGCTCGGTTTAATTACAAAAATATATAAAGACCAAGAATGGAACAGATAACAAATGGACGGGTGAATTTACTAGGATTCAAACGTGCTCAGTAGGCCTAAACATATGGAGAAGCCTATTTCTATTATAAGAAACAAAACGTTGAAAATGAGTGAATATGAATAAAGATGTTTTATCAGGCGTAGGATAATCAAGTAATTGTACAGGAAAAGGCAAAGAATAACAAGGATCAGTTAGTATTGTTAAAAGGTATCTTAGTGTTAATTCGCCATACGCTCGACAGCGCTTATGGGAAGTATTTGAAAAAGAACTCCCTCGAGAAGAAAAACAACTGTTCGCTAATCATTCAGGAGAGGCGGGAATTGTTGAACTAACAAAAGCTGCCAAAAATAGCACACAAAAGCCTGTCTGTCTCAAAAGGAAACATAAATACCATAATGCGTCACGAGACGAGGGGATACTGTGAGTCATGACAGGTCCACAGCAGCGGGAGAACACCACAAAAACACGGAGGTTTACCATAATAAACACAGGAGGGGAATGTCGGGAGCGGTGTATGGACGGCAGCTAATGGACAATCATCGTAGGGTGGCAAGGCGCCAACCTTTGATAGCTTAAGTTTAAAAGGTTTCGTCAGGGGACGGGTAGAAGATACAAGATTCGGATTCTGAAAGATTCTTAAAATTTATTTCCCTTTTGTGTATATGAAAACACATGTAGTTGTACTACAAACTGCGAAGTATAGTTACCATATAGTCCGCAGTTGTTATTCATTAGTTAAAACTAAGTGAAACAAGATAACTTGTGGGAAACTGAACTAAATGTTTTTGAGACAGGGAAACATTCTAACAAATCAAAATTAAAGGTTGTTTAGAGGCCATATAAGGAATTCGAAGTCAATATAGCACTTTTTGGAACGTTACGAAAGTGGTGGGGGGGGGGAGGGGCAAAAGTATCTTGGAAGTATTAGTTGCACTCCACGGGTTCACACCAAGCAGCTAATGCAATGCCTGCCTTGCATTCATTAAGAATACGCCACTGCTGAAGACATGATCAACTCAATGAAAGAAAATATTCAACTCCTTAGCTAAAGATACAATCAGCTCATATGGAAGTACTGTAATGTCAATTGAATGGCTTAAGACAATCATATGAGAGATTAAAGATATAATAATCACAATAGCTGAAAAATACCTGTACTTCATTGGCTGAATACAATCACTTAAGAGGTTGAGAACAATCGATTGAAAACTTAAGACATAATGGCTCAAGACATGAACTCTGTGGGTGAAGTTTGGAGAAAAGTTAAAGTGGGTCCCAGTGTGGATACAACATACTGTGCACAAGGAGGCAGTACACCCGACAGCCTTCACTTCTCTAACTGTAAGGTTTAGTAACCATTCACAGCTGGATATGTTTGCGGGTGCCCTCGGCGAGAACCAGCGACCCTTGACAGGAGACGAGCGCTGTACCCATTCGACATCCCTGAAGACATAGTTTCCTGCAGTAGATTAATTCTACACGAAACGGGCAGGGAAGTACAGTGAAATGTCAATCCACAATCCCTTAAGCTGGAATCAACTTCCGCCTCAGTCACGGTGGCATGGCACTAGTGACACAATAGCATTTGTTTGTGATCACTGTTTCTGTAGTATCGCTATCCCCGTCCGACAGTTACGATGTCACATCAGTAGCACTGCCACCCCTAGTCAGACAGAAACAACGCCTCAACAGTGCCACTCCTCACCTGACATTGAGACTATATTTCAACAGTGTCATTCCTCACCTGACACCGAGACCATATTTCAACAGTGCCATTCCTCACCTGACACTGAGACCATACCTCAGCAGCGCCATCCTTGCGTGTGAAACTGGGACACCCAGGTAGGTCTGGAGGTCGACGATGCCCCTAAACGAGTGAACGACGGTCTCCTCTAGGGAATACTGCCAACACCAGGTAATACAGGCTCTCCATTTCCCGCAGTACACCCTCGGCTACACTGTAAGTTATCTACACCTCCTCTAGTATAAATAAAGGCTTCGGCTGGCGCACGTCATTACATTATCGTCAAAATATATAAATTCATTAAGGTGAACAATATAAAACGAGACGGGAAAAATATCTTGGGGACACATTATAAATACCAAAATGACAAAGGTTTGGCTACAGTTTCTACTGAAGCTACTAGAAATTATTAACGTGAAGAGAAAATCATGCGATAGCCTCGTAGATTCTTCTGTAATCGTGCAGCTGCCTCATTATAAATATGCGTGCCATTTCTCGTAAAACTTATTGATAAACTCAAAATATTTAAAGATGTAACTATGCGCGAAGTCTACAGTGCTAAATACTACTGTACTGTATATTTCTTTTTAAAAGTCTGTATATATAAATTTAACTGTGACTACTTTATCTTATTATAATGAAAGTTATAAGAAGTCAACTTTTGGTAATTAGAAACTGAAATTAAGTAGTGCATTTATTTGATATTAAGTATTCTTCAACTTGTTTCCTATGCACACTGTACCTACGAGCTGTTCCATCAAGAAAGTTCAAAAGTAGGTCGATGTACCCTAACCAGTGCATTGGAGGTGACGCGCTAGAATTCCCCCTTTTATAATAACAATGCCAAGTTCACCATCGTGGCAACTCCAATTCCCATTACTTGTTTTGATGTTAGTCAATTCCTAACAGCAAAATATCTACAGGTGCTATATTTGCAATAACAAGATTGTTTTACAGCTATATCGTTAACCATCAACATTGGTGTGGAGACAAATATATATTTAATTTTCTATGGTGACAAGAAATATACCGTATAAGTCCTAAAAATTATGAATGCTGTTGCAATGTTTATATCGTCTCAATGGGTACCACCGGCCAGAGGTAAACAACTGGTCAACACAAACCACCATACTGGCCAGCCGTGCCTAACTTCACTCCGTAGATTTTCAACAGCGTGGCGAGGAGACGTATTTAGTAACACCGTGTTGGAAAACAAAAGACATTGCATCATCAAGTCTCAGCGACCAAAATGGACAACACCACGCGTGCGTTGGCAGCCTCAGCTCCCTACCTCACAAATACACAATATGCCCAGATCATGTCTCCACTTGTAACGGTGATGGCGAATTTTACGCTAGCCGTTTCGTTTGATTTTTTTTACTAAGACAATACATCACTGACATTCAAATTAGATTTACAATTTAGGTCTATATATTCGATATTTTTCTAATTGAATTGGATTGCAAGATTATACCGGGAAATACTTCATAATTTAACGTATTTTGTCACTCGAGATGACCAAAGCACGTCAAACATTTTTTGACGTGATGTAAACACCTTTTGGCTGTCCTGCTAGAGTCGCCAGATTGTATACTTACTGCATGTACAGTAGGTTCGTGCCAACAGGTAGGGCAAACATCTAACGCTCTTGGATATGAAAGTGTCTTAAAATGTGACGATTTTGAAGAAAAAAAAATCGTATGTGTGTGTTACGATTTTTTTCTTCAAAATCTTCACTCGATAAGTTTTTCGTAATTTTAAATTAAATAATTACGAAAAAATAGGAGCAACATTAAAAAAAATTCATACATAAAAAGTGGAGAGCACAATACTTAAAACATAACCAAAAATTAAATAAAATGTTGTCCATCACTGATAAGATCCAAAGTTCAACCTTCTTAAAACAAGTACACATTATTTCGAAATAATAACTTTCAAAATCTTCAGAGCATCACTTACAAATGATATGCTGAGTTTACGCTTGGTAAAGGGCGACGGCTTAGACGGCTTTTCCTTGTCCTCACTCTTGGCCCTTGGTGGCCTCACGACATCCCGCGCACCAACCATCTTCCCACAATTCTCACAAGCACAGAACAAACTTTTCTATTTTCTATATAATATTTTCACGATTATGTTTAGTTTTCTCTCTTACATCGGGATTTTCAGCAGTGTTTGATCAAGCCTAGAAAGCGACAACTTTCTTAGCGGTCGTGGTCGAGGAGTAGTGGCTAACCCATTGATTTGTCATCACCTCACATTTTTTTAACTGGACATACTGTACACTTATATTATCACCCTGATGACGGGAAGAAATGAATGACTCACAAACCAGTTAACATGTTGAAAAGACTGGCACTTCTTTTTTATCTATCAACGTGTAATTTATAACTACAAGGATTCGTAGAACAAAGTAAATAAACATTTGGACCCAAAATATTCTTGTCAGCACTGCTTGAGGGCCGCGGCCACACTGAACTAAAATCTCCCCGCCACTTCGATGGTGGGGGGAAAATATCCAATTGGAAGAGGTCCATGAATGTGGTGGTGAGAGCAAGTGACTTGTCGGTTTTATGAGCGTGAATCATGTAGCCGCAAACTTCTCTCCGAGTTCTTACTTTAAGAAGCAAATTAGGTTCACGAAAGGGCAAATAAAGATTGCTCGAAGGTCTATAAGCTTAAGCTCTCATATCCGGGCTGGCAAAGCTAACGAACATCTGGGGTCCTGGCATCAGCTGGTACAAAGTGGGTGAAACATGCTTTTCCGTAAGTTACGCGCCAGCTTGTAATCTGCACGATCTTGGAATCCTGCGAGGAAGGGTTAAGGAATAAAACATTTAAGCCTGCAAATGACTCGAACCAACCTCCTAACCAACCTGACAATGTATCTTATTCTTTGGCGGTAATTTATTTTAAACTTTACTTCCGCGCCCTTAATAAATGGCATGTTTTCTTAAATATTTCTCACTAGAGCGCTTGTTTCAATGCGTAGAATGCAAATTATGTAGCGGTCTACGTGAAAATTTTGAATTTACTGCTATGCCAAGTACTGCAATGTTTCACAGGAGGGCCTAATAGTGCACAGAGCTACTAAAATGCTTATGGGTTCAGTTGAAATCCGATTAAGCTCTCATCAATTAAGTGCAGCTTTGGTTTAGGGTCTTGTGAAATCATATAATATTTTAATAGTTTAATGACTAAAAGTTATATTACAATATGGAATATGAACATGGGATTGCTTAACTTAATATAACAGTAATTTTAAGTTTATGTGAGTATAGGTAACAATCAACAAATGAAGCAGGTTCGTTGACTGCTTCAGGAGGGTTAGGGTTGACATTTCAAGATTTAACATTACACATAATGAATTAAGGTAATTTACTGTGAATTATAATGTCAGTGTGGCACTTTGCATGACAAATTATCGATTAATATAAACTAAAATCGTGTACAATCTGGTACATTCATAATCTGGAGCAGCGAACATTCAAAGTTACTGGTTCATCTCTTCAAACAAAATTATGGTCGTAACAATCTAATCCTTAAGCTCTCAACACACATATATAACACAATTACACAACCAATGGTCACCTAATCTAATCACTAAAGCAGTACCGATATACAAAACCTAAGTAAGTGGTCCCCAAGTTTAACAAAGGTAAGTCAGCCTTCCTGGAACTGGAAGTCCGGACCGTGTCTGACTCACCGGTAGCCTGATTGAGGGTTCCAAACCTCCCACTATTTAGTGTGGAGCTTATTTTGGCTCGTCCTCCACACGTCTCAACTATTTTTAACACATTTATCTTAATACATCACATTACATAGAGCATCACATAACAAAAATATCAAACAATAACATAATACTGTATAGCAACATCAAATACATCTTATATCAGTACACTTTACCTCTAAAACATTTAAAAACACTAACATTAAACCCAACCACCAAATCGAGTACGTATACCAACACACACGTAGGTAACCACTCAACTGCTTGTAACATTACCTAAGAAGAGGAAAGTACGCAGTAGTCACCGGCTGCCGTACCTATATCCTGTGCCGGTAATTATTGACGACTTGCCTGTCGCCGATTTTTTATAGAAAATGAATTTTAAAATGCAGCAATTTCACTGTCTTACAGTGGAGACTGGGCAAACGTTCAAAATGGGGTTATTTCTAAATTAAACCTAACCTAACCTTAGTTCATAAGAAACACAGGTGGCCGAAGGAGACCGCACCAACCTAACCAGAGAAACCTACTTAACCTTACCCACCTTCCTAGCAGGGGAGAGCACACCCCCCTCCCCAGCATATTAAACATAAAGAACTTACTGTACTATGATATGGTGTAATTTTACGTTTTTGGTGGACGTGAGAGAAGCCTCGTAACCAAAACATTGTGAGGAGGATAAAAATTAAGCCTCGCCGTTTTATCGCTGCATAAGACGAAGTAGTGCCGCTAGTGCGAGACTGGGGGCCTAATTATCTACCAAACGAAGCATTTGCCCAAGAAATGAATATCATCCGAACTCATTGATGAAAATATAGTAAGAAAAAAAATCAATCAAAATAAATTAGACTGCAAACAGCACGTCGTCAATATTAACCTCCTGGGCCTTATAAAAATAAATAAATAAATAAATAAATAAAATAGTATACAATTCTGTCCATGTCCACAACCGAATCTTAACCCCAAGTCAGTTGTAGCAATATTTATATATTATTTAAAATACAACTTTCCGGATTAACGAAATACGACTGCGAACAACTTCATATTTCTCTCCTCTGCTAACGGTCGGGGAAATATTTCAATGTGATTCTAATCTTATAAAATGTTAGTTTTTGTATAATGTAGTATTACTGATACGTAATTTGTCTTTGTATGCCTTATTGTTGGAAAATATAAGTATATATTAAATGCATCCTCCGAAAGCGTAAATTTGCAACAGAGTTTAACAGTTAATTCATGTATAATACTTCTGATAAACTTCTTACGTACTTTTGTTTGAAATAATGAATGTATGTATCTTTATATAATTTAGCTAAACATATTTCTCGTCAGAAACGGTCATCCCAACGATCATGAATAAATTCATTTAGAAATACATCATTACTTCAGGACGAAATCGAACAGATTTGAAACCGCCAAACAGCTGTAATTCTTGAGAAGGGGGCGGAGCATCTTTTCTCAGCTGAGAAAAAACACACTATAGTGATTTCCGACAGATATGAAAGTCCAAAACTGTTTCCCTTTACGTGACTACTCTCTCTCTGGACTAATAAGTCATGAAACAATAGAAAACTCTTACCAAAATATTCCATATGCAGTCTTTGAACTCATTTCCCTAATTTTCAGCGTTGCACTATATTCACTTGTCTCACGGTTCACTATTTCAATATTCGTACTACATTTTGATCAAACCACTGACCATAGAGTACGCAGTCCATATTTTCCAGTGAACTGAAAACCGGACGACAGACGACAGCGAGTCATAACCCCAGAAACGCTGCGTTGGACGTAACAAATGAGTATCTACAAAGAAAATCATATCCCGTTTATTAGTACTGCATTGCATATCGAATGCAGCTTCCAAATATACTGTATACTAATTTCACTAATATTCTGCCTAGGCCCTAGTGAAGTTGCTTGTTCTTAGGATGAAGACTGGTTATTTATTTTGTTGAAGCCGCTTTGTGTAAACACAGAAGGGGTGGAAATTGAAATAATGAAAATACCGAAAAATGTGAAAGGAGACATGAAGATGAAAAGAAATTTGATATAAAAATCGTTTTTCCTTCTGCCTTCATACTTCTCTGCCTATCAAAATTAATGATCGCCTTTTACTACTTTTAGGTGAAGCAATGTACTGAGCACAATTGAAATGTTCATCTCTCTCGTAATAAGGAAAAAATGTAATTAAAAACCATAAATGAAAATACAACCATGAATGAGAAAATACAACCATTAAACCATTCGACTAAAAGAGAATAAGTTGGAAGTTTTATATTGCATTGGTTCTGTTCATTGCTGGAGTTGTGAACTTGTGGTAGCCTACTTAAAGGGAAAATGGTAGAATGTAATTGCGAGAATAATGGTTCTCTACTTACTGGACCATAAAATTAACCCGTATTGCACCAACCTTTGATAATTTGAGTCCATATAACCAAATGAGAGCAGTTGCCGTTCAACATTTTAACTTATTTTTTTTTATCCATAATGGGTTTTTTTTATTACTGTTGGTTATTTAGTAGAAAGACAACCTGTTGGAATTCCCCTTGTATGTTTGTGCACCCAACACTATATCAGTAAAATGTTGTGGTTAGTTTATGATCAAGAGACATCGTATTGGAATGCTCGATCCGCAATCCGTAAACAGACTGTCTGATCTTGAGACACTACAGGGCATGTGCAACTGGTGTTTACAAGTACACATAAACCACTCTCCTACCTCAACCAACACACCTCCCGCCAGGCCCTTGGACATTCTCACATACATAGCTATATGCCTTGCACCATCCCTTCCCTTAATCCCTCCCCTATACATAAACCTCCCATCATCTACCCCTCCCCTCCCCCACACATACAAGCCATCCACCCGCACCCCCCCACCCCTCCCCGCCTCTTTCCCACAGCACTTAAATATTCCCTGACATACAATCACAGGATCTGGGTGGCTGTCTGCTACACCACTCTCGACCTTTCACCCTCAAACACCCAACCATCACACGTAAACCTTTCCATCGATTTCTACCACCCAAGATGGCCCCCGCTGCATAGTCTGTAGTCTGAGTCACGTGGTGAAGTGCACAGGTAAAATGTGGGTGGTGATAAGTTGACTGTGTGGAGGGTGGTGGAGGATGGGTATGTGGGGAGATGGTGGGTGGGTTGGTAGGGTGGTGGAAGGGTAAAGTGAGCAGTAGGGTATAGGGTAGGGTAAGGACGGGTAAAATAAGAAGAGAAAGGTATAAATAGGTAAGATGATTGGGAATATAGTAGATTGATAAGGATAAAACACAACAGGTAAAAACAGGTAATGGAGGAACAACAAGTAAGTGAAATAAGAAAGGTGGAGGAGATGGTACAAGAAAGAAGAGTGAGAAAGAAGTCAATTGGAATGAAGTTGGAGGCAGAATACAGTAGTAATGAAGAGGAGGATGAAGGGCGGGGAAGACAATGAGAATTAAAAGGGGCGAGAGGGGAAAAGAAGGCGGAGGGAAGAAGGGAAACAAAACGAAAAGGGGGGGAAGGAAGAAAGAGACAGTGGGAAAAAAGAGACAGGGAAAAAAGAGACGGGAGTAAAAAAAGAGACAGAAGGAGGTAGGAAGAGAAGACAAAGGAAGTGAAAAAGAACACAAGGAAGGGAAAGAGGGGAGAGGTGAGGAGGAGAACGGAAGTGAGAGTAGTGCTGAAGGAATGTTACTCTTCAGTCGCCTTGTTGACAAAAACAGCTCAAGGGGCGTTATCGAGAAGTATATGTAATCCCGGATGGCAGGATGGCGACACTAAGTCAGTAGGGTGAATTACCTGACGATGCGTGAGTCATTTGATACATAAGTCACTTGATACGTGAGTCACTTGACGATATAATAGTCACCTGACAATTCACGAGTCACATTGATGATTGGTGTTACGCGAGTCACCTGACGATACCGGAGTCACTCAAAACGACGCCTGAGTCACTTGTCGCTGCCGTGAGTCACTTGAAACGAGGTATGAGTCACCAGAAAAGGTGTGAGTCAGTAGGGAGAGCCAGCTGGTGACATGTGGGGTAATTACCAAAGCTTTTCAATTTTGTTTCGTTGCATTTTTCAACTGTCTAATTTTATTAACTTATTTACGCTTCAGAATTGTCAAATGTCGATTTTTATTTATTCAATGTACAGCAAAAACTTGATTCCATATAGTGATATTATATTCTTCATTTGTTTTTTGTTTGTAGTGTTTATAGCTCTGAGATCCATCGTTTATACTCTCTCTCTCTCTCCAGACACCTTTTTCCTTTCACTTCTTCCTCCTCACATGAACATCACCCTTCCCTTCCCAGGAAAACCCTGTGCCCACGACCCCTTCCCTTTCCATCGTTCCTATATTCTTTAAAAACTACACAAACACCCACCCTCCTCTCCACTTCTACAAACACCTCCATCATGGGAGAGGTGGACATCCTGTTTCTCATGATATTTTCTCTTTCTCCACCTCCACAAACATCCCCCTCACCTTCGTTCCCTTTGGTGTACTTCGTCTACCTGGGATCTTTAAACATTGTCCACCAAGTCGTAAGGACCACCTGGAGATATAGACACCCCAGCTTATTTCACCTAAATATTAATTATCCTGACGCTAACTAAACATTACTTAAGTCTGACTTAACTTATCCAACCCTCGCGGTCACCTACAGTAACCTTACCGAACTTAACTCAATCCAATCCAACCTAACCTACCCTAACACTAACCTAACCCGATTCAACCAAACCCATCATAACCTGACTTAACCCAACCCAACCTCACCCCATGGTAGGCGACCTGAGGTAACATTAAAGTGAAACAAGCTGGGGTGTCTAATCTTCAGGTGATACACACGTAGTTTCCACACTGGACAACAGAAAACCTCCACAAATCAAGGAGAATGTTGTTATACTGTATACACGTTCACTCGTCTTCCTTTCCCCTTAGAGCCCGAAATCCCCCCCCCCCACTTCCTTCAACCTCAATTCCCCCTCTCCTTCCCCCTAATTTACTCCTCCCCAACCCCCTTCCCTCTTCAACCCCCATCTCTTCCCTTTTCTCCTCAACCCCCACGTCTCTTCCTCATCCCATCCTTCCCCAGCTCACGCCCCCACCCGGCATTTCCGTGGTGGGCCGCCAAGTCTGCCAGCCAGTTTTTTCACACTAAGGCCTTGAACGGCAAAGCTGGGCTAACTGAGGCCCTGCTAGACCTATACTTCTGTGTATGAGTATTTGTAGCCCTTCTCTGTTATAAATATTAAAGGCCCTTTTAGAACCTATATTTCTAAGGGATATTCGGATTTTTCCTGGAAGCTATACAGAGTACCAGGTTGTATTTCTAAAGGTGTGTACTGTCATACAGTCATGTACACTGTTACGAGTTGGGGATTTAGAATATAGTTAAAAGTCTACCCAGATCCCAACAGGCAACAACAAAAAAAAAACAAAGACAATCGGACTATAAAAGGGTAGACAAAGGATGCGAGTTTTTGTTGTGTATAATAAAGTACCATAAATTCCTTAAAATAATATTCAGCTTTCTATAATTTACCCTTAACCATACTTAACCTAAACATTAACAGTATATACATATTTATACAACATACAATAATTTGAAGCAAGTGGACGTGGGGGAGGCAATATAAGATTACAAATACTTAAGTGCGGAGCTGAGATGGCTGACGAGCAAGGCTGAGTATTGTAGAAGACGGTAGGTAGTCACTGTGCCGTAGGTTTCCAGGATAGGTGATCCTGTGGTCACTTCCCAGAGTGAACTGAACTCTCCTCGAACTCGAGCTGACAAAGAAGACTTTGAGTAGGTGACGCAACAACCAGGATATGGAGAAGGGAAACCCGGGAGTGGTAACTAAGACGAGTCATACTCGTGTTTCGTCCCTAGATGGCGTTGCTCGTGGTGCTGGGTAGGTAGATCAGGACAATAGATGGCGTGGTTCGTAGTGCTGGGTAGGTAGATCATGACAATTGGTGGCGGGGTTCGTAACAACACATACTGTAAAAACTCCTTGTAGTGTACGAATTAAGGATCTTCCTCTTATCTATGCTCGTGTAGGTCATTACTAAGGGTCACACACACACACACAACCACACACACACACACACACACACACACACACAAGTGATACAAATGTGATATATAATAACTAGGTGGGGAGAAGCTCAAACTACAGGGCATTTCAACATAGAGACAGTGCAAAAAGTAAGATTGACTGGGAGTGAATACACTGGTTGATTACAAGTTATTGATAATTTTTACAATGGTTGGGACTGGGCTGTTCTTATAGCGATCAGTTCGTGCTCGTATGGGCTGGATGTGGTTGTGGTGCTTCCTTATGCTTATCAATGATGCCCTAAGAAAAACCCCTGCTCGCTGGAAATATGTCGAAGACTCCACCATTGGGATCAGTGTCAACAATTCTGCTCCCGACTATACCGCCCTTCAGGATTTATTGAACAGTCTCCAAAACTGGTCCACCAACAACCATGTCACCATCAACCATACCAAGACCATGGTTATGCACATCAACCACTCCTCCGACGTTGTCCCACCCCCCTTCCATTACTTTAGGTCCCAACACACTCCAGGTTGTAAATTCCACTAAGCTCCTTGGCGTCACCATAGACAACAAACTAAATTGGAAATCACACGTCAGTGAAGTTGTCAATTCCTCCAGTTTCCATCTTCACCTCCTCCGCCGACTCAAGTCCCTCGGAGTTCCTGCGCCCGAGTTCCTCAGTGTTTACTCAACATTCATACTTCCCAAGCTCACCTATGCCTCCCCAACCCGGTCTTCCTCCCTAAATGCCAAACAACGTAAACACCAAGAAAAGGTGCAAAAGAGGGCAGCAAGATTATTCTCTCCCCTTCCTACTCCACATATCAAGAAACGCTCAACACACTGACCCTCTCGGCTCTCTCTGACCATCATCACGACCTCATCTGCAAATTTGGTGAGAAGCTTCTGTACCATCCTCGACACCGGCTCCTACTACCACCCGAGATCCCTCGTCCGAGAATTGCTGTTCGACACCACAACCGCATCCAGCCCATAAGAGCACGAACTGGTCGCTATAAGAACATCCCAGTCCCAACCATTGTAAAAATTATCAATAACTTGTAATCAACCAGTGTATTCACTCCCAGTCAATCTTACTTTTTGCACTGTCTCTATGTTCAAATGCCCTGTAGTTTGAGCCTCTCCCCACCTAGTTATTATATATCATATTTGTATCACTTATGTTACTTGTATATTATTTGTAAATCAAGAGACCCATTCCCCAATTATGTAACTGTATATTCTCAGCCTTCCGGCTGCCATGGTCTTTCAATAAACCGTTAATTATTATTATTATTATTATTATTATTATTATTATTATTATTATTATTATTATTATTATTATTATTATTACACACTACTATTGTTATTTTTTATCATTGTTGTTATTATTGTTGTTGTTGTCCTCTTTAATATTAATATTATTATTATTATTATTATCATTATTATTATTATTATTATTATTATTATTATTATTAATATAATTATTATTATTATTATAGTATCATTTACTGTCAATATCCTTATAAGTGTTACTATTATTATCATTATCATTTCTCTCAATGATTATACAGGTACAACAAGATGAATGTCTTATTTGTTACTCCTGCAGACAGACAGACGATATTCCCGTGGCCTTTAATCTTAAGAATCCAATAATTCTTAAGGAGTCGTAACTTCGTAAATCACTCGGAGGAGGGACTTGAAAAACTCGACCTTCACGTCGCCTCGCATCCATCAGCGCTCGAGTACAGCGGCTGACATTTTATCCGAGCTTTACTGATGTCTCGAAGTGGTACTGGTAATACTGTGTGACTGATCTTTTAAGAGTTAATTTATCATTTTATGTAAATTATATTGTTATTATTCCTTTATTATTTTCATTAGTAGTAGTAGTACAGTAGAAAGTAATAGTATAGTACAGTATTAGGAGGAGTACTGTACATACAGGTATTTATTATTTCATTTATGTTTATTTTTATTTTTCAAGAGCTAAGAATGGACAATATAACTCAAACTCATCCTTACTGAAGCCAAAAATCAGGATTCCCAATGGTTAGTGTACGTGAAATTTTCTCGCGTACAGGACTCCCTGTATGTACGAACACATCTGACTTACTTAAAGTATTAGAATAACGTCCCCAAAATTACACTAAGACTCACCCTTGAAGAAATGATTCTGTAGCACCAGGTTGGAAGACAAAATTAACAGTCATAATGAACCCATCTTAATATTATTGTTTTCACTAGGTATATGTAATAGGCTAAATAAATACGTGAATTAAAAAATCTATATGTTTTTTAAGTTATTTTACCGAGTGTTTTGCACAGGCCTTAGTCATATAATTACTATTTATGTTCTGGCACCTTCAGGCTCTTCGTCAGTCCTATCCTAGGCAGCAGATGGTACAGGTTCTTCAGATTAAGTCAATGCCAGTGTCCTGAGCAACTGGTGGATTGAACTTTTTATTCAGCTCTATATCTGTATTTTCCTGGGGGTCAGATGGATGTGACTCGGCTATGTAATAGAAGTGTTATCTTAAGCGGCAGGTGAGGGGAAACCAATTTTATATCAATACTAATGCTATCCACGGCGATAAGTAGATATCAGTTGTATATCCCGAGCAGCAGGAGGAGTATCTGGAAGTAAAAATCCTGTATCTGTGTATGAGTGTTATTCTGGACGTCAAGTGGAGAAGACTCAACAGGTCTACCTAGTGACTCGGTGGCAGCCCCCAGTTAGGTTTCATTTTGGTCCCGGATGTCTGTTTTTTGCAGGCGGGTTGCCAAATGTGGGGCTGCCCGTGACGCCCGACCCAACCAGACAAGGCCACCGCCTCCACCACCCATACACTCCCCTACCATCTCCAGTAAGCTCATGTTATTACATTTTAATCACTACAGAAACATGTCATGTATAGTTACAGTTACGGTAAAGGAAGTTACATGTGCCTGTATTTTTAGAAACCAGTTATGCGTAGTGTACGAGTATACAGTAGGTGCAGACACAAAATATATATATATATATATATATATATATATATATATATATATATATATATATATATATATATATATATATATATATATATATATATATATATATACTGTATATATATATCATGTAAATCCACAATGAAAACGCGGGAACTTCGCAATCTAAAGAACAATTAGCTTGAAAATAAAGCATGTGAAGCACAAAAACTTGCAGATCAGCACAAGATGCGAGAACTTTTCATTTCCATTAAAACATTTTATGGGCCAGTCACTCGTGGTGCAGCCCCCCTTCGCTCATCTGACGGTAACCACATAATAAAAGACGACGAAGACCTCCTTCAGTGCTGGAAAGAGCGCTACCATTCATTGTTCAACCGAAACACCGATGTGGATGTCCTGACTACCCAGCAGGTCCCTCAGCATCCAGAGCTGACCCACCTCAGCTATCCTCCATCCCTGGATGAGGTAGCTACTGCCATCAAACAGATGAAAAATAACAAAGCCTCAGGGCCTGATGGAATCCCAGCCGAGATGTATAAAGCGGGAGGATTTCTTATTACCAGCCATCTCCACTCTCTCCTGGAAAATATGAGAAAAGGAGGAAATCCCCCAAGCTCTTAGAGACACCTACATTGTCAATATTTATAAGAACAAGGGGGACCGGTCAGACTGTGGCAACTACCGTGGGATCCCGCTGCTCTCCGTAGCTGGCAAGATTATCGCTCAAGTCCTCCTAAACAGACTTCTTCCTGAGGCGGAAAACTTCCAGAATTTCATTGTGGTTTTCCATCACGTGACACCACTGACATGATCTTTGCTGCCCGCCAGATACAGGAAAAGGGCAGAGAACAGCGTCGTGATCTGTACATGGCTTTCATCGACCTAACCAAGGCCTTCGATTCGGTCAACAGGGAAGCCCTCTGGTGGACCCTCAGCCGTTTTGGCTGCCCACCAAAATTCATCGCCATTGTGAGGCAACTCCAAGATGGCATGAAAGGCAGTGCCCTGCACAACGACACCCAGTCAGAGTTCTTCCCCATCCAAACAGGGGTTAAACAAGGGTGTGTACTGGCACCAACTCTCTTTTCCATCTTCTTGGCTGCATTCCTTACTCTTGCCAGTGCCAATTTAGCCAGCTGGGTAAACATTGAGTACCGGGTGAAGGGGGATCTTTTCAACATAAGACGACTCCAGGCAAGAACAAGGGTGCCGGCAGCTTCCATTACTGAGCTTCAGTATGCAGACGACCTCACCCTTGTTGCTCACACTGAACACGACTTACAGGAGATCCTGAACACCTATGCAGACGCGTATGCACACTTCGACCTTGAGGTGAATGTACGTAAGACTGAGATTCTCTTTAAGCCTGCCCTTGGTTCAGCCACACCTTGCATCTGCATCCAGCTTAACGGTACCACCCTATCTAATGTTACCCACCTGTTCACCACCGCGGACATCGATGAAGAGATTCAACATTGGATCATATGTGCATCTCAAGCCTTTGGCAGAATCTGTACCCATGTCTTCAGCTGTAGGGAGCCGAAATTATCTACAAAGTTGCACGTATATCGAACAGTGGTCCTCCCTACCCTGCAGCAAGACATGGGTCACATACAGGAGGCAAACCTTAAGGCACTTGAAAACTTTCACCAAGGTAGTCTACATTCCATCCTCCGAGTTCGCTGGGAAGACCAGAGAACAAATGCCAATATTCTCGCTGACACCAACTGTAGGAGCATCGAGGCTACCATTATCCATGAACAACTATGCTGGACTGGCCATGTTACCTGCATGGACGACAGTAGACTACCAAAGCAGCTACTTTACAGTCAACTAATGAAAAGTAAATGTAACACTGGCGGGCAACTGAATAGGTATAAGGATAGTCTTAAGACAAACCTGAAAAAGCGCCAAAGCGACCCCCTCACCTGGGAGACGAATACTCCACACCGTAACACTTGGAGGAGCATACCGACTGCATACCGAGGCAAACAAACGCCAACGCCGGAAAAACGTTGCCGCTGCCCCTCCCGCACCAGATGTAGCCCTCCACACGTGCAACATCTGTGGACAGCACTGCCGGTCCCGTATCGGTCTCTTTAATCACCTCAGAGCTCACCAACGAAGGTAACGTCTTTAATAACTCATAATATTGTATCATAGCTGGATGATCGTCATACTCGATTCCGAATGACAGCAAAGTAGTAGTAGTAGCGTGTGTGTGTGTGTGCCAGTCGGCGTCTGTAGCGAGTGGCTGTGAAGTACATGAAAGTGGGATTGTGGAGTAAATGGAGGGAAGTTGGGGAGTAAGTGGAAGGGTTGTGGAGTAATGGGAGGGGGGTTGTGGATTAAGAGGAGAGGGTTGTGGCGCAAGAGGAGGGGATTGTGGAGTAAGTGGAGGAAGGTTGTGGAGGGAGAGGAGGAAGGTTGTGGAGTAAGAGGGGGGTTGTGGAGTAAGAGGAGGAAGGTTGAGAAGTAAGAGGAAGAGGGTTGTGGAGTAAGTGGAGGAAGGTTGTGGAGGGAGAGGAGGAAGGTTGTGGAGTAAGAGGGAGGGATTGTGGAGTAAGAGGGAGGGATTGTGGAGTAAGAGGAGAGTGCATGAGTGAAGGGAGAGTGTATGAGTGGCGGGAAAGAGGGAGCGAGAGTGTATGAGTGAAGGGAGGAAGAGTATGAATGAAGGTAAAGGGAGAGAGTGTATGACAGTGAAACAAGAAAGGGGCACAGTTGATATTTTATTTCTGATTATATTTAGCAGACGTTCCTATTATAGCAAATATATTTATATATATATATATATATATATATATATATATATATATATATATATATATATATATATATATATATATATATATATATATATATATATATATATATATATATATATATATATATATATATACTGTATATATATATATATATTTTCGTCCGTGTGAATTTTCTCACAACTTTGTAAGCAATCTTCCTGAGAGCTGGCATCAATCTGGCGAGTGTTCGCGGCTATAGGCAAATGTCGTCATGGCCCGCTTGCATGGTAACTATCTCTAACTTGTCTTATCTAGCGGTCTAGGTGCACACACACACACACACACACACACACCTACCTACTGACAAACCTCTTAACAGATTGTCACTATCAGGGAGCCCAAGATAAGTCTGTTTACACGCAGGGGGAATGTGAAAGGTAAGAGAGGGAGATGGAACGGAATGGTAAACACAGATAACACTCAAGGGGTAGACTAATGGGTTAAGGGATAAGTAGATAAAAAGGATCACCTGAAGATTAAACACTCCAGCTTATTTTACTTGACGATTAAACACCCGAACGCTAAGCTAAGCTAACCGAACCTAACCTAATCTCGCCAACATAACATAACATAACCTAACATAATCTAATCTAAATTAATCCAACCTACCCTAACCTAACCTAATACAACCTAACCTAACCCCCAGGTAGCGTAAGGGTGTTTAATCATTAGGTGAAATAAGCTGGAGATCCAATCAACATAGAGAAAGGCATTGAACAGTGACATCACCCACGTGACTCTGACCTATATATACTGCTAATGAATATGATGTATTTCTCTGTGTACGAACCTCTGTCCTGCATGGCAGTGAACAGTGACATCAACCCACATGAATCTGACCTCTATACATATATAGCTGTTAATGAATAAGATCTATTCCTTTGTGTATGAACCTCTGTCCTGCATGGCAGTGAGAAGTGATACCACCCTCAGTGTCAAGACCTGACTGAATTACTCAGAATAGGCAAACTGTACTACAAGCTTTGTCAATATATTTGTTAAACTAAACTAAATAGAAAGAGGGGGAGATAAAGAGTAAGGAAAGAATGAGGATAAAGAGAAGTGATGAATGAGGTGTGGGGTGTATAGGAAGGAGAGAGATAATGATGGTGAAGGAGAGGGAAGGAGGTGGATGAGGGAGTTGAAAAGAAAAAGAATTTGTAAGAAAGAGACAAAGTGAAACGGGAATAGGAAGAAGGGGAAGGAATAGTGAGTAAAAGATAAGAGGAAACAGGAAGAGGATGACAAGACCTCACCACAATGTGTTGGAGGAAGGAGGTGGAGGAAGGAAAGAAGGGTCAGAAGAAAAAAGGAAAAGATGGATGAAATAAGGACGATAAAAGAGGACGAAGAAGAATTGAAGAAATAGAAGATGAGAAGAAAGCAAAAACTGAATAAATAAAGATAAGATGTACAGTATATAAAAGAATAAGGGAACAGAGAGAAGGAAGACCTGGTCCACCCTCTTTCGGTATTATCATCATGGCAGAGGTACTGTGGTGGCGGGCGTCGGAGGCGTCGTCTGGGGTACGTGGGTGTGTCGTCCTATAGTTGTGTAGCAGCGCTGGTTGTAGAGATCCATTTAATTCCCTAGTGTGTGAGGGAGAATTATCCCCTTGGTGTGTGGGAATGAATGGAAGTGTATCAACCCCTCCTAGTGTGTGTGTGTGTGTGTGGAGAGATGGCACTGGGAGCTAGCGGTGGAGGTGGTGAGAGAGGCTGGAGTGTGGCGCCTGGTGCTTGAGAGGCCTGCGGGTGATGGGAGTGCATGGGTGTGTCGCGTCACTGGTAGGTGCAAGGAGTGACTAGGTGTGAGTGGTGGCAGAAACGGGTCGCGTGTACCATGGGAGAGGAGACGGGCAGTGAGTGTTGGCACTTGTATGTGTGTCACTCTGGGCTGTGGGGGGGATCGTGGGGATGTCCGGCGCCGGTTAGGGGTGATGGAAAGGAAGGGGGGGGGGTAGCTATTTCCAATTGGGGAATGGAAGATAGGTGGTGTAGGTATCAGCTTAGGAAGGGGAACAGGGAGGGATTTAGTGTCAACTTGGAATGGAGAAATAACAGAATCAGCCGAGGTTGTCAAGTTAATCGCGGGCATAGCAGAGTCCCAGTCAGATTCCCCGGTAAAACACCAGGTGGGTTATGTCAGCTGGAGAATGGGAGGCGGAAGGAAAGAGAGGAGGGTTTATGGTGCCAACTGACCACTCCTCTCACTTCCTACCTCACCACCTCTCCAGAATATACCGTACTTAAAAAACAACATACAGGCGACAAGAACAGATCAATATATAGGAGGAGAACTAGTACGGGTTTTTGGATGGTAAACAAGGACATGGTTGAACTGGAGCAGATGGATCCACCTCACAGCTCAAGGTCACTGTAGTTTTATTTTCTCTATCAACATCATCTTACATGCGATTAACCAGCCCTTGAGTACGATGATTTAACCCCCTGAGTATGATGGTTTAATCCCCTGAGTACGAAGATATAACTCCTTCAGTATGATGATTTAACCCCAGAGTACAATGATTTAACCAACCATTGATTACGATGATTTAACCAACCATCGAGTACGATGATTTAACCCCCCGAGTTCGATGATTTAACAAAACTTGATTACGATGATATAACCATACCCTGAGTACGATTCAAAAGGTTCAGATGTATTCGTGAGGTTAACTCATCGTACTAAGGAATTTGTTTCTCGTACTCGGTCATCGTAATCAGTGGGATAATTCATTGTGCTAAGGTGGTTGACTAAAACAATAGTCAGAAACACACATACACACAATATATATATATATATATATATATATATATATATATATATATATATATATATATATATATATATATATATATATATATATATATATATATATATATATATATATATATATATATATACATACATCATGTAGATCCACTATAAAAACGTGGATAAGATAAATCTTGATAAAATCACACAGGAAAAAGGTAAACAATGGAGCACAGGTGCTCCATTGTTTACCTTTTTCCAGTGTGATTTTATCAATATATATATATATATATATATATATATATATATATATATATATATATATATATATATATATATATATATATATATCCCAGAAATACACACTGTTAAGGTATCCATACACCTACACAACTTATTCCACGCAGCAGTGATATACACTCAAGATATATAAATGAATATAAATAACACACACACGTACACACACACACATACACAAGTGGATACAAGTACACACACACAGGTAGTCACGGCTCTACACATGTATACACACAAGTAGACACACACACACACAGGTAGATACAGGTACACACAAATAGACACAGGTACACAACCACGGGTAGACACACACACAAGGCACAGGTACAAACGCTGGTAGACACACAGGTACATACACAGGTAGACATACAGGTACACACGCAGACACACAGGTACAGATACAGGTAGACACACCGTCTGTCTCACCTTGCCCTTGACTAGTCCACGGCGGAACATGTCGGCGGTGTGTTGAAGGAAGCAGGCAGATCAGGCAGCCTCACCCAGCTCCTCCAGTCATAGCTCGGGAGTCCCTGAAGCACTACTCACTTCCTCGTAATCCTCCGACACCACTGCTCAACTCACTGTTTGCACGGATGAGTTGAGTAAGTCACCGTGAATTAGCTGTGTTCCACGCGGCCCACTTAAGATGAGTCACTTGATTATTATGAGTAAGGCGTGTCCTACTCACTCGTGTAATTGAGTCCCCTGTGTTTTACTCACTTGTTAATCTAGGTATAATTGAGATGCATGAGTCATTTGAAAGACTGAGGTGTGAAGTTACATCCCACACTCCACCACACCTGAGAAGTTACTCACTAGATGATATTTATTTTTTAATTCACACTGAGCGCGTATAGTTACCGCGCTTGCCACTCCTGACGCGGAAAAAGCAAACCAGCCACTCGAGTTTTGAGTACCTCGAATGAGTTCAGTGAGGAAATGAGTGAGGAAAAAAAACTTGATTAAGAGAGGAATGATACCCGCCCCGCCCTCCACCGTGCCACACGTCCGTCGAGACACTGAGCGCTAGGCCTGCCCCAATACCCGTCTCTGGATCTTAGCCAGTACCTACTCCCAACTTTACCCATTATTCCAGCCACTCCTAGCGCATCCCAGCATCTCCTGACTCAATCACAACTTCATCTTAAGCTTGGTTGTAGAGCTGGAGTAATGAGAAGGCTGGTTTAGGGATGGAATTGGGTAGGTGGGAGGGTGTTATGTTGTGGGAGGATTGGGGGTAGTGGCGGCGACAGTGGCGAAGTCGTGGCGGCGGGCGACAGCTGCAACGCTCACGCCTCCGCCTGGCGCCAATACCCCCGAGTGTAAATATAGGTACCGTCTACACCACCACCACCACTATTACTATTACCACTACTATTGCCATTACCATTACTCCTGCCACTACCACCACTATTACCACTATTATTATCACTATCACTCCTACTGTCACTACCACCACTGTTACTATTACCAGTATTACTGCCAATTCCACCCCTATTACTATTACCTCTTCTACTGCTACCACCACCACTATTACTATTGTCACTACTAATGCCACCATCATTACGAGTTTCACCGCTACTACTGCCACCATGTTCCACCGCTACTACTGCCACCATCACTACTATTACTATTACCACTATCACTACTACTGCTTCCATCACCACTTTTATTACCAACACCACCACTATTACCGCTGCTACTACTACTACTACTACTACTACTACTACTACTACTACTACTACTACTACTACTGCCCCTATTGTCACCTCTACTACTACTATTGCCACTTGTATTGCAACTACCACAACAACTACTACTACCATCACCACCACCATTAACACTGTTACCATTACCACTACCAAAACAATCACTATAATACTACCACCACTGTTATCACTTGTAATACCACAACCACCGCTGCTTTCACAACCATTACTACTATACAACCAGCACAAGGGTCATTATTATAACCATCAATTACAACCTATGCTATTAATGCAACTACCAGTACCCCTACCACCATTACTAGTACAACCCATAACACCATTACCATCACCAGTACATTAAATATTTTCATCATTACCATCACCATCACTTCCACCAATAGCAGAATCAACACCACCACTTCTACCAATAGCAGAATCAACACCATCACTTCCACCAATAGCAGAATCAACACTATCACCACCTCCACCACCAACAGAATCACCATCACTTCCACCAATAGCAGAATCAACACCATCACTTCTACCAATAGCGGAATCAACACCATCACTTCCACCAATAGCAGAATCAACACCATCACTTCTACCAATAGCAGAATCATCACCATCACTTCCACCAATAGCAGAATCAACACCATCACTTCCACCAATAGCAGAATCATCACCATCACTTCTACCAATAGCAGAATCAACACCATCACTTCTACCAATAGAGGAATCAGCACCATCACCACCTCCGCCACCAACAGAATCATCACCATCACTTCCACCAATAGCAGAATCAACATCAACATTTCCCACCAATAGCAGAATCAACACCATCACTTCCACCAATAGCAGAATCAACACCATCACTTCCACCAATAGCAGAATCAATACCATCACTTCCACCAATAGCAGAATCAACATCATCACTTCCACCAATAGCAGAATCAACATCAACACCATCACTTCCACCAATAGCAGAATCAACATCATCACTTCCACCAATAGCGGAATCAACATCAACATTTCCCACCAATAGCAGAATCAACATCATCACTATGTACGGAGATCCCTGCCAACAACAACAGGATTTCTATAGGCACTACAGTACTACCAACACCTCCATGATAAACACAATTAGATACTCAGTAAAGCCAGATTAAAATCTCGCTGTGCATTACTAATCTAGAGCCGAGACCTTGAGGTCTAACCCAACTCCACCATATAATTGAGTGTCTGAATATTCGTATGTTTATCTGTGTCAGTAGGTCAATACCAAGGAAAAGTTAATGTTGAAACTGTAGCCAAGTCCATTATGTGATGTTTTATTCTTTTTTGGCATTTGATTATAGGATTTTAAGTGGAGGGGTCTGTACAATCTGATGTTCTTCCTTCAGTTGCATATGTCTTGAAATTCATGATTACATCTACCTTAACTGTATTAGACCACCTTCCACCTTCAGTTCATCATTTGCAATTTTTCAGTCTCTTGTACATCACTGTTTTATTGAATATTCAAATCAGTTTCTAAACATTAGTATGATTAATGGGTTTTTCTTTGATACTTTCTTCAGTGTTATTACAATTAACTTTCAGCATCCGACAATTGTTGTATTGAAAGAATGGGGTAAAGAACATGCAGCTTCCCCCTTACACTCAGCATCACCTATTAACTCAAGAAACTAGAGTTAATGTGAAAGATGAAATTTGGCAACTACAGCGAGGGAAGGGGAGGGAGGAATGATTCATATCATAACCAGTCAGTAGCACTGCAGTTAAGGCGTCAGTTTCTTGTTATTACGAGTATTATGGATCGTTTTGTGACGAGGAGGGAGAAGGAGTCTGTGGCCAGCAGCAGTGATCCTGCCGCTGCCGACCAGGACATGGACAAGGAAGTTGAAGTGACTGAGACTGTTGACAGTCCACTGAGACTGAGGCCAGTAGCAGTGAGGCATTTTTTTGTAATTTTGTAATAAAATATTGATAATATTAACTTTTTTGTATCAATTATATTTTGTTTTACTTGTAAATAGGCAATTGTTTTTATTTTAGTATTTGTTTATTTATTTTGTTTTTAAGTTGTGGTTGCGCTTGCGACGAAACTTTTTGAAAATGGTTGCAGTTGCGTCGCAACTATTTCAGCAGAGTTACGGTTGCGGTGCAAATAAAAAAGTTGCGCGTGCCCACCTTTCGATATACTGCATTTTGATATTTCTACCTCAATTGATGAGGTTTTCCAAGTAGTTTCGGGTACTAGTGTTGGCCATGGATTTCCAGCAGAAAACACCCTGACTGTCATTGATATATTTTCGCTACATTAATATCATTATATTATTCTACTAAAGATGGAGCATGGTGATTCACCATAATTACAACAAATGACAGAAATAATAACTGGCAACCTAACAGATACTAAGAAGGCAGGCTTACCAACATAATACAAGAATAACAATTAGTGATCGGAAATATTCGTCAATTGTGACACATTGTATCAATGAGAAAAGGGACCGATACTTTTTTGGGAAAGTGTACCTCAAAAATAATTTGGCAAAATTTTTTTTGTTTCTGAATTCAGTTTATGAAAAGGACAAAGGCCAATACATACACACTTGTCTTATCCCAAACTTAAGAATTTTGTACAGTATTTACCTAGTACAGTAGAACGTTGATTTAAAGCGATTCAATTTAAGATTATTGATTTAAAGCGACACACACAATTAAGGACAATGTTTAAATTTAAAGCGAATTTTCCTATTTTGTGTGAGTCAATCTGATGCATCATATTTTAAAATTCGCGCCTAATGTTTCTCTGGACACGCTACACTGTCCTAAGGGCAAAGCTGTACTGTACATGTACTCAAAATAATATACTAAATGATTACTAAAATTTTTGACTAGTGTAAGCTACAGCATGATTATATTCAAATTAATCACTATCTTATAAGAATTCCAGCAATGTAAATTATATTCTCCCCGATCACTTCTGTGACATTTTATAAGCAAAAAATAAAAACTCAGCTAAAGGACATAAATAAACAAATAAATACTTCACTAGACCTTTGGCACAACTGTCAAATGTGTCACTGTCACCTCCCTCCATCTTCCCAGCCAGGGTTGGGTGGTTATAGGCTTACAGTTTTTATCTTATATAATATCACAGACTAAAGTTAGAATATAATTTGCATTGCTAAAATCCTTGTAAGACAGCAAATAATTTGAATATAAACGTCATATATTTTGCACAAGAGATAAAAATTTTAGTCCTTTGTAATAAAATTAATTAGAACATGTCAGTTCAGTGACATTTTAGAAGAGAAAAACTTAAAGTCACTCTTAAGGACAGATAAAAAATAAGCACTAGACCTTGGCATCAACTGTCAAACATATCATATCATATCACATCACATCACATCACATCACCACACCCCCCCACCCATCAACCCATCAGCTGATCGCTAGTAGACAGACCATTTCACGTCCCATAATTTTAGCTGTGTTGATTTATGACTGTTTGTTTTAACATACTAGAAAAAACAATGTTTTGTTTATTCTAGGAGATGGGCTGAGGTGCATTTGGGTAGACTCAGCCTTTTTAGTATTTTGTGTTTCTCTCAAGTACCTAACTAAATTATTCCATTGAAACACTTTGATTTAGTGCGAATTCTGTTTAAAGTGACCTCTCTTGGAACATATCTCGTGTTATTTCGACGTTCTACTGCACAGTGAATTTATGCTTCTTGTGAACTTTGAAAGGAGAAAGAAATCCAGAAAATCAATTTAATATTCAGACCACCTACATAGGATTTTTTGGCAAAGCTTACTTTCTTTTATTGGTAAAAGAATATAAGCCACCAATCCACATAGGTGGCTATTTCCTTATTTTGTAAGTGTCATACACCTCAGAAATTAATTTTATTTCACCATTTTCTCATTTTAGGCAAACTTTGAAGACAATTAGAAAATAACTTTATACACTGACAATAAATTTTTGGTGACCATTGTCAAAACATATTCTTGTACAGTACAATAGACTTGATTAACCACATTTCAAATACCCAAAAATAAGAATTATTCACAATGTTAGCCATCCTACCACCAACTGTAATTTAAATAGGGGTGGTCAAAAGATTTTGCAATTCAGGGTAAAGCAAAAATACATTCCTAAACATGTTTCATCGAGTTAAAAAATCTCAATAATCATGAATGACATTAGTCAAGACCTGATGAGAGAGGCTGCAAGAGACCACACAGCATGGAGAGCTGCCATCAGGTAATCAAAGCGAATCTACTAACATGGAAAATGGCTGTAAAACATTGATGATAATGAATGGTTTAGAGATGTCTAACTGATTTCAGTTAGGACTGGTAGTTCAGCTCAGTAAATTCAAGTCAGTCTCAAGGACTTACTATACAGTACTGTACACCAAACTTTCCATGATTTTCATATGCAACTAATTCAATTTTTTCATAAACCCAAAGGGAAAAAAGTAAGGACAAAATTGTAAAAAAAATTATTAATCTACAGTATAGTACATCATTTTGTTTATAATTTATGCATTTTTTAAATGAATAACAACAATAGAATTTTTCCCTGCTTTCTCTTTAAACCATCTTCCTAATTTATGCTCTTGTCCTACTCCAACAACAAGGTGGTTCCCACTTGCTGTGAATGCCATGGAGTTGATCACTCCTGGAACAGGGATGGCAAATAATGGCTTCAGTGTACGATGTCCCTCTGTCTCAACTCTCCAAAGGCGCACAAACCCATCCATTGATCCTGTAAGTAATAAAAAAATCAATACTGTAATACATCTGTCTAGGTTCCAGCCATCCTGTATTATAGCAGAAAAAGGTCCTTGATCAAGGTAGAAAAAATTTACTGTATACAGGACAGTACTTTTAAATCTCCCCAAAGATACATATTCCCAACTTTTGGTCTGCTCTCTGACAAGTAAATCCCAAATACAGATTCTGTCCTGGATTATATCCTTATCCCAATCCTTCACAAACCTTTTAAACTTTATTGTCCAACCTTAACTTTCCTAAGCTCTTGAAAAATTACCCAAAAGTGTGACCTCTTTCTCTCATACCTGTATCATTAACACAATGCCCTCTACTTTACTAATTCCCAAGTTGTCTGAACTATCTTAAACAAACACATCTCCCCTAGCAGAAAAAAATTAATATCAGACACAGAAGGTTTACATCCAGGCAGCTTTACAACTGGAGATCTTTTCTTCCTTACATCTTTGACTCTGCTTTTTTTGGTTCTTGGAACTGTAACTCCATTTTCATTGCCTGGTAAGACTTCTAGTTGCATGTATAAATTAATTTGGGGGGATAAGAATAGTAGATCAAAAGACATAAATATATTAATATGGTTCATTACCTATACACACACAACAATTAACAAAATATAAAAAAAAAATTATGGGAGAACAATAATTTCTTTTATTTATGAACATAGAAGAATGCACACACCTGATGCAACAAGGTCAGAATTAACAAAAGCAGCAACTGCGGTAATCCAGTTTGGTAGACCATTGATCTGATAGCCATGAGCTGCTTTTACAAGACTGTGAGGGCGCTTCTTTAGGGTCGTCCATAAGGCTAGAGATCTGTTGGAACAAAATAGATAAGTAATATCTCCATTAGCCGCCAATTCTCCTGTGACCACCTTTATTCTCGTGTGCTCTTAAACGATAAGTAGTGAATCCTGTATGTGCAAACAAGGAAAATAAATGCTGGAGGATCTCATCTGGCGTCTGTAATACCGTAATTATTGAATTGATTGTCTTTTGCTTTCAATTTAATAGGCTTTACTTTCCTGTTTTTAAAGTTTGCATTTGCACAATTTTTTTCCATTGATTCCAGAAACTCTTCGATATATACAAGATGATATTCATATGGTTTGATTCAAATCCCATAATATGGGTCTGAATACCCTTTGATTTTATTTAGAGTATCACTGAATTTTAAGTCAACTGTTTGTTCCTATTCTTATTGTTCTTCCTCAAGGAGAAACTAATCACCCTGTCGTTCAAATGCGTAATTATGATGATGTGTTCAGGCTGTTCAGTATCGCATCGCAATTTATCTGTGCTTGTGAAGGATCAAGACAGTCTTCAAGAGTTTGTCTGCGAACATGGACTAGTGGGAAGGACATGCAAGTGTCCAAATTGCGGAAGAAAGCTGACAATCAACCAGAATTATTTGTTTCAATGTATCAAATGGTCACACTCTTTTGTGCACAGAAGATGTAAAGTTACACTATGTTGTGGTACTCATACACAATCTAGAGAAAGACAGTGACTAGATTTTAGAGCATGTATCCCACGTTTTTGTTGCCGACTACTTAGCTGAATCCAACGCTTTGTTCAAGAGACAGATTCCACTACTTTCTCGAGGTCATCGCTGCACTATATCCACCTTTATATGGCAGGTGTCATTTAGGTTAAGTCAGGTTCTGTGCATTGTCATTTCTATTTTCTTATTTCCTATTGTACCATGCAATTAACATCTCCAGAATCCTTGGTAAATTTCCATAAGTTCCTTCTGGTGATAAACGTCACCTCCACTTTAACCTATTTTTCGTACACCATAAAAATTATAACTTAATTCTACTTAGATAGCCTTAGCATCTTCCTTTTTTTATCTACTCCCCTTAGATTCAAATTGTTTACAAATCCCTCGACTTCAATCCTAAATAGCTTTTCTCAAACAAATCTTAACTAAGGGGTATTCAAAAGAGTTCCAATTCAGGGGTTAAGTGGTTCTGTACAGCAGCTTCTTTTAGGGGGAAACATGAAGTTGCCTGCTTGAGTATTTGTTTCATATTTAGCTCCTGTAATAGAAATACAGTAATTATTTCATTGAGATTTTAAAATATGAAGTATGAGATAATTATAAGTTTTGTCAAAATTTTGTAAAAAACCAACAACAAAAACAAGGTTCCATAGCAAAGGAAATTCCTCAACACATGGTGGGAGCGTGACAATAACAAAGTGAGCCAAAGATTTCACTTGTGGGTGTAAAAATCCTGAAGATGATCCCCAGTCTTTCAGTTGCCACCAACTTTAGCCCAAAACAAATGCTTAATACAGCATTGAAACAAACACACAGACTGGAATTTCACATGGAAGTGTTGTGACCACCATCCACGAACATTTAGGATGTCTTAAGTTCCTATAAGATGGGTTCCCCAAAACCCCAGCACTTAGAATCAACAATACAGGATGTTTTCAAGTTGAAAATGCCTTGAACTGTACAAAGATGATCCAACCAACTTTTTTTCTAGTCTGGTGAAGTGAAATGAGGTCTGGATTCATCACTGAGACCCAAAGTCAAAGATAGAGTCCATGCATTGGAAGCATCTGAATTCTCCCATCTCCAGTAAGTTCAGAACTCAACCTTCTACATGGTTAAATGTGATAAACTAGCATGTAATTTGTCTATACATAAGTGCTTGTTTTTTACTTACCCATCTTGGGCAAAGGTTACAAATGTTTTATCATTAACAAGTTTGATGCCATCAATGGAAGCCTGGTGGCCAGAAAACCGCAACTGCTTATCTTCAACGAGAACATACACAATTACTGATTGATCACGTCCTCCACTGGTGATACAGGATTCTCTCACAAGTGCATCTATTCCTGTTATTGCATCCTGATGACCACCTCTGAAAATATTAAAAAATTTCATAATTCCTAAAATAACTTCCTGAAGTTCTTCAGAATGGGAAAGTCCCTCTCCAATTTTGGACTGGTTTATCCCATAATGAGGACAATCTTGAAAATCATGCACTGCTGGGACTGAGAAACAGACAGTTTTGTAAAATTTTTGTTTTCTAACTAAGTTTACTCTCCTTAAAATCAAGAACCATTTCTATGTTGAAAGTCTTTTGTTATATTACCTTTTACTTTAGTGGTACACAGCTATTAACACTCCTGGGTTTGGGTAGGCACTCTCCTGTAAGATGCTCGGGGTCTGGCCTGTTACTCACCTCACCGCACTTGGTTGCACCACACAAGATTTAATTGTACGTAGTGAATCATAGCAAGCTTGCTATTTGAGATACAAAGGTGGGATTTATTGCATTAGGACTGTAAATAAATTATCTAAATACACTTTTATACGAGTACAGTAATCATGATAGAATAATTATTTCTATATGTAAGCACAAGTTGAACACAATTTTTTTTTAAGCTTAATGAGAATGTTTATACAGTATAGTAAACCCACGATAACTCGGCATTTGACAACTCAGAATTTCATATAACACAGCATGGATATGATCTTGGACTGTACAGGTACTGTATTAGTATAACTTTGGAAAATCTAGGCATATCTGGCCACCTGTGTCACCTACCATGCCTGTCACCTACCATGCCTGTGTCACCTACCATGCCTATGTCACTTACCATGCCCGTGTCACCTACCATGCCTGTGTCACCTACCATGCCTCTGTGTCACCTACCATACCTCTGTGTCAAAATAGTTCACCAGAATTTTCTAAGCTCCAACCTTCTTGTTGTAATTCCATAGTCTTCCTCTTCATCCTCCATGGCACTTTTTACTAAATCTTCCAAATTCTCTTCTATCAGTTCCTCTCCATGCCTATCAATCAGCTCTTCCACGTCTTCAGCAACCATGTCCACAAACCCCTCACCACCCAACTGATGTGCAACACTCACAACGTCATTCACATCCTTTAATATGGACAGGAACCCTTGAAAGTTATTCACACACTCAGGCCATAAGGTGTGCCAACAAGCACTCATTGTCTCTGGTTTGAGTTCATTGAATGTTTCACTGATGTTGGTAATACAGTCTGCAGTGCTGTATTCCTTCCAACACTTGCTAACATCAAGGTCAGGTTCTGCATCCATGGCATTAGGATACGACCAAAGGAGCGCCGGGTGTAATTTGCCTTGAAGGTGTGTATTACACCCTGATCGGAGGTTGAATAAGAGCAGTGGCGTTAAGGGGTAGGAACACCACCTCTTCACCTGGATGGCTAAACAGTAAACTTTCTGGGTGGCCTGGTGCATTGTCTATCAGTAATAACACCTTCAATTCCATATTCTTGGAAGCAGGATGTTTTCCACTTCTGGGACGAAGCATTTATGGAACCAATCCAGGAATGCTTGCAGTTACCCATGCTTTTTTGTTAAGACTGCCAAAAAACTGGCAAAAGGTTCTTGTTTTTCCCTTTAAAGCCCTAGGGTTTGCTGAGCAGTAAAAGAAGCCAGGCTTGATCATGTGGCCAGCCGCATTGCCACGGTGAAGGTGAGTGTCACTGTCCTTGGCTGCCTTGAACCCAGAGGCACGCCTCACCTGCTTGTTTATGAACACTTTACCAGGCATTTTCTATTATAAACCAGATTCATCAGCATTAAACACTTGCTCTGGTTTATAGGCTTTCTCTTCTATTATTTTCTTTAATTTGGCAGGAAATGCACCTGCGGCTGTGGTCAGCTGATGCGGCCTCCCCAGTCAGCTTCACATTATGGAGCAAGAATCTTTTTTTTTTTAATTCTCGAACCAACCTTTACTGGCACTAAAAGTTGGTTCAGTTGTCACACTAGCCCCTTCACCACCTGTTGACTCGTAAAAATGAGCATAAAGACTTTTAGCCTTTTCACGAATTACGTTGCTGTCGATCGGAACAATTTTGCGGTGCTGGTCCTCAACCCAAATGATCAGTGCTTTCTCAGTTTTCACTATGTTCCTGTCACAAACAACCTGCGCCACTTTAACATTTGAAGGAGCACTAGCTTGAATAGTATCATGAATTGCTTGTTCATTTTTCTTGATATACTGCACTGTGGATTCGTTCACATCAAACAACCGACCAACTGCGGCAGCACTCATCCCCTTCTTTAACTTGTCTAATAATTCAACTTTCTTTGCCAGGGTCATCACTGACTTTTGCCTTTTATGTTTCACTCCACTAGCATCACTAGGCAGTCTTTTAGGAGCCATTTTCATAAAGAAACGCTAAAGTTTTTAGAGTATGACACGGGATGCTAGGTCACGGGTGCTGGGTGTGGGCAAACAGAGGGAGATGAGACGCCGAGAGCGTGTGCAGTGACTCGTTGCACTGCGGGAAAAGGCTCGCATGCTAGCCACACCGAGCCACCAGCTGCTTACTGCAAATTGTCGTATTCGCGAATCGCAAACCCAAGAATGGAAAGGGTCTACTGTACAGTACAGAAATAACAATTCCTGCATGGGAATTTTCTGATAAAAACTATCTAAGCACTATTAGCTGTGCACCACTAAACTGAATGTATATCACTCATGAAACACATTGCTTAGGTTGATGCCTTACTGAGAAGTAGCCTAAACCATGAGTCCAAAATGCTGCTCACTGTACTGCACCTGTAATTAACTTGGTAATTTCATAATTTATGAAGTTCTAAAATACACTAAAAAGAATTTTAAATCCTCACACTGTGATTCTATTTCCTAATCATGTATGAAAAAAAATTATGTTCCTACTCATCACCAAACCCTTTCTGGATATCTGAATCTTCCAGGCTTAAAGTACTCTTTTCAAACAAATTGTTTTGATACAAAAGCCAATCACAAAATGTTCTTGTCTGCATCCCCAGTTTAAGAGATTCTGTGAGAAATATATATACAGTACTTTCATTACATGAGGTGGGTCATCAATTGTAAAAAATCTACAAATTGGTAAAAGGAAAAAAATTAACTCACAAATTTTCAACAAATGCCATGGCATCCAGATTCCATACCATCACCATTCGATCATGAGAGGCAGAGAAAAGGGTATGAGTGGAAAGACGAAAAGCCAAACCAGAGATGGCTCCACGATGTTTCTTAAATTTTTTGAGATGGTCAAGTGTTTCTGCATTCCAGATGTGTATGTAGCCCCCCTTGTCACCTGATGCCTGAAATATAAATAATGGAGAACATTAACTTTTCAAATCGAAGGACTATGTTGGAAAATTCTTCTTCAAACACAAAGGTTGCAGACAAATCTACTTAAAAACATTATTTTTAGAAATATATTATACCAATGCTTGAAGGACATTGTGAAAAATGTTAGTTCACCATGTGCTAGACTACCAAATAATAAATTGTAAAAAAAGGGGTGCTAGGGGTGGACGGATTCCTGGCTAATTTCATTACATTTTGGATGATGGTGCACCAGTGGGCAACTGAGAATAAGTGTTTTACTAAGATAGCCAATCGAACATACACACATTTTTTAGGGATTGTTCTATGTACTGTACAGTATAGTATATTACTGATGATCTTGACATGATCAAGTGAAAACATATGAGTAACCCCAGAAGTTAGAGAATTTAATGAACTTACCAAAAATTTCCCATCTGAGGAAACTGCCAGAGAAAATATGTGAGATGTGTGACCAACGTGAACCTTTTCTGTGCCTTTACGCCCACCAGGTATACTCCCCACTCTTTTCCCATCAAGTGTGACTGGAAAAAAGTATATATATTATATATATATATATATATATATATATATATATATATATATATATATATATATATATATATATATATATATATATATATATATATATATATATATATATATATATATATATATATATATATATATATATATATATATATATATATATATATATATATATATTAGACAGGTTTAGAATACATTTTTATTGTTTTAATATGCACACTAAACCACAGGATGTAGAGGTTCGGATTTTATACCCGGCATTTAAGACGACCCCTAATTTTGGGCTGATTTTTTAAGATTAAAATTCCGTCTTATACGACGACATATACGGTAATTTAAGAATGGAAAGATGATAGATGGCAAAGCTAGAGAGAACATGAGTGAATTAAATACAAAAGTTAGTGGTGGAAATTAGAAAATAATCTAACTTTCATCACTTGATCCTGTAATACAGTGTGTGACAGGTAATCAGCTTCCTTAAATGGAAAGGTAAGACTGCAATAGGACCATGTAAATCTTGAAAGGCAGGTTTAGACAGGGTAGCCTAGAATTATATCTTATGTGACCACCTTCACTCAGGGAAAGTTCCTTGAGAACAAGGTGTCATTGACATATACAGACTTACAGTAGATATATTAGTTTTTTCAAATGACATTCAATGCACATATGGGGAAAAAAAATAGTCATGGGCAGGGAAAATTCACTTACATTTTACAATAGAACAATCTTTGGAGCCTGAAAATATATATTTTTCATCACTAGTAACAGTCACACAGGTGATAGGTAGTTTCTGTTGTTTAGACTTAAGAACACAGAAATCCTGCAACTCAGGTTTAATGTACAGATTTGCAACAGTTTTTCGCAGTTTTCCAGATGCCTTAAGTAAATCTTCCCGAAGTTGAATGCCAATGGCTTCATCATCCAATACCTTATCTTCTTCATCTTGTGCCTCTGTTGAATGAAACAGGAATGTATTATTAAAGTATGTACAATATAAAAAAAAAATTAATCATATTTCCTTTCAGTACCAGAGCTAAAAACATGGAGTTCCCATTCCTTACTAATCTCTTTACCAAAAAGACTGCAGACTTACTCTGGTCTTGCAGCTCCTTAAGATACTGGCGAGCCAACCTCACTTTCTTCTCTTGTGGTGTCTCTTCATCCTCTTCATCTTCCTTTTCCTCCCCCTGCACCTGCCTTCCTTTTATATACTGCTCATCTTCATCACTTGTTATCTCCTCATCCAGATCTGGAGTATATTTAGCTTTCTTGGCTGTGGCAGTAACACTGGATAATCTTTCCTTCTTGAGTGGTTTCTGGAAAAAAAAACACACTTGTAGCTTTCAATTTTTTTAGAAACAAGAATACCTATGGTAGATTACCTGGCTTCTCTAAATCTGTTTTCACACAGGAAATCTGAGACTGATAAAATTTAAATCAATAATTTGGAAACTAGTACAGGTTGGACCCCGCTATTCCGGCACCCGATGCAGTAGTCCAGTAGCTTCAATGGTTCGGGACGGTGTTTGAATCTGGCTGTCGTTAGTTTCCAGCTATCATTAGGCCTATAAGATACAATTTTCTCTTTGGCTTTTCTGCTGTTCTACTTATTTCAGTGTCACAGTATAGTAAACTTGTGCTAATCTGAAACAGGTCTGATCCCAAGCTTTCCAGATTAGCAGGGTCCAACCTGTAATACTGTACAGTAATAATCCTAATACAATGTAGAGTAACATCTCACTAACTAGAACTAATGTATTGTATGTGAGGGTCCAATGAGCCAATAATTCAAATAATGGAGTATAATTCACATACAGCTTCCAGGAGTCAAATCAAGTACTGTACTGCTTCAACTGAGTACCAGCGGCATATTAAAACGAAGTACAGTGGTCCCTCGGTTAACGAAATTTCGGTTAACGAATTAGTACCTTCCATAAGAATCTTCAATTCGGTTAACGAACAAAAATTCGATTAACGAAATCCTTACGAAAATCACGTTTTGTTGTGGGCATCAGCTGGTCAGCTGATGGCCCAGTCTGCCAATTCAGTAATCTGTTCTAAGTTTAAATTCGTTTCCAATGGATTAAATATCAATAAATTTCAGCTTTTTAATATTTTTTAATGTTTTATATTATAATTATTAGTCATTTTAACATTTAATTAACATATTCATAATATATGCAGTACAGGGAATGAGTTTGTTGTGCGCTCATCAGATGCGTGAGTCGGCTACAAGGCGTCATTTGGGCTTTGAAAACAGATGGTGTTATGAGGAACCTCACGTGGTGTAGTAATTACCTCACAGATGGTGTTATGAGGGACCTCACGTGGTGTAGTAATTACCTCACAGATGGTGTTATGAGGGGACTCACGTGGTGTAGTAACTCCCTCACAGATGGTGTTATGAGGGGCATCACGTGGTGTAGTAATTCCCAAACAGATGGTGTTATGAGGGGCCTGACGTGGTGTAGTAATTCCCTCACAGATGGTGTTATGAGGGACCTCACATGGTGTAGTAATTCCCTCACATATGGTGTTATGAGGGACATGTGGTGTAGTAATTCCCTCACAGATGGTGTTATGAGGGGCATCACGTGGTGTAGTAATTCCCTCACAGATGGTGTTATGAGGGACCTCACATGGTGTAGTAATTCCCTCACAGATGGTGTGATGAGGGACTTGACGTGGTGTAGTAATTCCCTCACATATGGTGTTATGAGGGACATGTGGTGTAGTAATTCCCTTACAGATGGTGTTATATGAGTGAGGTTTGGTCTTAGGCCTTCCTATCGTAGACAGATTAACACATCGCTGGTTGTTGTTGGGTCTCACGGGCCGTTATCACTGGGTACCTGGGACCTCACTGTGTGAAGGTTAACTTGGGTACGACTGTTACTGTCGAGTTGTTCTCACTGACTTAAGCACTATTCACCACTGTTCACCTCTGTTTAACACTACATTACTGTATTTTATTTGCCTGATGATGTATTTTTTTTTACTTTCATTAACTGTATTTTGTCATTCTATTTCTTTTATCTTACATTAAGTGATTTTAGATGTATTTAAGGACTTAGGCTAGGATATAGTAGGATTTTAAGCATTGTTCTGTAAGTACTGTACTACAGTATTGGGATACACATGGCATGTGTTTCGACTTAAGAACACTCCGAGGAACGTAACTCTTTCATAACCCGGGGACTGCCTGTATTTAATGAAAAAGTAAAGGTGGAGCAGACAGCTAACACCAGAAGGCGTTGTTTGATTTCGTTCAGTTTTCTGGTGTTAGCCATCTGCTCCACCACTGAATTATCAATGAAAATTGGGTATCGGTATTATTTTAGTTTTGGTCACCCGGGGAATCTTAGGAATTAGTTTAGGGTAAAGATCCAAACTGGATACGAGTTATCTCGTAATTGGGTACGAGTTGTCCATCACCCCTTCACACCGAATGAACCCTCGGTATTCACTCATTCACACTCTTTGTATTTCAGTGAACCAAATGAGACATAAAACATCTCAAACTCATTCCTGAACCTCTAGTCAGCTACTTGTCTGAAGTGTGCAAGGTGGGCCGAGATAGAAATGGTTGAACAGAGTTGGTTATTTAAGATGGGCCTAGTTGGAAATGAGGTACAGCGGTAAGGCACATAACTCTCACCAATATGTCAAGGGTTTGAACCTCAGCCCAAACTCACGTGAGACTCTACCAAACATCACAGGTTTCCCGGTCCCCACCTGTACTAACCCTGGATAGACCGCCCAAACGGCTAGTAAGCTGATAAGTGGCGAATATGATATATAAAAAAAAAAAAAAATAAGGAAAGTTAATAAGACGAAGTGCCTTTGATTCCACCCTATCTATCAGTTGGACAGAAGAAGGGACACCCCCAAATGCCTTTATCTTTGTACTGTAGATATATTTAAAGCATTATTATCTTACCTTTCGCTTATTATCCCCAGGTCGTTTCCCTCGAAGGAAGAAAGGCATTTTTAACAAGTGACCTGGACGGTTGGACCCACACAGTGTTAGAAGTTTGTTTACCTGCAGCACCACACGAGTCACCAGCGTGTTGTGGTACATCAGCAGTAAATACTTTTAGCTCCAGTGCTTAGCTTTCAGTCTAATAATTCCATAAATAAATCAATGAATTGTTAACAATAAAAAATTATGAGATATAACTTTTATTCTACTTGATGCTGTTTTTGTGAATTCAAAGTGTAGGCCTAATCGCTATAAAAATTTCATTGCACTCTTTTTTATAAGAATTTATAATATATTATAAATAAGAATAATATAAATATCATCGTAGTATCTTTTGTGGGTGTACGTGTAGATTAATAGTGATTTTATTGTGGAGAAAGTCTAATCGCTATAAGAATTGGTGATAATATATAATAATAATAATAATAATAATAATAATAATAATAATAATAATAATAATAATAATAATAATAATAATAATAGAAATATCATCAAATATAGTCGATAATGGGTAGTACAGCCTTTCCTTACGCCTGCCATGGGGTTGTCTTAAGCACAGGGGTAGGACCATGGGTTTAGGGTAAGGGTGACATCTAAATCAGGCAGCGAGGGACTCAACCATATTTGTATACTAAACCACAATAGAAGACAGACTGTAAAGAATATTGTAACGAAACAACAAGGCAATTTCATTTTGCAAACATTATAATTACACAGTACATAATTACTTCTCATTCCTGGACGATAAACTGATAACGATTTTCCGAGCCGATAGCTATAATTCTATAATCCGTTTCACAACGTAATAACTACATTTACTTGACTTATAGCACATATTCACTTAAAGCTATTATATATATATATATATATATATATATATATATATATATATATATATATATATATATATATATATATATATATTATATATATATATATATATATATATATATATATATTTATTTATTCTTTTTTAATAAATTGAGGTTGACTTATGATTATCAACTAAAGATAAAAAAAATTATAAATTGATCCCAACTTAAAATTGCGCTCTGTCTCAAGATGGGTATGAGCCTAACTTAAAATTAATTGTGTTGTAAAAGTATTTTGCTTTGACTAAATCTATAATACACCCAGAGCTTCTAAATGTTACTAAACTTTTCTATAATCAAAAGACTCAAATAAAACTGACTTTTAAGAATTTTTTTTAATAAAATTCAGAATCTGTGAAGGATGCAGAGCCCATATTAGGGAATAGGTACACAGGAAAATCCCTTGTAAAAAAGTAGTTTATCTGTACTTAAAGAACATAAAAATTGCAACAAAGGTAAAAGCAAAATGATCATTATGTGTGTCAATTTTTTTCTCACTTATCTCACGAATCATATTACCAAAATATAACTAATCTTAATCATATTGAATTTAATTGAGTAACTAGCTGTTAGATAGGTTTTATGAAGTAAATATGGTTAAGTATTTTCAGTAGAATTTGCCAATTAAGCTTTAATTAAGAGAATATAGTATGGTATCCTAGAATGGTCATATTCCAACCTAGGCAGTGAGGGACAGAGTAGAGTCAAGACTAGTCAATGAGAGTAAACACAGGAAGTGGTGCTGATTAGCCAATGAGTCACTGAGAGGGGACCAACAGTGTTAGGTGTAATATATAACTTATTATAACGTAAGTATTGTTTCTAGTATAATGTTAATAATGGGAAATAACAGATATATGTATTTAACATTCCCCTGGCATCCTACAAGGTTAACCTCCCGCGGAGTTTGTGTGTTTGTATGTTAATAAATGTTAAGTGCCAGTGTATAGAACATCAACTGTGATAATCGTCATGTTAATTTAGCTACTCTTATGGTGTAGTTATACTTGTGATGTCTATGATTAAGGTTTATCAGAAATTTAAAGGATAGTTAAATTTCATTTGCAATACATGAATACTAACTAGTGGTGTGTAAGTCTTGAGGGGCCAAAGAGCCACTTCACTACTGGGGCTCTGCTATCACAGCTGTACACACATTTCGGATTTGTTAGGGCTTGCTAGCAGGCAAAATGTTAGGGTAAAATTTCAGATTACCGTAAAGCAACCAAAGAATCTGATAAAAAAAAATGTATTATCTAACCTAACCTAATGTAAAATAAGAAAATTATCATAGAAAAAATAGTTCTATCGATTGAGTGGAGTGAATTTCCAGAATTATGTTGTTGTTTACTGCAACATTACCATTTTTTTGTCTCAGTTATTAGACTTGTTGGATTCATCTCAGGTGATTTTCTAATGGCCTATAGAACCGATCTAGTGTAATACTGACAATCTGCTTTCCCAGTCCAAAACATCCTCTTGACCATTGCACAAATGTCAGATTCCATATAAATGGATTTCAGTATTTTTATTTCATATTGTTATATTTTCAACCCAAAACCACACATGAAACAGTACTAATTTAACGCGAATATCAAATGGATAACATAATTTTGTAAAAATGGGGAAACTGTCTGTGCAAGCTCTTACATGCCCTGGCTATGCAATCTCTTAATAATTTTATTAGTATCTAAAGGAGACCAGTTTGATGCAACACATTTCATAAACCTTCCCAGTGTAAACTATCATAGGTCTGCTCAGTCTATAAATGCACAATGCACTTTCTTACTAAATTCTCACATTTTGTATGAAAATCAGACGACTCATGCAGGGTAAAATGTTCATTACTCCAAATTTATGTACAGTACGTACATGTAATTGATAACTATTGTTTCTTTTATTTGCAGAACAAATATGAAGGTCTTCAAGGTGTTCAACAAATATTTTCCAACAAAACAAGACGTGGAGGGACCAGAGAAGATCATGGCTATATCTTCCCCAACAGTGGTCAAACATGATGTCCACGTCATCCTCAATAAAAATACTGGGTCACTGGAAGGCATTCCTGAAGCATGGAAAAAATATATTGAAAACACTATTGGGTAAGTTGAACTGTAAAAAGGAAGTTGCTTAATTTGTACAAATGAATGTCATAGGAAACTACATATCATCAAGGTGAAGGAATCCAAAATACACTGTATAGTACAGTACATACTTGGATTCTGAGCTGGAACTCCGAATGTTGGTAGGATGCGGGGAAGAGCGAGTGAGATTGTTTAGACATTGGGCTGTAGAAAGCTGGATGTCTGCTGTGTATAGAAAACCAGATGGAAAGGTAGTTTAGCGAGGCTGATCACTGGTAACAATGACAGGTACAAAATCTATTGGAAGGGTGGTGAATCTGGGACAGGTGGAGAAAGTACTAGAGGTGAAAAGGGTGAATCTGAGACTTATGGTTCTGAAGCTACTGGTAGTCAAGAATCTGGTGACATATCAGTGTATGACCCACAAGTTTGGTTAAGTGAGGAAGGGAAGGAAAATATTGGGGGTTAGTTGATGCAAGTGCTGGAGCATGGTGAAAGGGAAATGGTAGTAGGTACTGTACTGGGTGGTGACCTAAATGGCAATGTTGGGAGTTGTGAAGGTGTGCATGGTGGAAGAGGCTATGGTATAAAGAATATGGAAGAAGTAAGAACACTTGAGTTTAGGAATACTGTACACTGAAAATTTTTGTGTACAACACAATGTTGAAGAAGAGAACGAGCAGGTTGATTATGTAAGAATCAAGTGGTAAAAAAGCCCAGATTAACTCCATACTTTTCAGGTAATCAGATACAAAGCTTGTTAGGGATGATTGAAAGAGAATGGGCAACAAAATCAGTTAACAAATGAAGAATGGGCTGGCTGCTGGTAGCTCTGGAATAGTTTCAGAGAAGGTGAAAGCATCAGATGGTAGTGGCATGTCACTGGTGACTGAATTGATTGATGCAATCATAATAGAATGTAGAGTATTGGTCCCGCTGACTGATTGAAGACTGTGATAATATAAATACCTGTACTTTTAAGGGTAAAGGTGATAAACTTGAATGCAAGAACTACAGCAGCGTGAAGTTGTTAGATCAGGGTGCATTATGTTCTACTGATTAACTTACAGATAAAGACATATTTAATCCTCATCCAATATGTTTGTTTTATATCCATTAGGAAAGATGAAATGCAAGAAAATCCTGAAGCTGCCCTCTCTGCTGTGATGTTTTGGAATCGCTCGATGCTAAATCAGAAGGGTGAAGTGGGATACATGCCAACAACTCCACCTGTGCAAGAGGTCTCAGAAGGTGATAAACTTGGAACTAACAGCTGTATGTTGTTTATTTGTGGTTTGGTTGCACAAGATACACAGTACAGCTATTGTTTTTATGTTATGAGGAGAAAAATATGAGCTGGTAATGCTGCATTCAAAGTTATATGATTGATTTGAAAATGTTGTACAGTATTCCATCTTTAATTTTAATGTGTTGCTACTCTTTCTAATAAAGATTTTCAAAGTATCGGTAATGAATTTCCTGTTCTCATGATTTCCATTATTTGTGATTGAGTAATGTTAACACTGCTTGCACAATATTTTTTATCTTTGGTTTTGGTTTTTAATATGCTTTCATATCATAGAATCCCACTGTAGGAGAAGATAAAACAAACAAAAACAAGAGCACTGTATACTTCAGCTGTAACTTGCAGACTGTAGGTTTTGGTCAACATATACAGTAGTGTATACTGTACTCTTATTTTATGTTTTTTCTTTACCATGGGATTTTAGTGTTACGATTTATGTGGTGTTCGATAATTTCTTCAGTTACTTTAATAAATATGTATATTTTTTTCAGGTGATGAGCTGGAAGATGGAGATCAGATGAAGATACATAAGGAGAAAGTAAGTAACAAGAAATAAGTTTACTATAATGTATTTCACACATACAGTAAAACTATATTCTATTTGGTAAATGATCTTCACTTCACTGACTTAAGATACAAATGGTAGATCACATGGCATGGGTCACTTGTAGAACCACGACCAAGGGACATCTCTAATACAGTACTGGTAATTGTCCTAACACTGTTGATGCTAATTGTTGTAAGCCATTTTAATATTATAACATCCTCTCATGTTAATTTCTGTACACATACAGACACATTAACTTGTATTCTTTCCTTCAGCTGTTATAATTGTTTATTCTGTTGTCCCTTTGTTTTGCCATGTACACTTTTATATGTTCAGTGAAAATGTTTTATTGGTGAAACAAGTTGTCCCTTGCCTTGAGTACACCTTAGACTGCAGACCAGTCACGTCATCATTATAAATGCAATCTTTCATATCATAAAAATGTTTAATGCCTTGTCCATTGGTTTTAAACATTAAACATTTAGTGTCTTGGATATATGTTTCACTAAAAAGTTATTTATGTTTAAGAATTCCTGTATACAAATCATATCTCTTCCTTAGCTTGATACCAGTGCAAGCAGCACCCAAGAACCCCAGATTGCATGCTCCCTCCAAGCTCAAGGACTAGTGGAGCATCAAGCTGAAAGACCAGAACTTGGGGGAAGCATAAGCCCTGTGCAGGTCATTGTTATTCTTGAGAATCACATTCTCTTCTTCTCATCTTCTTTGTTATTTATATATGCATACCGGCTGGTAGGTGGGACAGAGGAAAAGTAAGGTGTCGGTGTGAGAATGATTGGCATGCTTTTGTCCGATTTTCACAATACAGTCATTTGTTTTTTGTTAGAGGATCTATGACAAACTCAGAGAGGCTAGGCTGGAAAATAAAGTGCATTTATGGGTGGAAATTACCCTTGTGTTAGTCAAAATTCTAAGTTACCCCGATACTCCTCGTGAATCGTATGCAATAATATCAGGAAGTGGCTCCAAAGACTTTTCACACCCCTAGGCCAACATAAACTCTGCTTTTGATCTAGAAATATGCCCTTTGGATCAAACATTTGTGTGACTTGTAAACCTTTGCAAACCAATTTGGTGTACAGGTATCCCTCTGAAGCATTAATTCACTTTAGCAATAATTTTTTTTGACACCCTTTATCTCTTAGTGTTAGGTCAAAATTCGGTTTAGCGATACCTAAACTCACTGGGAAGGGGGAAGAACTGATGAGTCTATGCTCCAGTTGTGCATCTTTACTGACACTACCCGGGTGCCTGAGAATATACAGTACTGTACTGTCAATTTTTTTCAAAAGCTGACTGGCATGAGTTGCACACACATGAACTGTGTCCTGAATGACTCGTATGTATATATTGACTGAAGAGTGTGATCTGTAACTTGCAATGATATCTGAAGATCAGTAAATTGCCTCAGAGTAACAGTGTACACTGTACAGGTATAGTACATTAACAGAATGCGTACTGTTGTTGCCACGCACAAATGCACACACACACTTTAAAGATCTTTTTCACACCGGGTTTATTGTATTTAAATTTAAAAAGCTTTCCTAGTGGCTTGATAGTGTATTATTCAATGTATGTGGAAGTCAACAACTCTTTCTAATGCCTCCATGTTTCAGTTACATGAAATTTGAATATTAGAATGATAGTAACTGCCTGTTCGCTTCCAGAACCTCAATGACAGGAACGTATGTTCAAATTTACCCTCCTAAATCTACCTTACAAATAATTATTTCTTTTTATTATGAAAAAATAATAACTAATTATGGTCACATTACTATCAGTAAATGAATAAATGCTTTATTACCACTCTAAGAGCTTCAGACACAGTAGGTACGGTTCACTGAACTTTCATTTTTGTAACCAAACTCACGGGTAGAAGACATGCAGAGTGATTGTAGTGGTAATACTGATGGTAATTTTGACATAGGGTGAGGTAGTAATGGTGGTGGGGACTGGTCAGAGGTGGTGCTAGAGCACATTTGGAATTACCATAGTACATATGGTCATTTTTGAGATTCTACAAAAAAATTTGTCTGATAGTAAGCCGCATCCCTACTTGTCCCTTGTTTAGCGATAATTTAACTTTACGTTAAGTTTTTCTGGAACGCATCCCCATCATTAAACTGGGGATACCTGTATATTATTTATGCACCGACAATGTGGTTTTACAATTAGTTTAAAGTAAATTACAGTAATTTACTTTCTTCCAGATGAACTAGGTCAGTTCCAGTCTGAAATATTCAGCCTTCAAACAATCCAGTGTTATGCTGCAAGTTAGGTGGGAGGGAGTTTTGGTGGTTAAATAAGAGTACTGTACTAGTTCCAAGGCACTCTCTCAATAAGGTATCATTAGGTACAATAGTATAAAATAATATGCAGTAGTCTATATTTTGTACTTCAGAATACAGCAGTTTGGGATATTTGCATAGATGTTAGCAGAAAATTATACATTCAGTATTGAATAATCAGTAATTTATTAAGTTTTGTTCCTCTTAGACTATACATACATACATACATACAGTACATGTGTAAAGGAAAAGACAATGTATAGGTGAAAAATAAAGCATACTGGGAATGAACTAATTTATACATTCACAGTAAATGTAATTACTTGTATTAAGAAAGTTAATCATGGCCTAGTCATATCACTGTAGTTATGGGAACGTCCAGGAACTTTTTTCACACTGAGTACCGGGTAGATAAAATCAAAAGTAGATACACAGAGACTCACCCCACATATACTTTCATTAATTTATTCATTCATCCTGATGTAATAGATGTGTTCTGCTTTTTAACTTTCCTTCCTCAACAAGGCCTCACATGTCTTATCTGTTCCCTCACACAAACTAGCATTATCCATCAACACAAGGAACAATAGCCTCTTAGATTATAATGCATAGATGGTGTGAAAAGAAATGTTCTTCATTACTTATTAATTTATTTTAACAGGTTCGAAAGAAGGTTAGTGGCAAACTAACTGATGAGGAGGTGATGGCAGAATTCCAACGGATTTGTTCTCCCTCTAACCCAGAGACAATATATGAACGGGATATGGAATTAGGTGCAGGGTATGTATATAATTGTGCTATTAAATTAAGTGAGTTACAGTCTTGGAATATAGATGCTGGAATTAGACAAAAAATTACAAAAGACCTAGCATATTTATTAGTGAAATTGAATCTTTTTATATATAACTTCTCCTCACATTCACACTTCTCTTTGTCTCTCTTGGCATAAATCTTCCATTTGCTGTCCTTCTTTCTTCTACAGTAGAACGTCGATATAACACAAGATACATTTCAAGAGAGGTCGCTTTAAACCGAATTCGCACTAAATCGAATGGTTGTTTCAATGGAATAATTAAGTTTGGTACTTGAGAGAAACACAAAATACTAAAAAGACTGAGAGTCTACCCAGATGCACCTCAGCCCATCTCCTAGAATAAACAAAACATTGTTTTTTGTAGTATTATGTTAAAACAAACTCATAATCAACACAGCTAAAATTAGGGGATGGGAAATGGTGATATGTTTGACAGTTGATGCCAAGTCTAGTGCTTATCTATTTGTCTGTCCTTAAGAGTGACTTTAAGTTTTCTCTTATAAAATGTCACTGAACTGACATGGGAGAATATAATAAACCTTGTTGGAATTCTTATAAGATAGTGATTAATTTTAATATAAACATGCTATTGCTCGCATTAGACATACAAATTTTAGTTCTAATTTAAGAATTTTATTACAAAGAGCAAAAATTTGTATCTCTTGTGCAAAATATATGACGTTTTATTCAAATTATTCGCTGTCTTGAAGGATTTCAGCAATACAAATTATATTCTCCTAACTTTAGTCTGTGACATTATATAAGTTAAAAACTTTAAGCCTAAAATACCAAACCCTGGCTGGGAAGATGGGGGTGGGGAGGGAAGTGACAGAGACATGTTTGACAGTTGGTGCAGAAGGTCTAATGAAGTATTTATTTGTTTATTTATGTCCTTTAGCTTGAGTTTATGTTTTTTGCTTATAAAATGTCACAGAAGCAGCAATAGCTCCTTGATCCATGGGTTGGATGATAGAGGTAGTGTTAGGTGGAATGTAAACTACCTTAACATCAGGGTGCAGGTCGTCCAGGTGTGGTGGGTGTCCCGGAGCATTATCCAAAATTAATAAAATCTTGAAGGCAACCCCTTGTTGCAGACAATACTCCTTGGCTCGTGGAATGAAACAACTCGGGAACCAATCCTTAAACAGTGCTAGGGTCATCCATGCTTTCTTATAACTGCGATAAAACACTGGCAGTGTGTGTATGCTTGCTGACATTTTTAAAAGCCCTTGGGTTCTCTGAATGATATATCATGAAGGGTTTTACCTTGAAACCAGCTACATTTCCCCCCCAACAGAAGTGTGATTCGGTCCTTGAATGCCTAATCCCGGCATGGTTTTTGCTTCTTTTTGGATGTATGTCTGTTCTGTCATGTGCTTTCAGAATAAGCCAGTTTCATGCACATTAAATATTTGCTCAGGCAAATTATTTCCCTCCACGATGACACGATCTAGCTCCTCCTTAAAAGCTTCGGCAGCACCCACATCAGCACTTGCTGCCTCTCCACTCACCTTTACACTATGCAAACTGTAGCGGTTCTTAAACCTTTGGAACCACCCATGACTTGCTGTGAAGTTTTGGTCACACTCATCTCCTGCCTGCTCTTTCAGGTTTTTGAAAAGGCTTCTTGCCTTTGCCTGTATGGTTAGAAGGCTTAAGGGTACACTCTTTTGCAGCTGATCTTCCATCCACATCACAAGTAATTTTTCCATCTCATGAAGAGGATCTTGTCTTTTTTTCGTTATTATTGTTCCCTTTATATGTGCTGATCCTTTCTCTACATCACGAATTCGTTCCTTGTCCTTCAAAATTTTTGATATCGTCAAGTGAGAGAAGCCAAGGTCGCATAAAATGGTTGCTACCGTTTTTCCATTTTCATATTGCATTATTATTTTCATTTTCATCACAAAAGTAATTGACTGTCTCCTTTTCTTATCAGCACTATGAGAACTCTCACTTTTATGCTTGCCAGCCATTTTAAAGGGAATTAGAAACTAAAATTTTGTCAGTACACAGCACGATCACTAACAACAACGACGGCCAAACACCAACTGAGCGGGCTACGGCCTGGATGCTGTACACCACGATGCGGCCCAGCCCACGTTGTCATATGGGACGGAAACATTTCGGTACTAGAAAATACATAATTTGAAAAATATTTTATACGACTGAGGCAGGTTGTAAGTGCGGGTTGTCGTAAGTCGAGTGTGTCGTAAGTCGAGGAGTACTGTACCTGTATATACTGTACTCATGTATACCAGAAAGCCTAGCTTGTGTCTAATCGGACCCATGATTTTCTGGTAAAAAGCCTGGGTTTTTTCACATCTTTTGTGTGATTTGACCTTAGTGTTAAAGAAATACAGCTCCTCCCCGACTTGCAACCTACTCGACTTACGACCACCCGCACTTACACCTGCCTCGGTCGCACCAAAACTTTGTCAAATTACATATTTTCGAGTCCCAACGTTGGTACACAGACAAAATTTTTGTTTGTAATTCACTTTAAAATGGCTAGCAAGCTTAAAAGTAGAGTTTTGTGGTGCCGAAAAGAAAAAGAGACTTTGACCATTTCAACTTACGACCTGGATTTGGGTCCCTAACCCCGTCGTAAGTCGGGGAGGAGCTGTTCGTATTTTTTAGGTAGACACCAGATTCTCTCCAATGCGGCACCCATCTTGACCTATATCACTACCACCACAAATGAAATTAAAATTGTCTGTAAATTTCCATTTGCATCAGGTGTTTGCAGATTTAAAGCAGCACATATAGTGAATGAGGTTCTGTTTGTCATGTAGTAACATAAAGAAAGACTCTAGGGGTGCGGTAGGCATGCCCAGGATAAAGGCACTTACCGGCAAGGTTAGTCTATTGCGAGCTTGTACCGGCTAGCTATCATTCACCATAAATGACCCATGAAAGTTTGTGAATTTTAACCCCTCAAAATTATTATGTATATATAGTTTGACCCCTTACTTTTTGCAAAAAAAAATTATCATAAAATCTTGAGTAATTTCCTCTCCCTGATTCATCACCAACCAGTTGATGTGTATGTCACTGGGTAGGCTAGCATATACTGGGCCACCCTATGTAGGTTACTTTCAATCGGTTTTTATCCATTGATATTCTTTGTTTTTATTTGTGTAATGCAGTAGTATTTAGTGTTTTTTTCTGCATTTGAGTTAGAGGTTGATATACACTTGTCAAGAATATTATGTTAATATTTGTGTTCTCCCCAAGGGCGTCTGGAACAGTGTTTGCGGCACGGGAGAAATCAACGGGTAAGAGAGTGGCAGTGAAGGATATGGACCTTAGTAAACAGCCCAAAAAGGAGCTTATTTTGACCGAGATCAATGTCATGAAAGAACTTCAACATGAAAATCTTGTCAACTTCCTGGATGTGTTTTTACTTAACAACCATTTGTGGGTAAGTAGATGAATACAGTACTATGTATCTAACCTTTCTGTAACTTATGAAAATATTACCTGGTGTTGTATCTTGTGGTACAGTAAACCCCCGATATAACAGACTAATTGGGCGGTCTGTTAAAACCCAAAGTCTTTTATATCCGGATCTGGAATAATAACGGACTGGGTCTGTTATATACCATCGCCACTAACACTCACCATCTCAACCAACACTCACCATCACCACTAACACTCACTATTATCACCAATACTCACCATCACCACCAATACTCACTATTACTACAGTAAACCCTCAATAACTCAACATTGAATATCTTGGAATGCCATAACTCTGGGAAATGCCGAGTCATATAAAATTATCTGGGAAAATCTCGGCATATTTGGCCATGTGGGTACCACTCACTGCGCTGCACTGCAAGCTTGGTCAGTCTGGTGTTTGTTATTGTTGTGGTCAGGTGTGTGCTGGTTCACTCCACCCAGTACATGGACGTGGGAAGGGAGGGTACTGTAGCACCCTAATATTTTGGGTGTAAAGTACTATACATTGCACCACAGAGTGTCTAGGGCACCAGAATTAATATTGAGCCCTCTCCAGCAAAATTTGGTTCCTGTGGTACAAACCCAGTAACACCCAACAACCTCCCCCATTTATGTCTGGCCAGCCACTGTACGCAGAACATCTCCACTATTATGGTAAATCCAGTGTCCTTGACTTTATTTAATTTATAGTGCAATTCATTTTATCTGAATTCCAAATCTGAATCTTCTAGGTATCCCAACTTTGTCCCCTTTGGTAAAAATTTTAATTTAGTCCAACAATGCGAAAGCAATATGAGTCATTTATTTGAGTGTTTGACACCTGTAGCGCTATAACCACTTTTTAAAAAAAAATTGCTGTGAGAAACAATAAAATTGATATAGCATATCATAAAATACCAAAGGACATATTTTATGTTCAAAAAATTTCTCCTTCCACACTCAGACCATCATCTAAGTGACGCCATAGCTCATCAGTCAGGCAGGCAACCAGCTGACTGAGACGTGTGTGTGTGTGTGTGTGCGTGCATGCATGATATTTATGTCATGCCAAACAGCCTCATTTCGATATACCTGTTCTGTAAAGTCGTTTAATAATTAGGGGATAATATTTTATATAAGTTGCTGAAGTCCTATATAGAATCGTTTTGAATAATGAGCACTGCAGTGTGGAGATAGTGTCACCTGTTTGCCTCACCCACATGTTCCCAGCCCACCAAAATTCAATCTTACACTTTCTACCTTGGTGACAACAGCTAGTGCTGCTCCATGGATTATTTTTAAGTCCTATAATAATAATTGTAATAATTATAATAATAATAATAATAATAATAATAATAATAATAATAATAATAATAAAAGCTATAACCTGGAAAATGTCCTGCACCCGAGAAATCCCGCCTTTCCATCAGTTTAAAGGTGAAAAATCAGGAAGTGTGGAGTTTGGAGACATGCTAGGGAAGAGACAGCACCTGGGAAGACAAAGGAGAGACATGCTGAGGAGGAGAGTGACCTTGACAGTGATGGCACAGAGGAAAGTGATGCGCCTTTGGACGTACAGTACTAGATTAGTTTAAGTCTGTGAGTCTCTTTGTTAGATTTATTTAAGTGATCCTTATTAAAGAATAATTACTGTACAGCATTCCCATGGTTCACGGCACAGCTTGTGGTGTGGCAATTGGGTGGCTGATTGTGAGTGACCGTCTGGCTTTAGTCACCTGGGTCTCCACACTACTCAGGATGCTCACCATTTAGTGATATATTTTATTTGTATTTTTTTTAGGAAATGTTGATTTATAGATGTCATTTATTTTTAACCTGTACAGAACTTTAGTATACAGTAGAACGTCGATGTAAAGCGACTCAATTTAAGATTATTGATTTAAAGCGGCACCTACAATTAAGGACAATGTTTTAATTTAAAGCGAATCTTTCCTATTTTGCTCGAGTCAATCTGGTGCATCAAATTTTAAAATTCGCGCCTAATGTTCCTCTGGACACGCTACACTGTCCTAAGAGCAAAGCTGTACTGTACATGTACTCAAAATAATGTACTAAATGATTACTAAAATTTTTGTCTAGTGCAAACTATAGCATGATTATATTCAAATTAATCACTATCTTATAAGAATTCCAGCAATGTAAATTATATTCTCCCTGGTCACTTCTGTGACATTTTATAAACAAAGAACAAAAACTCAATCTAAAGGACATAAACAAGTAAATACTTCACTAGACCTTCGGCCCCAACTGTCAAACGTGTCACTGTCACCTCCCCCTCCCCCCCCACCTCTCCCATCTTCCCAGCCAGGGTTGAGTGGTTATGGGCTTACAGTTTTTATCTTATATAATATCACAGTCTAAAGTTAGGAGAATATAATTTGCATTGCTAGAATCCTTGCAAGACAGCGAATAATTTGAAAATAAACGTCATATATTTTGCACAAGAGATATAAATTTTAGCCCTTTGTAATAAAATTGGTTAGAACTAAAATTTGTATGTCCAGTGCGAACTATAGCATGTTTATATTCAAACTAATCACTATCTTATAAGAATTCCAGCAATGTTAATTATATTCTCCCAGGTCAGTTTAGTGACATTTTATAAGAGAAAAACTTAGTCACTCTTAAGGACAGATAAATGAATAAGCACTAGACCTTGGCATCAACTCATCAACTGTCAAACATATCACCACACCTCCCTCCCCCATCTACCCATCAGCTGATCGCTTGTAAACAGACCATTTCACGTCCAATAATTTTAGCTGTGTTGATTTGAGTTTATTTTAACATAATACTACAAAAAACAATGTTTTGTTTATTCTAGGAGATGGGCTGAGGTGCATCTGGGTAGACTCTCAGTCTTTTTAGTATTTTGTGTTTCTCTCAAGTACCAAACTAAATTATTCCATTGAAACAACCATTCGATTTAGTGCGAATTCAGTTTAAGGCGACCTCTCTTGGAATGTATCTTGTGTTATGTCGGCGTTCCACTGTACTATTATAATACTGAGTTAGTAGTTTGCTCTGGGTTGTGAATAATGAGAGGCTCTACTGTATGAAGTCAAGCAAAAAAATTAGGTTAGGATGACTGAAAACTTCATTAATTGTAAACCTGCACAGTACAGTACGGTACTGTACAGGTGTACTTGAATGTGTTATGGTATACCAACTTAACATGCCACATGATACTTAAACTTGGTACAGTACTGTAGTTTTCTCTAGTTCGTGCTAATGAGTTGCTCCATTATATGAAAAGGTGACTGAAAATGTGCCCTGGGAATATAGTGTCTGAATAACGTCACACTTTTATGGAACTCATGACGTTTATCAGTGACTTGCTGTACTGTACAATATACCGGTATGGAAAATTTTCAGAAAATTAACCCATCCATAATACTGTATGAGATAGACCTGCAATTTATTTATAGTATACATTTCCATCTCTTATTTTCTGTTACCAGGTAGTGATGGAGCTGTTGGATGGTGGACCACTGACAGATATTGTAACAGAAACTGTAATGAAAGAACCACAAATTGCTGCTGTGTGTAATCATACCTTAGGTGGCATTCAATACCTCCATGAGAATGTAAGTTAATATGCAGCTCCGGTTATATATGCTTATATTTAGCACTGTATGGTATATCAAGCCCATATCAAGAATTTAAAAAAAAAAATTTGTTATATTGTCTATGGAAGTAAAAATACGTAATTATTGTTCAGATGTACACACTGAGAACTGATAGTCACTTAATTTTATAAACATAATTGATTATTAATGTTATATCATCTCAGATTGTTTAAAAGTTATCAGTATTTGTGAATGTTTTCATGCTTTTTGTAGGGAGTAATTCATCGAGATATCAAGTCAGACAATGTTCTCCTTGGTAAAGATGGTTCTATTAAACTAACGGACTTCGGCTTCTGTGCTAACATCAGTGGAGACGAAAAGCGTCAAACCATGGTTGGGACACCATACTGGATGGCTCCAGAGGTAAGCTAAAAACAAATATCTTCAGTAAATACACAAATTATACTTCATCAGACACAATCTGTCAATCAAAATACCCCACCTCCCGCTCCCCCCCCATCTTCCCACGCTCGCTGGCTCTCCTCCCTCCTTGAGAAATGTTTGGGTGAAAACACTAGGCTTTTAGGTTTAGTAATAAATAATACGTCAGACAATAGTTAGGATAATATAAATGACATTAATGGATTCCTTGTAAGACAGGGAATAATTTGAATATAAACGTCATATATTTTGCGCAAAAGATAAAATTTTTGCTCTCTCTAATAAAATTCTTAAATTAAATCTAAAATTTGTATGTCTAATGCAAATTTTAGCTTGTTTATATTCAAATTAATCACTATCTTATATGAATTACCAGCAATGTAAATTATATTCTGGCCTTACTTTGTATATACTTTTCTGTGAGCTGGAACCAATTACCCAATATACCATTGAAACAATAGTTTCGGTTAACGAACGACCTTCTGGAATGAATTGTGCTCGTTAACCGAGGGACCACTATATATATATATATATATATATATATATATATATATATATATATATATATATATATATATATATATATATATATATATATATATATATATATATATATATATATATATATATATATATATATATATATATATATATATATATATATATATATATATATATATATATATATATATATATATATATATATATATATATATATATATATATATATATTCAACCCAAACTTCTTCTTTTTATAGATTGTGAATCGTAAGCATTATGGAAAGAAGGTTGATATTTGGTCTTTGGGCATCATGGCCATTGAGATGATTGAAGGGGAGCCACCGTACCTCAAGGAGACACCACTTCGTGCTCTCTATCTCATTGCATCTAATGGCAAACCTGATATTCCTTCGTGGCAAAAATTATCCCCAGAGTTCCAGGTATGAAAATATATATTTTTTACAGTTGACAAGGAAAAAACAAACATATTTTTATATTTTGCAATGTTAAATTATTAATTGTAGGGGAACTAGGATTTTTTTTCCTCTCTCTCAAAACTTTTCCACAGTCTGTTCAAATGGAAAACATAAGAGTAGAAACATGATGGTCTTCAAGTTTTTGTGTTTCGTATGCTTTATTTTTAGTCGTTCTTTAGATTGCGAAGTTCCTGCTGGGCCGCCGCTGTCTTCATGCAGAAGGTATCAGCTTTGGTCCGAGACTGAGAGTTGTTCTGCCAGTCAGTAAAAGCAGCACGTTTATCATCGATGAATACATTGATTGCTGGGTCATTTTCATCAAACGAGTCCCAGTGTTTTCTTTCAACCTGGCCGAGGGTCTCTCTCTGCAGGTTTTTGTCATGACATTTGTCATGACAGTGTCGAGAATATCCTATTCGGCACTGGGATTTGCGTTGTTTGCTGTTGGGTTGTTTATCAGTCCATGTTCGAGCTGCTCTCTGAAAGCATGTGCTACCGCTGGATCCTCCAGACGCTTAGTGTTAAAACCTCTTCTGGAGGCTTGCTGCCTTCGCCGTTTTGGGGCGACGTGAAGTGAGAGCTTGGCTCTGAAAAGTCAATGATCAGTGTCACAGTGGTCTGAGCCACGCATGGCACGGGTGATGAGGACTTCTCGGCGATCTCTTGCTCTGACATTGATGTAGTCAATGAGATGCCAGTGTTTGGATCGTGGGTGTTGCCACGAACCCTTGAACTTGTCAGCCTGCCTAAACAAGGTATTGGTTATAGTGAGGTTGTGTGCAGCACACTTGCTGAGGAGGAGTAGGCCATTGGGATTACACTTGCCTAGTCCATTTCTCCCTATGGTTCCCTCCCAAATGTTAGCATCCCTGCCAACTCTGGCATTGAAGTCACCAAGGAGCACAACCTTGTCTTTTCTGGGGATAGAGGTTAGCACTCTGTCGAGGTCAGCGTAAAAGGCCTCCTTGATATCATCCTCTGCATCCAGTGTTGGGGCGTATGTACTGATGAAAAAGGCATTGTGTGAGTGATTCAGTGGGACTCGAAGCATTATGAGGCGCACATTGATCCCAATAGGCATTTCAGTTAGCCTGTGTAGGATGCGTTGGCAGATGGCAAAGCCAACTCCACAAATCAGTTTCTCTCCGCAGCAGGTTTACCCTTTCAGTAAAAGTATAGCCAGACTCGCATTCTGTGAGCTGACCCTTATCTGGAAGCCAGGACACTAATGGTTGCTATGTTGATGTTATACTTAGCCAGCTTTTTTGCCACAAGGGCAGTTCTTCTTTCAGGACGCTCATTTGTGCCAGTCTTCAGAAGGGTCCTGACATTCCATGCAGTGATCATAAGAGGTTTTCTAGTTTGTTTTTGTTTTGATCTGTGATTTTGATTGCGTTTTTGACCGCATAAGGATGACCTTATTGGGCGCGGTTGCCCAGTCAGGTTGGTTTGTTTAGGGCACCTTTTCTAGCCCCCTCCCCCTGTGGGGTTAGCAGAGTGGTTCCTCGAAAGGGCTGCTCAATTGCACAGACAGGACCGGATTGCACTGCTGCCTAGATCCCAGTGCATAAAAGACCATCTTATCTGTGCTGCCCATGTACAGACTTGTGACTAAGACTCCCAGCAGTCATCTCTGCCTGTCCCCGTCACCACTCGTCCGTTGCCATAGGACTTTGGGGGTATAGGAGTTTTGATGATGTTGACAGGTATGATCAGCTGGATGATGGCTGCACGTGAGTTAATTTATGTGGTGAGGCAGGAGCGCAAGCTGCAACCACACATCTTGGCTCTCCCTTTTCTTGATCCAGTGGTGCAAGTGTTGCAATGACTGGGGAGAGGGAGAGTTGCAATGGACTGCTGATAGCCCAGTTTGTTGGGTTTCGCCTTAGTAGACTGTCCCTCAGGCATTGCCTTCGTCCGCTGGTGTAGTCGTTGGGTTTCCACTGTGGTCACCTCTTCCGCCTATACTGCCGTTGGGGTCTTGTTGGAGCTCTGTAAGCATGTCTGCCTGCTGCAGGGCCCTGATATGGGGCATTGACCTGTGCCCTGGTGGGCTTATCCTGTAAAAAAAAAAAGGTGATGTTAGATGTATATAAGGAATTAGGCTATGATAAAGTGGTATTTTAAACATTGTTTTGTAAGTACGGTTTGCATACAGCATGTGTTCTGACTTACGAACGTCCTCAGGAACGGAACTCGTTTGTAACCCTGTACAGTATTCTGTTTTTGGACCAAACTAATTTTTCCTTTTAGTTGTTAATAATCTTGATCACAGTTATTTACATCACGGCTGAGGAGAGATACCGGTACAGGAAAATAACCCCCATATCCATCTGTTTTTCACTTTATTTGATTCTTCTAATTTCCTTAAATTCTTTCTATTTCCCACCAACAAGAGGCTCTTATATATTTTACAAAATCACTTATTAATTCTCAAATTTAGTTAATGTTTTTTCTATTGCTCCATATATATTACAGGATATAATTTCTTTAAATTCTTTCTGCTCTAGGGAGAAATTAATGTGTTAAATTGTGATGTTTACCGGTATTTTTAATGATTAATAAATTCAGTAATTGTTCACTTTACAAAAATAAAACCACCAATTTTTCTTAGGATTGCCTCTACCAATAATAATATTTTACAGGATTTTTTAAGCCGTTGTCTTGAAGTTGACATGGAAAAGCGTGCATCTGCTGAGGAGCTTCTTTCTCATCCGTTCCTCTCTAAGGCAGTCAGTACAACCACTCTAAAGCCTCACATTGAAGCGGCTCAAAAACTCCTTGACAAACGTATCAGCTCTGAGATGTAAACAAAGTTGTTGGTATATGTTAAGGATTATCAGCCTGGTTTACCTAGGCTTATGTTTAAGGAGAGATATAACATCATCAACCACCCCATTACATAAATATTACAAGCCTGGTTGAAGCATTATAGAGTTTTAGCTAATGCATATTTCATCAGTGTTCAGTATCCAGCCTTATTTTTGTTTTGTCTTTGAGATAAACAGTGACCAGTATTCTTACTGAGCAGTGTGTGGGGTTGTGGCTTCATAAACATTTCATGCTAAGTTCATGGTATTGAATGTACAGTATGTCTTTATATATCCATGGGGGACATTTTCTATTTGTAAAGCAGAAATTTACTTACAGATTTCTGTCCAAATTTGTGAATATTTTATGCATTTATGCTGTGTTATTTGAAATCTGTCTTATCTACAAAAAACATTTCAGAAATAAAAATAATTCAGCATATTTTTAAATTACGTACCATGTTGGATATGTTTAGCATTTCATTCGTCTGAAATATTTTTCATGTTGAGGATTCACGTGAAAATATTTAAATTTAATATGAAGACAATAGCAATATATACAGTACTCTAAATACACAAAGCTGTTCTGGGAAGTTTGACTTTGGCATGATGAAAAATAATAGACATTGGAAGTACCCATTGATCACAAAATTCTCTAAGTAATACCAGTAAAATATTCCAGTATTGGTTCCTAAACAAATCAGGAATTTGTTCATTCCTGAGCTGTTTGTAGATGTACTTGTCATACCCATTCAGGAAACAATTTATTGACAGATTGCTCTTCATGACAGGATTTACAAAACAATTGTGTTGAATTTTATGTAAACATTCTTGTGAGTTAGATTAGAGTATGAAGAGTACAGGGTAAACTTAGAGAGTGTATGGAGATTGGATTGAATTATGATTTATGGAGAGCCAATATTGGACTGTACAGTATTTAATTATTAGTGAGAAATAGCATATTGGTTGTAGCTACTTAAAATGTATTATGATTACTCACTTGATCTCTAAACTGATAGGTGAAATTCCTCAGACTGTATAAAAACTGATCATGAACATTTAAGGCAGATGTTTCTGTGCTGTCCTCCTTGATTTTTTATAAGTTTGTTGCTTTATTGGCTGAAAATTACTACCAAAGATATTGCTACACAAGTGTTGCCAGTTTAAGTGATAATACACAGAACATTATACAGTATTTAGTGGTACTTTAGACATGTTGCACTGTTCAGTTAAATGGATCAAGTGTTATAGGAAAGTGGTCTTGTTTAATATCAATGTGTTTCAGGTTTTTAACAGACAAATTTGAAGTTCAATTTAGGTAACTTCTACAGTAGATGTGTTACTGTAAATACTGTATAGTGTAGTTAATTAGAGCTGCTTTCTGTATATCATCAGACAAGTATCTCATTGTGATGTAGTTTTGCCTGAAATAACTGTTTTATAAGTTCACCAGTTGAAGTAGATAGCTGTTTAAGATCCTGGTAAATGCAACTACAGTACAGTACAATGACCTGTACGTTGTGATTCTAAAAGGTGCCATATTGTAACTGATTGTGATGCTAGTTACCATAAATATCCTCAGTTGTATGTACAGTTGCCTGCACCTATACCTGGTTTAGTGGTTGGCAAGTTTTGTAAGATGTGGCAACTCTGTGGAATGATTACCTAACAATTTTAGCCTGGCTACTATTGCAAGGTTCCATAGGACCATTCCTATGGTGTTAATACAGTAAACCCTTGCACTTCCAGGTAATTAGGGGGAGTGTCCGGTTGTGGCAAATGTCCGGATGAACTAGGGGATTAAGGTACGTTAACGATAATCATAATACTGTACGTGGGCTGTATTGACATGGGTAATAACATTAATAATACAGTATTAATGATAATAGTATGTAATAATGATATTAAATAATAATATAGTTATGATAATACAGTAATAACAACAACAACAATAAAAATAATTATAGACAGTATTGTTGTTATTACTGTATATCAATACAGTACATACTGTATTATTTTAACTTACTCCCTTTTATTTTTAATACAGCTTGCGGTCTCCAACAGTTGTCTTAAAGGTCGAAGAATCAGGACTATATTTCATTACAAATGACTGCAGGGAACCCTTAGCCTTTCAAATTTCAAATGCCACTTGCTTAGCAATGCCATATTCTCCACAGTATCTTGCTACAGACCAACCACTCTCTAACATCTGTAACAACTTCAGCTTCTGAGCTACAGTAAGCTTCATATGCTTCCTTTTGGGTGCCATCACTACACAACAGTCACAGGGCACAAGGAATCAGACAAAAACAGTCACAAGGCACAAAATACATGAGGAACAATAAAGGGCCTGATCGAAAGGTAGCATGATGGTATGTACACACCGAGACTACAAGTGAGACTGAGGATGGACGCCCACTGTGACTGGTGGCGGGAGATGCGGAGACTGGGTCCATTTTAGCAGCGGGGAAGTAAACACGGCATTCGAACTGAGAGAGAGACCGGATAGGAATTTGCCACATCCAAATGCAGATCTTAGAGGTCTGGAAGTATGAGGGTTTACTGTACAATGTGAACAAACACAGGCCAGCCACATCTCACAAAATGTGACAGCCACTGTACCAGGTATAAGTGCAGGTGACTGTATATCGTGCACTTCATTCTTTTATCTAACTTTAAATATAATTTTACAAAATCCTGTCTATGGAACTCATTCCTTTTCTTTTTTTGTTATTTAATATCCATATGTATATGTTCATCAGATTTCAGTTCACAAATAGTCACATACAGTGATGTGCATACAATAACATGTAAGCATTGTGATATTTTTATTTATTATAACATCTAGTGAGCATTTATATTAGTAGCATGTTTTTACAACTTCAAATACTTATTTTTACCAAGAATGCTTTATCCCTATCTACAGCGGGCAGGTAGAGTCATGGAAAAAAATCCTTTCAGTCCCCTGCCCCATCCATGAACCCCAAGACTCACGAACCTGTAAATGTGAGATATCACACAGTGCGCTATCTATGGACCCAACAATAGGTGATGTTTCGGATTCACCGGTTCAAGAGTCTCAGGGCTCATGGATGGGGCAGGGACTGATGGGAATTTTTTCTGTGACTGTACATGTAGAAGGTTTTCTGCACAATATCATATCTGCCCATTTCTGTAGATAACCATATTGAAAGATGAGACACCTCTCATATGTAATTGTATATATTTCTTCACTCAGTTCTTCTGTTATTATTTTGAATTAGAATCCATGAAAAATATGATTAAAGACAGACAGGAGACAGAAACTTTATTGCTTCATTCCTGATGATGATTACAAAAACTTGAACAGGATGCAAAAATTATCTTATGACAGTATACAGATAAATCATTGTGTAATATATATATATATATATATATATATATATATATATATATATATATATATATATATATATATATATATATATATATATATATATATATATATATATATATATATATATATATATATGTTTGTCTGTGCGCATGCATTTTATAATGGGGGCAAGTTTAAGTGTAATTTCTGTTTTGTGTTTTAAACCCTAAATCCCTTGAGTACCACATCAACAAATTTGCTTGTGTGAGTTGCTCAGCCAACCTACCAAGCCACACAGTTGCCTCTCATACACAGACTGCATGAGTTAATTGTAAATTTTTATCAACCCAGTCATTACAAGCTTATGTTTAAAGGAAATTTGAACCCTTAAATTTATTCATGGGAGTATTTTCAGGTCACAGGTTTCAATTAATAGCATGTATATAATTAAAGAGAAATAGCTCAATGTCATAAATTTAAATTTTGAAATTAATGCAGTATTTTATAATTAAGAATATAGTTTATTCTCAAATAGAACATAAGGGAACTTTGTTATTTTATTTTTAATGCTATCAAATACCACTGCTTCTCATGTTAGACATATAGTCATAAAAAGAGAATGTGCATAGCATAGTTTTGCAATTTATAAATTATTGTTAAAATGCTAAACAAAGTGTAGGTAACCCCCTAGCCACAGGGAATTAATAGTAGTCATTATATAGTGGCCTCTCCCTTTAATATTTCAAAAGGAAAGTACATTTTATGGCTTGAAGAGCCAGGTTGTGCCATTGTGACTCTGTCAGTTGGCCATTGAAGAAGCAGAATTAAGACCCAATTTTTATCAATTAGAATGCTGAAGTGCCTAGGGCTTTAGAATGTGGGAGAGTGGAAGTTTGAAGAAACATTGGGAATTTACTTTTTTAGGACACTTAAGTTTGATTGGGATTTCTTCAGTGTGAGGGAGTGCCTAGCACATACATAGGATTTTTTTTCCCTCCTTTACTTTCCCTAACCTCATCATATAGAAGCACTATTTAGAATTGTTTTTCTGTCCAAATTGTGAACATTTTTGGTCATTTTAATGTGGAGGATTTGAGTCACACTGCAGTGCTGACGTTCATTGTCGTCGACTTGGCCAAGATTCTGCTTAAACATAATGCATGTAATTCTTTCACTTGTAATGAATTATCACTTATAATATTTGCTCAGACGTTTCAGATTATATCTATATATTGTATATATTTTAATTATTATTATTATCCAGTCGACATGATATACAGCACATCATACAACTGTACAGACACTCCCTGGGTTATGGAAAAGTTCCATTCCTGGACCTTATCCATGAGCAGAATTTTCTGTAAACCGAAAATGGCCCTTCCATAAGGTACATATGTGCTGTAACTTGCACTGAATCACAGATGGCGTCTCGCAAGGGGATGCGCTCAGCCGTCTTACGTATAATCCTCCACAAATAGTGTGGTTACACCGTACTAGTTACCGTCCATAATAACAGAAACTCTTGCACAACCAAAAAAATTTTATAATGGGATTTATGGGAGGCATTTTGTATCCGCGAATTCCTGTAAATCGAGTGTTCTGTAACCCAAGGAATGTCTGTTTATGAAAGTACAGAAACTAGACTTATTTTTAAGTTGGCTTTAGTTTGTAATTTGAGTTTGGGTAATTGAGTACAGTAGTGTAAATTCATGGTTAAGATGCAATGTAATTTCCTTGCAGGAATACTGATAGTAACTGGTAAGTGTTATAGTCCCCAAATGGTGCTAATGATAGACCTGCTGTTTTCTTCACTGGCAGGAAGCTTTATTTGTAGAATATTAGTTAGTCTAAATTTTTATTATTTGATTGCATTAGATTGTGTATAGGAGCACAAGTATCCTCTTAGTGTGCATTACTATCTTTTGAAAATCTAGTTGTTGAACTGGATGTGCTCAACTGCAAGAATTATTGCTGCCCCATGTCTGTAGTATTTTGTACTTTATTTCCATTATACCTGTACAGTACTATGGTTGTTAAAGAACTTTTTGATCTCCAAGATAAATCAAAGGGAATTTCCTTGCATATTATATTTTTTGGATTGAAACAATATTTCATGTGTGATGTATTTTTGTATTTGTAAACCAGCATCTTGGTAAGAGATAGGGTAATGATGTGTTGTGAAGAAGTTCATAATTTTGTAGAAACATCCATCTTTATCATAATGAAACACAAACAGTGATCCTCTTCATATTGACAAATATTGATCTCTGAATATTATTAATTTGGCAAAAATTAGAGAATAATATTTGAGGTCTATTTATGGATGTACTGGTATCCCTTGTTTAATGATGGGGAAACATTCCTGGAAACCTAATACCTGTAGTAAGCAAAATTACCACTGAGCAAGGGACAACAAGGAATAATACCCATGGAGATGGCATGTTGCACATAGTTACAATACTGTAATGTGGTTTAGAAGTAAAGAAAATATATATACAGCTCCTCCCCGACTTACGACCTACTTGACTTATGACCACCCGCACTTACGACCTACCTCAGTCGTACCAAAATTTGGTCAAATTACGTATTTTTGAATCTCAAAGTCAGTACACAGACAAAATTTTCGTCTGTAATTCACTTTAAAATGGCTGGCAAGCTTAAAAGTGAGTGTTTTGTGGTGCTGAGAAGAAAAAGAGACACCCATTTTCGATTTTCTATGTATTATTTAAGCATTTCCGACTTACGACCTGGATTTGGGTCCCTAACCCCGTTGTAAGTCGGGGAGGAGCTGTTTACCTATAAAATAAGAAAAATTAAGATTGTTTGTGGCAAGTGAACAGATGCATAGGCTCTTGGAGGCAGTGGACTGTAACTGTTGCCAATTCACCACCCAGTGGCACTGTAAATCTGAGCTGTGAACTATCTTAAGGTTATTTTTCAACTCATAACTTCTGGTAAATATATGTAATTTTCATTATTTTATCTCTTTGTTACATGCACACAAAGAAAGAATTAATTATCATAAGGTAAAAAACATAAAGGGAATAAACATTTCTTAGCACACATAGCAGGGAAGGGGTAAGCGGCTTGGGGATGTCGGCTGTTCTGTGTGTAGTGAAATGATTGCCGAATGGCATGACAGTATTTTTTTTATTACATTTATTTGCTCCTCACGTTTACTGGTACAGTATACATGCGACACAGTTCAGCCAAGCAGGCACCCTGCTGACTAGAGATGCATGTGTAGCTGCTGCCTCACATGGGGGTGGGTGGGGGGGAAGAGTGCAGTTAGCCACAGTTACAGTTCACTGCCTCAATACATATGTTCACTTCCACGCATACACTCCCCTAATCTCCATTTTTCTTATTTTACAGTTTTATATTATATTTTCTTTATTTCTAAGCCACATTAGAGTATTGTACTGATGTGCACCTGTTGCACAGAATCCCCAGTTTTTCAGATTTCCCTTCCGAGTTTTTCCCAGTAAGTCGAACATTGCTAAACAAAATTTTGACTAATAATTAAAGAAAGGGGGTTAAAAGAATTTTTATCGCTAAACCGAAATATCGATAAGTGAATGAGCCTTAAACAAGGGATGCCTGTACATGTACTTTTAATTTATTTTGCTTTTGTTTTATTCATGGATTAGTATTAAATTTGCAGTAGAAGATATTCGTGCAATTGTATTTAGTTATTTCAGAAGCTGGTTACACTATAAAGAAAGGTTTAGTAACTTAAGTGTGATTTGCCTATAGCACTACAGGTAAAGACCCTTGGAACAAAGACCGAAACAGTTTTGAATATTTTCCTGTTTCCTGGGTCCTAGGTCATCCTTGTTACCCCAGGCTTACTGGTAGACTCCATCAAGTTTTGTTTTCACTCTCTCACACAGACTCAATTGAACGTCTGGTTTTGAGAGAGTCCTGATTTCTGAGATCTGGTTTAGAGGGTCTGTTATCTGTACAGTGAAGATTTTTTTTATTGTATTCTCATTACTTTTGTAAGTACTGTAGATAATTCTGTATACTACAGTATTACTGTACAATTAAGTTGATTTGACATACTCTAAAAGTAATCACAGAATCTACTTCCAGATACTCATAATTCCATGATAATAACCTCTTTTTGTAGTCTGTTATAGTATTTGGTCTTGATATGTCTAATATTGGTTATCTTATATTTTTACATGAAAACTTTGCTGTTACTGTTTTATTTGTTTGGTCATAATATACTTAATAAAACAAGTACTGTAATGAGATTTTTTCTTTTTATATTGAAAAACAATTTGTGCTGCCTACAGTAGCTATTCTTTCCTCGAGTAGTCTGTGCTGAGGATGTAACCATAGATCCATGGATGGCCATAGGTGAGTTTTTATCCTGTACCCAGTTATTGTTTTTTTTTATTATTATTGTATTGTCTGTTAATCCTTTAAACATGAGGGTCATATAATTGTCATCAAAGGGTTTATCCATCATTTTCAAGAGGTTAAACCATAATTCTCCAAGGATTTAGCCATTGTTCTTGATGGATTAAGCCATTATCCTCAAAGGGTTAAACCATCACCTTCAAAGTGTTTAAGAAAATTATTTTACCTTGTACAGTACTTGCATTGCAATTTTCACAGCATTTTGCAATCAGCATTCTTGTTTCTCTCATGTTTAGTTTTAAATCTATATTATGTTTCATCTCTACAGTATACTACACTAAGCAGATGTGGTTATTAGGAAGGACTAAAAAGGTCAAACAGAGAGTAGAGCAGTAATAAACTAGTGTTATATGGAAATTTGGTAAGGTCTGCCTATTTAGGACAACCTCACTTAATATGTAACTGATTAAGGCTTATACTGTATACTACAGTATTAGGCATTATTTCTACGGCAGGCATTGAATTTATATACTAATCCAAACTTTATCTATATAGGATGCCAATACCAGTGTTTGGTAACAATTTATGCTCCATAATCTTGGATCAGGTAATCTAAGAATCAGTGCAGTACCATGTACATGTCTTAAAATTCAAATTTAGTCAGTTTTCATCTTGGAGAAAATGGAGACTTTTAAATAATAAAAGATCCCATTTACTTTACTCATGAGAAATTCTCCTGCTAAAACTGATGATGGTTTTAACTTCTCTGAAATGTAAGGTGACAGAGAGGATGAGAAGCAGAGCATTCCCACCCTGCTGCAGTTGCTGATGACATCACACGGGTCTTGAACTCCTGTACCTGGTCATCTGTCAGCTCAGGCAACATCCTGGTATAAGTGATAAGATTATTCCTTAAAGTATTAATACAAAAATTTGTACAGTAGTTTGTCTAGTTTGGCAAACATCAATAGTAGTGGGTACCAAGGTTTGTTCAATGTTTTGTGAACTTGAAAAAATTTCATACTTTTTACAACCTCATGGGTGACAAAATGGTCAATAATTATATTTCCTTAAAAAAAAATCCAAGATACTTTTAATCTGAGAATACATACTGGGCAGTCTCCAGGATGAGCTTGGTGTGTTGACGAAGATGAGAGTGAAGGAGTGTGGGTGTAAGCAAGTGTGCCATAGCCACTGACAAATACACCAGATCCAGCCCTCCTACAACCTGTATCAAAATTCTAATTACTCTTCAACTAATCAACTTAAAATGGAACTAACAAGTCATTAGATATAGGAGTACTCAAAAGATGTTTCCAAGATAGAACAATTTAAGATAGAAAATGGTAGTAGGCAGCTATCAAACAGAGGTACCACTGCCTGGGAAGATATTGGAAGCATAATAATGTACTGTATTGTCTAATGGTAGACCCTGGTGCCATATGGCATCACAAAAATTTTGACCAAGTTCCAGATTGCTGATCTGACTCTGCCTTATTTACACACAATTGCAGGGTCTCAATTGTTTCTCAACACAACATACATATATCGTTTCTCACTATTGATTTTTTTATTGTTTGTATTTATTTATGGTCCTTTAATATTATTATTATTCCAGTAAGTCCTCGTTTAACGTTGCCCCCAATGACGCTTCATTATAACGTCGCTATTCTTTAGATTGCCATGATTCAGATAACATCCCGCCGATTCAGTATAACGTCATCACGGACTACTTTGTAAGGCACATCACCCTCTCTCATCTTGGAGTGCTACGCTCTCACCTGCTGAGCGTTTTGGCGTCCCCAAGCATCTCCAGTCTTTGTTAAGCTACTACAACGTTCGTGAGTGTTTAAATGTTTTTGCTCTTAATACTGTACTCTAACCATTTGAAATGGCTTCCAAGCACTCATCAAGTGCTACTGATGCTAGTGTTGTGAATAAGCAACATAAGACCATTAGCCTTGCTACAAAAATGGAGGTTTTAAACCGGGAGGAGGAGCCACCTGCCGGGTCTCAGTGACTCGCCACCCTCCTCCTCCGCTCCACTACCCACCACACACTTGTTCCACCACCTCCGTCCATCAGTGAGTACAATACTATCCTCTAACTACCATCCAAACAGTTTAACATCAGTTGTAGGCAAATTACTGGAAGTAATAATTTCAAACTCTATTCGAAATCACCTGGAGAAGCACAAGTTGATCAATGATTCCCAACATGGCTTCACAAGCAGGTATTCATGTCTAACTAATCTATTAACATTCTTTTCAGCTGTTTTTGAATCAGTGGACGAGGGGCACAATTATGGCGTGGTATATCTTGACTTTAGCAAAGCCTTCAACAGGGTCGCCCACGAAAGACTACCAATAAGAAAAGTGGAAGCTCATGGCATTGGAGGAGATGTTCTAAAATGGATTAGGGTGTGGTTACAGGATAGGAAACAGCGAGTGAGCATTAACGGCACTAAATCTGATTGGAGCAACGTCACTGGTGGAGTTCCCCAAGGCTCAGTACTTGGACCATTATTTATTATATACAAAAAAGACAGATATCGGCATAGACAGCAACATAAGTAAATTTGCTGATGACACTAAAATAGGGTGTGTAATTAAATCTAACGAGGACTCTGCAAAACTACAGGAAGATCTAAACAAATTTTTTGAATGGTCTGAAAAATGGCAGATGAAATTTAATGTGGACAAATGTAAAGTACTGTACTTAGTCCAGGAGATGTAAACAGAGAAACCAGATGAACATGGATGTTATAGAGAAATCCGACTGCGAGAAAGATTTTGGAGTAATGATAAGTAGGAACCTTAAGCCAAGTAAACAAAGTGTATTTGCTCGAAACAAGGCTAATAAAGTACTTTGGTTGATACAAAGGAGTGTTAGTTACGAGACTAGTGAGGTCATCCTAAAACTATATCTTGCACTTGTGAGACCTCACTTGGATTACACAGTTCAATTCTGGTCACCGTATTACAGAATGGATATAGAATCCTTAAAAAGAATTCAGAGGAGAATGACAAGTCTGATCCCGGGCATTAGGATCCTTGAGTTCAGATGTAATGGTCATGATAAGAGCTAACCTGAAAACCTTAAGGATTCATATTACGCTTAAACGTCCACAAAACCTTCCGAGTCCTCCAGTGGAAACGTCCCCCGTTTTCTCTGTTTCCCCCGCCTTTGTCTATGGGAGCAGACGCTGTATGCTGGGACCTGTTGCCATCCATTCCTTTGTAATCAATTTAATTCTGCTTTCGATAGCTGAGTCAGAGCATTGTTAGTGAAGATAATAGTAGAGAATGAAAATGAGTTCATAGTCTCAATTTCAACGTCAGAGGGTACCGTAAATTAATTCATTGGAATAGGAGTAGCTGGACTCCCTGGTCTGGTTTGAGTGAGGGCACGCGGGCATTTTAACCGTTAGTAAGTGCCCGTCCCTTCATCCATACAGGTATGCCATTCCACGCTGTGTTGTAATTTGCCCTTCTTTAAGTGATTTGACCCAATTGATAGTTGATTGTGCAAGTGTTACAGTAACGTAGTTGATATGCTCTGAGTAAAGTCATATTTACGTCTTTAACGTCCCCTGAAACGTGTTGTTGTTGTCACCAGTTAGTAAGTGCCCGTCCCTTCATCCATACAGGTCCCTAACGCAGCCTAGGCCGTGTCTGTAGGGTGGATGTTGTATCCACTATGTCTGGGGACATGTCCGAGGTCCAGTAGGATCAGTTACCTTCGTGAGACCCGGCCGTCAGACACTTCAGACCACCTATAGCCCCCATAGCTGGCTCGTCTGGCCCTAACGCTCGGTCCACGAGGTGACCCTGGACCACCAAGCCACACACCACTACCAGCCCCCATCATTGGTGGATGAATGTCTACCTCAGTAGGGCTATATTTGTGTGGTGGAATTAACCCACTGGGATCTCCAGAGTTCGTCAGATAGTACTCCATGGTGGCTGGACCCCATGGCTGTTGCTTGAGTATCACTCCTGACGACTGAGTGTTGTAGTGGCAGTTGCCTAGTATGTATGGTGCTAAGTGACTATCCTAGTTGTGCTATTGAGTATGTCCACCCAGTAGGGTTGGAAGTGTATTGAATATGTCCACCCAGTAATGGTGTGAGTATGTTGAGCCTGAGGGCCTAGTCCTAAATTTCGTCTGTTAGTACAAACCAATTCTTTCTTCTAATTTCATATTCATGTTTAAATAAACTTTGTATTTGTATAATTGTGTATATTATTTACCTACAGTATTTACCGTTATTTCTTCCCTATTGCTTGATACTATCATTACACCTACCCACGAGCCTCCTATCGTCACGCTACCAATGGTGATATATAACAGTAAAAGGAATTGTTGGTGGCAGTAGCAGCCCTCATAAATGGTGGCAGCTCAAGCCCTCATAAATGGTGGCAGCTATGGTGATGTAATGAACATAGTATCGAGTTGGGAGGAATGACTGTGATACTGTAGTTTTAACTGAGTTATAACCATTTCTCTGTACGGGTATTTAATAACCATTCCACTGTAACTAATGAGTATTTCAGATTGCTAATGATTTTGTCCCATATTTTTCCGAGGTACAGCTTTTTGTGGTGGTTTGCAGAGAGAGTGAAATAAGTTCAAAGAAATACCTTGGAGTTAGGTTAGAAAAAGTCTTGTTTAAAGTAAAAGGAAACCTGCAACAATAACTTGTAGAGTGTGAATAAGGTTCATTAATATTGGAAGAATTTTGATATGTAACAATCTGCCCAAATTTTTTTTTCTGTTGTTAACTCAGTATTACTTACAGACAGTGAATACATGTTTGGGCCGTGGCACTAGTTGTGAAATGTTCCATCGTGGGAGTGCCCAGTGTTTTAATTCTGAGTGCTAACAGAAGCATTGCACTATATGCAAAGGTTAAGTGGATGCTAATTCTGCATTTGTAATATTCTTTAGTTATGTGTTAGGTAGGATATATATTCCATTTACTTAATATCTCGGGGCATTTTACAGTTCCTACTATTAATATTCCTATGTATACGCTATAATTTTAAAGTTATTTTAACCAGGTGCTAACGGGTCATTATTTTGTGTAACTTATGTTATGTGAACTCTAATGCCAGTATACTTTCAGAATACAGTATTATATATGTGAGGACCTTATGGTGATACGGTATATGGAAAATGTTATACAAGTGTATGGACCCAGAATTGTGAGTACGGAAATTCGTGAAGTGTTCACGCAGTGTTGCACCATACTGAGTCTGTGAATGGCAAAGTGTCTAAGTGAATTTTTGATGCCATAATAGTATCTTTGGGGAGATTAATAATCTGAACAGTAGTTTGAATAGTTGATGCATGGAGTGTTAGTCGTATTGCAGAAAATCAGTACCAGTCCTTGGGTCTTGAGTGAGCACTGTGCGTGTATTGTATTTACAGTGGGGTATACCTGTAGTATTGATTTGTTGTAACACAATGGCAGATGCTAACGCAAATAAGGGGACCATGACGGCCAAAGCCGCTGTTGATTTAGCAACAAAAGTCCAAGCACTTCTGGCTAAACTCGCTAAAGCCATGGGTAAAGGAGGAGAAAACCAGTGGTTAGACTGGATCTTTAAGAAACAGTGGGCTTTGTAAGTGAACCTCCTTGGTTGTTGATGGGTAGTGAAGTGCACAATCTGTTGTAGGTAACTTTTGGTAATTGAAGAAGTGAAGAAAAAAAATGGAGGATGTTTTTTTGGGGGTTAAAAGTATTTTGCAGAGGAAGGGTCAATTTGCAGTAAAGACAGAGATTGGAAGATGTATTGGCAGTTGTGCAATCATCTGAAGGGTATCTGTTACTAGTATGAGTAAAGATACCAGTGGTGAATTCTCAAGTTCTGGTTGGTAAGTCCTACGTAGGCTGGGTGTTGTTGGTATATAGGTGTAGAGTTCGTGACTTTCAGGGAGTATTCGGGCATATAAATATGGTGCTATTACTTCTACATGGCAAATGCCATAAGTACAGACAGTTTTTGGTTTGGTGGTGTTCTCATGAGGACCGTTTCGTTAGCATTGAATTCTTGGGAATACCCGCTCGTTCGGAGTCCCTTGAAGGGTGCTGCCTCTCGCGAGTGCGACATCACTCTTAAGATTAAGGGCAACAAATCATTCCTTTGATCTGAATCCAGTCGATCAATCCATGAAAACTGAGTCTTTGATCTAATCATTTAATATTTATTATTATCTGAAGTATTATTTAGTTTGTTTTCAAATGAGTCTATGATTCATTTTGTAATTTAATCCTGACCACCGGTAGGGAATTATTTTTCTATTTTTATTGATATAATTTGTGCAATGTTTTGTGTGAGGATTTATACTTTATATTAATGATTTAATATGTATGTCACTACTTACGTGTTTTCTGAACGTTACCCCATAATAATGAATCTTGGGGAAGGGGGAAGCTTTGTAATGGTCATGATAAGAGCTAACCTGAAAACCTTAAGGAATCATATTACGCTCAAACGTCCACAAAACCCTTTGAGTCTCCCAGTGGAAACGTCCCCCGTTTTCTCTGTTTCCCCCGCCTTTGTCTATGGGAGCAGACGCTGTATGCTGGGACCTGTTGCCATCCATTCCTTTGTAATCAATTTAATTTTGCTTTCGATAGCCGAGTCAGAGCATTGTCAGTTGAGATAATAGTAGAGAATGAAAATGAGTTCATAGTCTCAATTTCAACGTCAGAGGGTACCGTAAATTAATTCATCGGAATAGGAGTAGCTGGACTCCCTGGTCTGGTTTGAGTGAGGGCACGCGGGCATTTTAACCGTTAGTAAGTGCCCGTCCCTTCATCCATACAGGTATGCCATTCCACGCTGTGTTGTAATTTGCCCTTCTTTAAGTGATTTGACCCAATTAATAGTTGATTGTGCAAGTGTTACAGTAACGTAGTTGATATGCTCTGAGTAAAGTCATATTTACGTCCTTAACGTCCCCTGAAACGTGATGTTGTTGTCACCGGTTAGTAAGTGCCCGTCCCTTCATCCATACAGGTCCCTAACGCAGCCTAGGCCGTGTCTGTAGGGTGGATGTTGTATCCACTATGTCTGGGGAGATGTCCGAGGTCCAGTAGGATCAGTTACCTTCGTGAGACCCAGCCGTCAGACACTTCAGACCACCTATAGCCCCCATAGCTGGCTCGTCTAGCCCTAACGCTCGGTCCACGAGGTGACCCCGGACCACCAAGCCACACACACCACTACCAGCCCCCATCATTGGTGGATGAGTGTCTAACTCAGTAGGGCCACTGGGATCTCCAGAGTTCGTCAGATAGTACTCCATGGTGGCTGGACCCCATGGCTGTTGCTTGAGTATCACTCCTGACGACTGAGTGTTGTAGTGGCAGTTGCTCTAATATGTATGGTGCTAAGTGACTATCCTAGTTGTGCTATTGAGTATGTCCACCCAGTAGGGTTGGAAGTGTATTGAATATGTCCACCCAGTAATGGTGTGAGTATGTTGAGCCTGAGGGCCTAGTAATAGATTTCGTCTGTTAGTACAAACCAATTTTTTCTTCTAATTTCATATTCATGTTTAAATAAACTTTGTATTTGTATAATTGTGTATATTATTTACCTACAGTATTTACCGTTATTTCTTCCCTATTGCTTGATACTATCATTACACCTACCCACGAGCCTCCTATCGTCACGCTACCAATGGTGATATATAAGAGTAAAAGGAATTGTTACTGGCACACAGGCCCTCATGAAGGGTGGCAGTAGCAGCCCTCATAAATGGTGACAGCTCAAGCCCTTATACAGACAGGTTAAAGCATCTTAATTTACACTCCCTCGAGAGATGTAGAGTGAGAGGCGATATGATAGTGGTGTATAAATGGAAGTCAGAGCTAAACAAAGGGGACATTACAAAGGTACTCAAACTATCCAACCAGGAACGAGCTCGTAACAATGGTTTTAAATTAGACAAATTTAGATTTAGGCGCAAAATAGGTAAACATAAGTTTGGAAATAGAGTAATGGATGAGTGAAACAATTTTCCAAACATCATTGTTAACTCGAATATGCTGGATAGCTTCAAACATAAGTTGGATGGATATATGAGCAAAAGGGGTTGTGTGTAAATGGGACTGCCCAGTATGGGTCAATAGGCCCGCTGCAGTTTCCTCCATTCTTATGTTCTTAATACAAAATTATTTAGTTTATTTATCTTTTTGGATATATAATATATACTGTACTATTTTCTATAAAAATGCCATTGAATTTCTGTATATGTAATGTATTTTATGGGGCAAAGGGAGGCTGGGGAATGTAACCCGTATTTTATCTATTTCTTTTGGGGAAAATTTATTCCGTTAACATTGTTTCCGTTAAGGTCGTGGTTTTCAGGGATGGAACCATGACGTTAAGTGAGGACTAACTGTATTATTATATCATCATCACTTTTATTATATTTTTTTATATTTTTGTGATTTTTTTATGAATTTTTATGAATAATGATTATTATTATTATTATTATTACACCTGGATGATTCGCAAATTTTTATTTCGCAGTCCTCTATTATTCGTGGATGACACCCTGGATGTACCCAAGAATGTTTGCGGGTACTTTTAAAGTTGCCGGCATTTTCGCAGCCGGGACAGGAAGCCATTCGTTCAAGAGACAGTAATTTCCTTTACCTGTACAAATTGTATATATGTGTGTGTGTGTGTGTATCTACAAACACACACATATACAGTATACAATACAGGTAAAAGAAATAATTGTCCTAAGGTCAAACACATACCTTACTAAAGAGAATATACGTTTCTTTGTACACAAGTAAAAATGTACCCCCCAGCAAATGTTATTTGTGGATTTGGTGATTCGCAGCCATTTTGAGAACCTAACCCCTGCGAATTTGAAGGGCATGCTGTATTATTATTACTGTATTATATTTTTGCCCCCAGGCCCTGATGTGGGTCATTGACCTGTGCCCTGGTGAGCTAATCCCATAAAAAAAATAAAAACTTACTGAGGCATTATTCATAGTGATATTTATATTAAGGCTTGAATGAATTTGCAAGATTGTAAAACGAGTGATATGCCTGGTCATAAGGTGGACCAAGTGTTGAACATCAGCTAACTTTGCAGTTGGCACTTATAAAACTTGACCTACATGCCATCTTGCCACTTCCAATGCTCTTCAAAATACTATCAAGCACTGAGGGTGTGATTGTGATAATGATAACTTAATGAGGAACTCAAAATCTCATTACAAGATCAAAAAATACTACTTTGCAGAATAAAAGAATGAAAGTAAAATGCTACATCACAGAGATATATGAAAAGATTAATGTGCTAATATGGATTGTTGATGCAGAATGCAATGACACTCACCTCAGGCAGTGAAGTGAGATCTTTGAGGCGAGAAGGAGAGAGGAGGATGACCTCCACCCCTTCAAGTGGTAGGTAATTATTGGATGTATTACCTTCTTCCTCTGCCTTGCTCTTGCTACCTGACTTAGGTAGCAAAATATTCCCTTTTCCAGTATTTCTTGAATCAGTTAGATTCATTGCTTCAATTTGAGGTTGATTGTCTATGCAGTTGGCTGTATTTTGTTTCTCTCCAGTAACATGGCTTGTTTCACCTTTGCATATGTAATTCATATTTGTTTTATTGTCTGAAATTCCATTTTTTATTTCATCCTTCATATCTACTCTGACATTCATTGTTGCCTCTATCTTTTTCTCTTCACTGCTTTTTTCCAATACTTCACCCATTGCTCTAGCTGTCTTCAGTAAATTTACACAATTGTCTTTTGAATCATTCTTCAACTCTATCTGCTGTTCTGCCTCCAATTCCTTGTGCTTCTCCAATTCCATATATATTTCCTCTCTTTTGTTTTTTCCTATTTGCTTCTTGACCTTCATTTCCATCTGTTTCACCATTTCTTCTTCCTCTTGCTCAACAATCATTTCTACGAGTTCCGGCTTTTTATCCACCATGGCTTTCATCTGCCTCTTCACTTTTTCATGAACATTGCTTTTCATTATTCCTTTTTGCAGTTGCTCATTTTTTAAGTCTCCCTGTGCATTCTCCACTTTTCCTTCCAGCTCTTTAGTTACCTTTTCATTTGTCTTCTCTTTTGGCAGCTTCCCCTTCATCTCCTGCACCAGCTGCTCCTCCTGCAGGTAGTGATTGGGCCACAGCTGGTGCAGAAGATTCTCCAGGTTCCACAGGGCCACCTCACTCCCACCCTTAAGGGAAATGAGGTTTTAGTTATGCTGACAAACAACTGTGAAGGACAAAAGTTAATCCCAATAAAGAATACTGTATTGTGATGCCACTTGAAATAGAAGCTGACATTATTACAAAATATGGGAAATAGCTATACAGTATATAGACCACATACAGTACACATTTACAATCTCCTTACATATTTGCTCCTGCCATTTTGCATCTGTGCAACTCTGATGTCAGTAGAGGCGAGGGCAAGAACAGGGAAGGGCCCAGTAAGGAGGTCGCCCCAGTATCCTACCCGCCGATGTTTTGTCATCCCCTCAGTTATCATCACCACTGTCAACGTATAACTACTGGCCATTCATGTCATACAGGAAATTGTTAGGTGACACAAAGCAGCATGTTAAATTATACTTTCATAATGCACACTGTTTATTTTATTTTATAGGGCTATATTACTTCATATTGGTTATTAATATAATTTTATGTAAATTAGTACTGTACAACCAAGACAGATGAGAGCTCACCTGAGGCAAGTGAGGTGTTGGCCAGGTGCTGTGTGATGTCTGCACCACTGTAGAAAGCATGACCTGTATCTCTCCACTTCAAGAACTCTTGACCCCACCCAGCACCCACATACCCAGCTGCTGTTCCTTCATTGTCACCAGCTGCTCCCCCTCCTTTGGATGTATTGATGTGAAGTTTTTGGATGCGGTGAACAAGACGCATGTGCCATGCCCAGTCTGCCTCTGCCTGCCTGTTGTCATACCTCGTCCTCAACAATTGCCGCAACCGCAAGTCCCTTAAAAGTTGCAGATAAGTTGTCAACAAATAGTATTTCTGTCTCATTTCTGGTTTTACAGCATATAAGTACGGTAATAACAGTAATACAGTATTATGCTTGTCAAACAGCATGCAGCAGAAATACATTTACAGTACAGTATTATAAATTATTTAAAAAACGAGCAAAGGATATTAATGACATGGGCAAAGGCAATGCATACCAGCAAAGTGCAGGGTCATACTGCTTTGGAGTAAGGGTGTACCAGCTCCTGCAGATGGCATCAATAGCATCCCTCTCACGATACTTAAGGTTCTCAGCAGACACCATTCCCAGGAGTGCTTGGTACTGGGTCGCGTCAGTTACTGCCCTAGGGAGGGGAAGGAGCAGATGACACTACGCAAGGAGACAAAAGACTAACAGTGGTCTGAATTGGGAAGGAAAGTAATACTGCATTGCCCTAAGGGAAGAGGGAGGACAAGCTTTGATCTAGTGAATAGAGAAATTACTGTACCCCAAGGGAAAGATAAGAGAGTAGTAGTTCTAGTCATGGAGGGGAAGTCGAGTGAAGAAGTAACACAACTCAGGAAAAAGGAAGGGGGGATAGCCTGTGTAAGGAAGGTGAGAATAAATTTATTAAGGGATAGATGACTGGGTGAGGTAAATAATATTTCTTTAGAAGCAGCATAAGATGGCACTTGACTCGTGCTAACACCATTTAACAGCATGAGACAAATTTACATTAAGATATGATTGTTACCAAAATCTGATAAAAAACTATCTTTCAGTTAGCTCATTAACAGACATTATGGAAGAGAATATGGAGATTTAAAAAAATTATAAACTTGGTATAAATATTATATAAGCATATTGCATAAAATCATATAACTACCGGTACATTTGATATTTATGATACAAACTACATACCTGGAGAGTTTTTGAGCAGTGAGTTCCAGGTAGTTTCTGGATGCTGGTCTAAGATTAAGGTTGGACCAGAGATCGAGTAGGAGACTGGCCCTTTCCCTCAACCCAAGACCCTGCTGCAAGCAGATCCCCACCAACAGCAATACTCGGGCATATAACTCCACATGTGCCTCCAATAAAAACACCTGCCAAGATATGCACATTATCTTGCTTATCTAAAGCACCTCATAATACCGACTTAGAGAAGAGCCTTAGATTGATGTGATATATTTACAACTGTACTTTATGTAGATTAGATTATGTAATGTACTACCCAAGGGCACCACAGCTACCCAGTACCTACCTTGAGCCGCTTCTTGTGTTGCCTCTTTCGGGCTAACATCAGCAGCAGGTGTCGAGGATCACCAGCACCTGCCACCAACATCTGTACTGTATCCTTTTCACCTCTCTCACCTGACCACCCAAAAACAGATACTGTACTGTTATCATATATCATTCATCACATCAGTTAATAGTATGTCAGGCCTTAAAGCATTATTTGATGTAGTCAACAAGTGAGGTCATGTCAAACTCAAAGGTTTTCTACCGTTACATGAAGTAAAAATTAAAGACACGTGTGGGCATATCAGATCTGAGACTTGAAGATGGTATTTCTAATTATGTAGACTCAGATCAGGACAATGCAGAGGCATTAAACAATTTCTTTTTATCAATGTTCACAGGAGAGGATACGAACAATCTCCCTGCATCTCACGAAAGACAATTTGACACAATGCTGACATACATTATGTTCTCTGAAGAGTGTATCTATTAACAACAAATTGTCAAAGCTAAAGGTTCATAAAAGCCCAGGCCCTGATAGAGTGCATCCCAAAGTGCTAAGAGAGTTGTGCAACGAGTTTACTGAGCCCCTTAAAAATCCTGTTCTGCAGATGCATTGATGAGCAAAAGATACCCAGCAACTGGGAAATGGCATATGTGAGACCTATAATCAAACAGGGAGATCATCACCCCACACATAATTATAGGTTAATGAACTTGACTAACGAAGAGAGTTAAGTACAGTACAGTACTAGAGAACATAATACAGTACAAGATGTCATGATGGAACATCTACTAAAAAAACAACCTAGTAAAGGAATGACAACATGGTTTTATGCTGTGACGCTCCTGCTTGACGCAGGATGTGGTGGTAATATCAACAATATATATCGACTTTGCCAAGGCTTTCGACAGCATATCCCATGAAAGGCTGAAAATTAAACTGGAATGGTGTGGAATTTGGGGGAGTGTCCTAGCATGGATTGGAAAATCTTCATGACTGCAAGCAGTGTGTGGTGACTAATGGCACAAAATCGTCATACATACCCATAACAAGCGGTGTACCACAGGGCAGTGTACCTGGGACAGATCCAGAAATACCAAAAGGAGGGTGTCCAAGAAGTTGTGGGTGGAGGAACATGGTGGGGGTTTGGAGGGGGGGCACTGCACGCCCCCCCAGAAGATTTTTTTTAAATCTGACCAATATCCTGGGAATTTTGAGGTCTTTAAAGCCATGCACACATAATATTAGAAAATATATTGAAGTCAATAGTAAATATTTTTTACTACTCGGTATATAAAAATGCCTGAGTACAATACTGCATTAAAGAAAAAGTATTGGAATTTTCTAGTGAAAAGGTGGGGTGTGGAAACCCAGGATCACCCCTGGGCCTGTTGTCATATGTTTGTTTCATAAACAACATGCCAGAAGCTATACACTCCTCCATACAAATGTTTGCAAACAATGCCATGTTATTCAGGAAAATTAAGAAGTAAACAAATTGTAAAAGGCAACAGAAAGATATCTGTCAGCTTCAACAGTGGTTAAAGGAATGGTTGTTAAGATTCAAGAGGATGCACCTAGATCACACAGCAAGAAACAGCATTAATGGAGTCAAAATGTGAAAAGGACCTGGGTGTGCATGCTGACAATGAACTGAGTTCTCGGACCATTGTGAGAAGAAAGTGAATCAAGCAACTAAGAATGGCGTTCAGATACCTAGCTGGTCCATCTCTCATGAAACTTTTCAAAAGTGAGGTGCTTCCCCATTTGGAGTACGGTACAGTCTCTCCTCGACTTACGACATATTCGACTTACGACAACTCGGACATAAGAACCGCCATGGTCGTATAAAATATTTTTCACTTTACGTATTTTCGAGTCCCGACGTTTGGTCGTAATGTGACGCCATACAACAGCTTGGGCTGGGCCGCCTCGTGGTGTACAGCATCCACTCCGTAGCCCGCTCAGTTGGTGTTTGGCCGTCGTTGTTGTTAGTGATCGCGCTGTGTACTGACAAAATTTTTGTTTGTAATTCCCTTTAAAATGGCTGGCAAGCGTAAAAGTGAGAGTTCTCGTGGTGCTGAGAAGAAAAAGAGACAGTCAATTACTTTTGAGATGAAAATGAAAATAATAATGCAATATGAAAATGGAAAAATGGTAGCAACCATTTCACGCGACCTTGGCTTCTCTCACTCAACGATATCAAAAATTTTGAAGGACAAGGAACGAATTCGTGAGGTAGTGAAAGGATCAGCACATATAAAGGGAACAATAATAATGAAAAAAAGACAAGATCCTCTTCATGAGATGGAGAAATTAAAGGTAATTGTGATGTGGATGGAAGATCAGCTGCAAGAGCTTGTACCCTTAGGTAGTTGTTTAAAAAAAGTGGGACAGATAAGAAATTAAAGTAAAGTAAAAAAGGAGAAATACTCCTATAAAATGGTGACAGCGAATCTCTCAACCTTACATCACAAAGGAGTGGAAATATAAAAAAGTATATTGAAAGACTCCATGGCAAAGTTCTGCATGTTACATGAGAAAAATTTTCATAAAATTAGGTACTAGGTGTATGGGCTTGTTCCTGAGCTAAAATCATCACAAAACGAGTCAGATAATGGACCATCTTACACTCAGCACATGCAGCAGCATTTGGCTTTGAAAGTTTTTGTTGCAGATGACAACATGTTTTCCAACTGCTCCTAGGCACTGTACATGAAATGTGGAAGTGAGGTCAGAACAAAATATATTGAGGAGCAGAAAATTGCCAATGTCCTTGAAGAATCTGTGAAGGCATCATTGGCATGTATTCAGTCACTGGGTGTGATGCTGTCAATACATTTGCTGGAAAAGAATGGGCTGTATCCCAATCACTGCTAGATATATTATAGAAACATTCATGTGCCGGATATATGCTTCAAAAACTCCTACAACTAAGGTAAATGAGTTGGGCTATTGCTTGTTTGCATCCAAGAAGGGACACATTGAGTCACCCCCATGTGCAGATGCTTTACACAAGCACATTTTCCGAGCAAATTATCAAACGGTAATCTGGAGGATGAGTCTGGAAAATAATCAGAAGTACCATCACCAAGAGGTCACTACTGGAAGCTAGAAGTTATTGGAGATCAAGAAGAGCTCATGATTGACTGGATGGATCTAGCCGATACTCCTGAACGTTTAATGGACCTCCTTGCATGTAACTATACTGAAACATTCAGCCTTCAGAAATACACTAATGTCATCATTGGGTTAAAGTGCTCACAGGTCTCCAAACTGTCCATTTGTGAGAAGCAACCAGCTGATGAAGACGATAAGACTCCCAGGGTAGATGACTCTGATGATGAGGACTTGGAGTGATTAGTTCTACTCACCCTCTACATAATCAAGAAGATCAACTGGAGGTGAGAACCCCCACCAGTTAACTACACCATGACCGTTCATCATCAAGCAGGTGAAAGAGTCTGTGTTATTGTGCCGAGTGTAAACAACTTTGGTTACTATAGCAACGAAAAATGGACCAATCAGAGCCTAGACTCACCCAGCTGACCAATCACGGCATGTTTACACTCAGAGCTCATGGCGGCGTCCCTATACAAGTTGATTTAAAATTTGTATGACAACTTTGTGGGTTTGAGTTAATTACGTCGTGAATATTGTGTCTTGGAAATGTCAGATAAGGTAGAAAAGATGTGAGTATTTATTTTTGTTTGTTGTTTTGGTGTAAGTATGAGGTTTAGGTGATGGGATGAGACGGCGAGGACTTGGGTTCAGTGATACTTTTGGCCTCTTGTCTTTCTAGTAAATCTGACTGAGAATATTTTTAGGATCATTGATGTTCACACTGAGGAGAATTTTGTAATTATTTGTTTGATAAAGATATTACAAACAGAAATAAGTAGGTTTTCAGTATTTCACTCGGGGTCAATGGCATTTCTGGTGCAAATTACTTATGAGATAATAAACATTTTATTATGTAAGAAAATTTACCTTTCACTTGTTGCCACTAAACGAATCAAGTGAATTTTATAGTTGCAATCAGTAGTTTTGACAAATCTGAGACGTTTCTTCAATGGTATTTCTGACAAAAATTGCGGTCATTTTTCGTTAACCACCCATCACCTTTTGCGATTTTTTTCTCCTACCATTAAATAGATCTCTTTGAGAAATGAAAGAATATACTTGAATTTAGCGGGACATTCCAAAAAGAAACGCGATATTCGCGATTGTTTTCAGTATTACACTGGCAGTGACTTCATCCCCCTGGCTAAGGAATACGGCGTCATTGAGGGGTCCGCCCCCCTGCTAAGTAGGACGTGGCCTGTTAGGTTAGGTCAGGTCAGGTCAGGTCAGGTTAGGACGTGGCCTGTTAGGTTAGGTCAGGTCAGGTCAGGTCAGGTTAGGACTTGGTGTGTTAGGTTAGGTCAGGTTAGGACATGGCGTGTTAGGTCAGGTAAGGTTAGGTTAGTACGTAGACCTAGTTTCGTTTTAACCTTTTTACCCATGAAAAATATATTTTTCGCTAGTTGTCTTGGCGTTTTAGATGATTCTGACATTTATTTTTGGTGAAAATCACTCGTTTTCAGCTTAGGGCATGTACTTTAATATGCAATATTGTAATTTCATTATAATAAATGAATAATAAGTGTTATGTGTTGTGGTTATTGGTGTACAATTCAACGATGATTTTATATATTGCTATCCTGTATTACATAACCACCAGATAGTGTTAGGGTGGTTAATCATCAGGTGATATATGCTAGGGGGGTCAATGTAAAGGAGTTCCAGAGCAACTTTTGATACAAACAGAATAATAAAGTATTACCAGTAGTACAGTACAATACATTAGAGTTGCTTATTGCCATTATCATTACATTATTACTTTAAAAATACCTGTAATACTCTTTTTTTTTCAGCCTTGTTTCTGGAGATGTTGATGGAAATTTTAACCAGTTGTTTAAACGTGTTTCAAATGTTATCCAGAAAAGTGGGCCATTCTCCATGTTACTCTGCGTAGGAAACTTTTTTGGCTCGGACAACTCTCAGTGGATGCAGTACAAGAATGGTGTTGTTAAAGGTAGCTATCATTTTGTTTTGTTTTTGTTGTGAAATGTTATGTGATTTTTATTTTAAACACTGAATCTGTACTATATACAGGGGTCCTAGTTATCCGCAGTTAATTGGGACTGGAAAAACGCCTTTGATAACAAATCCACTTAAAGCGGGAAATTAATCCCATAAGAAATAATTGAAATAATAGGTCAATTTGGGACCATGACATTGAACACTTAACACTCCCAAAAAAATTATGTGATATCTTTTAACAATTATTTACCTTAGAAATATTTGTTAAACATTTGATAACACATTATTCCAAGAAGTTATTAAACTTTATAAGTTATTTAATGTCCTTAAATGTTTATTGGGGTCAGTGTGTTGAGGCAATGTAGGTTGTGCCAGCTGGTGCATGCTCACTCCAATGGTTCATTGAGACAAAATACTTATTATTATGTTTTAAAAGTAAATAATAACATAATAAAATATTTTTTTTTACTTAGCTTCAAAAGTAGAGATGTTTGGCTAGATTGGATTGATGGATTTAAATATTAACATGAAGTTAATTAAGTACAGAAGGACCCTCTACTGTACTGTACTGTATAATGTGAGGGTTATATTCCTATACAACACCATGGTGTTGGAAATCATGTTATTGTAAACACTTAAGTAGCTATGTAGAAATACAGTACTGTACTGTACATTCCTTAAGACAGATGTGTTACCCTCCAACATATTAGTAGATGCAGTATACAGAGGATTGTATGCATTGCTATTAATAAATAAAGCTTATGAATATGATACTTGTAGTAATGCAGTTACCAGTTTAGGAACACATAATAGAAAGAAGTGAATTAAACTTAAATCTGCTTTAGAGACAGTATTACTGGCACTTGGGAGCCATTATGATACACACAGCTAGGACGGTGCATAGTCTGGGAACACAGTCCTTTATGACAAAGGGTAACTGATGGTGCTTTTTATCTCCTGACTGCACAGTGTACATCCACTTCCTGGGCATGTCTAAAATGGGTGGCAGAGTACAATACTACATGTGCATTTTGAAGAAACTGTGCTGACTAGACTGCTTTATATAGTAATACAGTACAGAAATACAGTCGTATTATTGGTAAATGTAGTTTACTTCTCAGAAGCACCAATTAATTAAAGAAAATCACTGGCACTCAACATACGAAAATGTTCAAGAAACTAATGAGCAAAACAAACATAGTGAGCACTAAAACTACAGCAGCAATACTTAATTAAAAAAGTGTTGTCATTAGAGCCTATATACAGTATATTCTTTGTTTACAATGCAATCAAAGGATCATATGCCCTCATAAAAAAGGTAAATGTCTCATGATTCAGGCCACAGTACAGTACAGTGTTCCTAACAAAATATACCAATGAATTTGTAAAAGAAAAATACAGACTATTTAACTTGTCATTAAACAAACTGTATTTTTTGTTTGGCTCTAAAGAAACTTTATGCCACATAGAGGTGGTCATCTAATATGTATGGGATTCCTTGTTTTCTTATTAATAGAACTTGTATTTGGCATTAGCTACCCCCTTGATTATGACCATCAAGAGCTTTCTCATATAAATGGATGAACCCACTCACCATACAGGCCTGTGCTTCACCAAAAGTCTGTTGTGGGCAAATGAATAATACATGGCAGTCCTTAAGATGATAATATTTTTCTGTATGTTATACTGTATAGTTACCTAACCTTGAAATTTAGAATTAAATAATATCCCCCCTAATTTCAGTTCCTCTGCCGACTTACATTTTGGGACCTAATCATTCGGGGGTCACCAATAATTATCCAGACATGAAGGGATGTGAACTTTGTGAAAATATTATATACCTGGGTAAGTGAAATGATATGTCTTTATTACCTTAATGTTACAGAATATTGTTGTTGTTAGTCCTGTATTATTATTATTAGTAGTAGAAGTAGTACTAGTATTATTATTATTTTTATTATTATTATTATTATTAGTAGTAGTAGTAGTAGTAGTAGTAGTATTAGTATTATTGCCCAATATGAATTCATCACTGCTTATCTGTGATTTTGATTCTTATTTCTTGAATACTGTAGTAATTCAGAATTGTAGCTTCGTACATGTTGCAATAACCCACTATGGTGACAAATGGATGAATTGATAGATACTTATTTCATAAAACTGTCAAGCAAATTCAGTGGTTCATGATGTACTGTGTATAGAAGGTGCAGATGTATAAACAATGGTAAACAGTACGAACAGTCATACCACGGATGGCCTAAGGAAGCTGTTAAACCTATTTATCTGATTCTTTTAGGTCCAAGTGGCATCTACCCGTGCAGCAGTGGGCTGAGAGTAATGTACCTCAGTGGCATGCAGGCAGACGTCAAGAAAAAGAATAATACCACCTTCATCATGGATAATATTCTTGCACTTGAAACTCAAGCTACTAATAAACCAGCTATAGACATACTCATCACTAGTCAGTGGCCACATGCTGTCTGTAACTTTGCTAAGAAGGCAGTGAGTTGATGTTTTTCTTCTATGCATAAATAATAAATTGCATTGTACTGAAGCTGGGATAATGAATTTTTCATATTTCAAACCAATTTGCAAATATTGTCATTATTATACAGTTGCCCCTCTACTTACGAATTAGTTATGTTCCTGAGACTTGTTCGTAAGTCCAACTTTACCCTTGTAGATACCAAACATACTGTAAAAAACGAAAAGATAATGGAAGTTTAGTACATCTATACCCTACAATACAGCCTTAAAACATGGCTCACTCTTCTCTTAGGTATTGCATGTTCCATCTGGAATTTTATTCAAAATAATCAGTCTCATCCACATTAAAAAAAAAAAAAATATATATATATATATATATATATATATATATATTAGTATAGTATATGAGATTTTTTGGCATTACATTTTTGGCAATCCATTTTTAGAATCTCTCTCAGTTGCATGGCAAGTTAAATAACTATCAGTTGTTTAATATGTTTATCATTTGATGAACTTTATCAGTTACATATTTGGTATAAGTATGAGTGAGTCTAGCATGATTACAGCATGTGGCAACAGAATAGTGTCGGCACATTAGACACATTGTTTTTTTTTAAACTGGAAGGGATGGAAGTTCTCGCTGTTCTCTGCACTGCTGCCTCACTCTAATCTTTTATCTTTTCTTTTTAACACAGTACAATATATCTTTCACAAAAATTTGTTTGTGTAAAGTAGTCATTATCATTTTCACCACATGTCAGCTTACTAGCCCATTTTATCAGAAGACAATCTATTTTATGTGTGCATATCTCAAACTTTCAATACTCTAGTACTTTTTTAGTGACACTTGTAATAATACTTTGTCATATTTTTATGCCATAAAGGAATTAGTAGGCTCTCGCCAATAACGTCTAATAGGTGCCTGAAAAACGCTGTTATTAGCAAAAACGTTATTTGTGTGACATTAAAATACATGTAAAAAGGGTTTATTGGTGCCACCGCCCCAAGAATTTCACCCATTTCTTCCCCTTTGAAGCCCTGCCTAACACTTTTTGTTAGCTGAAATAAATAGATTTGTTATTCAATCATCAGAATAAAGAATTTGAGTAATATAACACTTACCCGAAGCTTGGGGGAGTTTTTGAGGTGCTTAGTGTGATGATTGTTACGAGGCTCGGGCATGGAGGCTACTGCGTCGAACCTCCGCCCACATCCCCGGCCCCCATCTCCGTCCCCGTCCCCACGCTGGCCTCTCGCACCCGGTTCACCCACTTCCGCTAACACTTCATCAAACCCCGCAAAGTCAAAATCTTCAGGCATTTCCCCAATGTCATCAATGTCTTCATCAACTTAAACCTCTCTCTGTTGGTCTTCCTCGGCTGACCAGCGTTGTGAAAGAAAGCGAGTGATGAGTGACTGCTGCCGGGCATTCACTTGCTCGTTGTACTGCTTCTGGTATTTTCTTGAAATGATTCTACAACTCCAATCACTTGCCCTGTTTCACCGGATTCACTCTCAATGTCTTGGATCATCTCTTGAAGGCTGGTACAGACACCCAATAAGAGTGACAGCTTCTGTGTCGTCATTTTCCTCTGCTCGGTCTCCCCTGCATCACTCGCTGCATCACCACTCTCGCCACCTTCATCCTCCAGGAGATCCTCGACGTCATTTGTGTTACCCTCTTGCATCAGTTCTTCTAAATCTACCCGAGTCACCTCTTGAAATCCTGGGGCTGGGATACAGCGGACAGTTTCCAACACTTGGTTCATTAGCTCTGCTGGCTGCTGTCTCTTCGTCTCGGCAGACTTGAGTCGTGGCAGGAGTGCCGACCAGGAATGCCTAACGGTTGCTTTCGTAGTATTTCCCCAAGCTTTTACAAGGAAATTGACTGCCCGGCGAATGTTATAATTTTTCCAGAAGGCAGTAACAGTCACTGTGGAGGTTGAAGGTACGCCAGGTGGAGCAGAGGAGGCGGAGGGTGTGAGTGAGCCAGGCGGAGCAGCGGAAGCGGCGAGGGGAGGACCCTCCACCTCCTCCTCGCTATTGCTCACAGTTTCAGCAATTTCCTTCACTTCTTCTTGTTTATCAGTTTCCTTCCTCATCTTGTCATGGACATATTTGTAGTACAGCAACTTTACATTCGCTATGATTTCTTGGTCTAGTGGCTGTATTTTGGAGGTTGTATTTGGTAGTAGAAACACAACCTCAACATTAGGGTGACATCCTACTAGAAATCGTGCATAACTGGGGGCATTGTCTAGAAAGAGCACCACTTTGAAGGCTACATTCTTCTTCCGGCAGTATTCTTTGGCATCCTTAACAAAACAATCATCATACCACTTCTTTGATAACTCCATGGACATGAAGCCTTTATTTGTCTTTTCCCAGTAGACATTCAGTTTGGACATATCACATCCCTTGTAAGCTCTTGGTCTTTTATATTTGTAGATCACCAGAGGCTTCATGAGGCAGCCACCTGAAGCATTACAGGTTAGGAGGACACTAAAGCGATCCTTTGCCATTTTCACACCTTTTGCCTGTTTTTCTTTCTTAGAGATAAATGTTGCTTTAGGTCTCGTCACAGTTAAAAATCTGATCCAGGGTATAACCTCCCTCTTGAATGATTTGGTTGGCAATTTCAGGGAAGGTATCTGCAGCCACTAAGTCAGCAGACAAAGCCTCACCCTGATACTTTGCATACTTTGTGCCACTTCTAATCTTAAACTTATGCAGCCGCCCTACTGAGGCATTGAAAGGAGGGGGATACTTAATGCTTTTCTTTCGAGCTACAGCAGCGTACAATACCCTTGCTTGATCTCGTATCTGAGGGCTGCTAACACTTGCACTGTCTTTCATTCTACAAGCTAACCATTTCACAAGAAAATGCTCTGTTATCACTATCAACCTGTTTCTATCACTTTTATCATTCAAAGCTCGTCTCGCATTTCCATCACTACCGAAATATTTCTTAGCCAGCGCAATACTTTTCTTGTTCTCCTCTAAGTTCCTCTTAATATTTCGCACTGTAGACTCAGGACAGTTCAATTTCCTCACAATATCAATGTTCCGTGCACCACTTTCAATGAGCTCAACAATCTGTTCTTTATCCTTGACCGAGTAGGCACGCTTCTTGAGACTTTGTCTCTTAGCTTTGGGGTCTTTTTTTCTCATTCACTTTAAAAGTTCCCGGGCATTCAGGTGGCAAATCACTCCCTCCACCACCTCCCCTAGCCCCCACAGGTAAAAACGCGGAAGCCATTGTTGATCACCGACCCTAGCAACCACTGGTTATAGAGGCGAAAATCTCAAACATGGGCGCAGCGCTGTATTCCACGGAGCATGTGTGAGAGTGACTCGGGAGTGAGGCGGAGCGGTCAACATGGCGGCAAACGAACACTATCGTTGATGCACTCGGACGCTTCCCACGAAATCTCTGTTATTCAAGAGAATCCAGACGTTATTATTGAAAATGGGTATCTATTGTAACTTACCGTTAATGTCGAAAACGTTATTGTGGAAGTCGTTATTGGCGAGAGAGTACTGTAGATGCAAGTTAACTGTACTCAGTATACTGTATAGTGGATGTACTGTATATGTACCCATAATTCACATCAGAAATACTGTAGTACCGTACTGTGTAAGCAAAACTTATCCAATCATAAAATTATTATATTTATTTACTTTTATAAAGGAAAAATTTTTCATTTCTTGGTGAAGGTTACACAGATCATAATCATAAGTAAAGTCAATGCAATCCTAAACATATGAACTTGTAAGCTTTACTTACTGTAAATACTATACATGTCTGGGAAATGTCCTTAAAACAATGATAATGATATGTTTGATTTCTAGGAAGGCTGCAACCCAGAGATTTCAGGATCAACCATGATTTCAAGATTAGCATTCAAAGTGCGACCTCGCTATCATTTTTCTGGTTTGGAAGGTGTATACTATGAACGTTTACCATACAGGTACAGTAAGCTTGAATAGAATTATGAATTTTGAACTTATGCTTTTTGTGAGTGCGACAATCAAGAAATAATTTTGCAAGATGTTAATTAAGTAGGTGCAACCAACACTAAAATATTTAGTTCAGAGAAGGACACACACACACACACACACACACACACACACACACACACACACACATACACACATACATAAATACATACATACATACATACATACATACATACATACATACATACATACATGTCAATAAAACCACACAGGAAAAGGGAAACAATGGAGCACTTTAGCTTTCGTCTTTATTCAAGACATCTTCAGAGACCTCTGAAGGTGTCTTGAATAAAGACGAAAGCTAAGGCGCTCCATTGTTCCCTTTTCCTGTGTGGTTTTATCAAGATTTATCCTCTCCACATTTCCATTATGGATCTACATGACATACATATACACATATTGTACATACATACATACTGTACGTACGTACATACATACTGTAAGTACATACATACATACATACATACATGCATACCGTATGTGGCGGCGTATAAGTCGACCCCATAACTTTAGACACTAAAAATTTGGCTTCAAAGGTCGACTTATACACCGCCATATACAGTACATATATGCATACATACACACATGCTGTACATGCATACATATTTACATACTTACTGTACATACATACATACATACATACATACATACATACATACATACATACAAACAATAAATACTGAATACCAGACAGTAATACCCTGGTTAGCACTTGGGTTACAGAATTATATGTGAAGGTGTATAGGTATTAATAAACACAGATTATTACAGTAATGTGTCTACTAATTAATGAATATCAAATAAACAATACTGTATTGTATCATGAATGATAGTTGTTTCATGAATAGTGATGATTGTAGTAGAATGAGTGAGAGAGGCAACATGTCGGTGAGATGCAATGGATGGGAGGGAGGCATTGGATATTGTACGGGTTTGCTCTGGCTGAAGCTAATCCATCGTTGCATCACTGAAATTAGGATTTAGGTGGTGGTAATAGAGGTAGTTGTGATGCTGGAGGGGGTGGTGAGGGAAATTGTGGTGAAGAGGTGATGTGTCTTATCAGTTACTTTGGTAACACTGCACTTGCACTACTGTCAGGCACTATTGAACAGCTGATGCCTACCCACAAAATTGGGTGTTAATAGATGTGCAACGTTGTATCCCTTCAGCAATTCGTTACTTAAGATTTTAAAATGTGGAGTGAGAAAGCAGAAAGGCTGGGGTGATTAGAGAGGTGGAGTGGTAACACGCACCAGGTGTGTTGCCAAGCGCTCCTCAACATCTGATCTTCAACCCGCCACCACACAATTGTGCTTCAGTTAACCACACACTATTTTATGTCCTACAATAAGACCTACATTTAATATAAAATTTTAATGCACATTAATGAACTGTAGTCATGGGAATACTTATCAACAAAGCATTAAACCAGCAACACATCACATTCGGATTTGCAGGCCATAAAAAATATTCACAGTAATATAAACAATAAAAGAGTCATTGAGAATCTATCCTCAGTGTAAGTGCGGTCAAATTTGGACTGACTGTAAACAGAGAGCGGTCGGTGATGATTGACCGAGTGAATAAAAACAGAGAGCTGCTCTTGGCGTGTTGTGAGTGTTCGGACTTGGTACGTTTTACTACTTTTTTTTTCTTCCCTAGAGCTCCAAGATGCAAGCAAGAGTGCTATAACAAAACAGTGCTTCTACAGGGTAGGACTAACTTGGGTATTACTGTACAGTACTAGTAAAGTGTTGATAGTTTGATGGATTTTCTTAGAAGTAAGTGTGGAACAGAGAGAAAGTTGTGTATGTTTACTGTAAGATTTTTCTTCTTCCATTTTATGGAGAGATAGAGAATCATCTTCCATTGAGTCAGCTGTAAGGGGAAAGGATTTTATTCATATTTTCTCAGATTTTTGTCGCTGAATAGACAAAAATAAAACTTATTAATTTGATTAGGAGTAATCACATACTGATGCAAATTAGTGGGATGTGAATGATTACAACCTAATTTTTATCTCAGGAACCACAGAGTGTTGATTGAACCAGCACGTCATGTCTCTCGCTTCTTTGGATTGGCAAACGTAGGAAATTCTGAGAAACAGAAATGGTTGTATGCCTTTAACATCACTCCTATGGCTCACTGTGATACAGCAGAGCTCACAAAGCAGCCAACTGATATCTCTGAGTGTCCATACTCGGATGCTAATGTTGCTCACCAGACAAAAGAGGTGCAGTACATATATATTTTAAGTAATCAGCAATAGATTTAGGTTTTGAAAATAGATACAGTAAGTCCTCGCTTAACGTCGGGGTTATGTTCCTGAAAATGTGACATTAAGCGAAACAACGTTAAGCGGATCAATTTTCCCCATAAGAAATAGATAAAATACGGGAGTCATGTTCCTGAGCCTCCCTTTGCCCCATGGAAAAAGTCACATATACAGAAAATTATTGCCTTTTCTAAAGAGAATAGTATATAGAACTACAGTACTAAGGTGGTGGTAGAGCGAGAGAGTGGTGGGTAGTGGAGCGAAGGAGGAGGATGGCGGGAGTGGAGGAGGAGGGTGGGAGCGGAGAAGGGTGGTGAGTCACTGAGACTCTGCGGCTGCCTCCTCCTTATCCTCCTGCTCTGACTGGGGTTCCTCCGCCGCTGGTTGCTCCTCCTTGGCTGTCGGCTGTTGTGAAGAATCTCCTGCCAACCTGTGACGACAAAATTAATCCAGTGTTGACTGCTTGGTGCTGCTCATCTTATATATCTCGGTGTAGCAACCAAGACTGTCCTCAATGCTGAGTTGAACCTTTGAGCTATGTTCTCTGTTTGGGTCGTCATCTATAAGCATTTGCAATGCTTGCTGGAACATGTTCAACGATTCTGCCAACCTCTTTGAAGTTAGCGTTCGTTGCGGTTCTTCTTCGTCGTCGTCTTCTTCAACGAATTGTTGCAGATCTTCGTTGGTGAGCTCTTCTGTATGGGGTGCCAGGATGTCTTCAATATCCTCTGATTCCAGCTCATCAAAGCCTGCCTGTGTAGCCAAGCTGAGGATATCCCTATTCACAGCTGGGACTAAGTTCGTGAATCCCGTAAAACTGTTGACGCATTCGGGCCACAGTTTACGCCACACACCATTCAGGCAACTTTCTGAAACCTCTTGCCAATGTTGTCAATTGCATGAAGAATGTTGAAGCCGTGCCAATATTGTCGGATCGTTGGTTTATTTTCTCCGTCTGTAGCCTTGAGCAGCTAGGCCATGGTACGGCGTAAATAATATGCCTTGAATGCGGCGATGACGCCTTGGTCCATAGGCTGCATCAGTGCTGTTGTGTTGGGAGGCAGGAATACAACTTTTACACAGTCATGCAAGTCGTCGAGATTGGGAGGATGAGCTGGAGCATTGTCAAGGATCAGAAGAATTTTGAAGTTAAGGTTCTCCTTGGCATAGTATTCCTTCAGTGCACGGACGGCGTACACGTTTGACCACTGGCTAAATATGGCGCCGGTTATCCATGCCTTTTTGTTTGCCTTGTAAATGACAGGAAGATGATCCTTAAAGTAACCTTTCAGGGCCCGTGGGTTGGCACCGCGAGAAATGAGCATCGGCTTCAGCTTGAAGTCACCGGCAGCATTCACACCAAGCTGCAGCATTAAGCGGTCTTTTGCTGCTTTAAAACCTGACGCTCTTTTCTCCTGCTTGGAGATATAGGTCCTCTCAGGCATCCTTTTCCAAAAGAGACCAGTCTCCTCCACATTGAAGACTTGCTTCGGTGAGTAGCCTCCTTGCTGGATAATCCGTTTGAATTCTGGCGGGAATGTCTCGGCTGCAACAGTATCTGAACTGGCAGCTTCACCAGTCATCTTTATGTTATGGAAGTTATAACGGTGCTTAAATCATTGAAAACATCCTCGGCTGGCCGTAAAAGTCTCTTTCTTTGATCCTTCACCCTCTTCTGCCTTTAAGTCGTCAAACAGGGATCTGGCATTATGCTGGATAACCGTAAGGCTCACAGGGGCATTGCGTTGATTCTTGTCCTCCATCCACATTGCCAGCATCTTTTTCACCTTCTCTATCACAGTGCTTCTAGTACGAGTCATCTTAGTAGCTCTCAGAGAAGAACCACTTATAGCACTAACCTTAATTTTGTCAGCGTTGGTCTGGATAGTACGCACTGTTGTGGGGGTTAGACCAAGCACAGTGGCTATGTCCACAGCACGTTCCCCTTTTTCAAATCAGGTTAATACATCCATTTTCGTAGCAAGGGTAGTGGTCTTACGTTGCCTCTTCACTACACTAGCATCAGTAGCACTTGATGGGTGCTTGGAAGCCATTTTGAATGGTTAGAGTACAGTTTTAGAGCAAAAGCACTTAAGCACGCACGAATGATGTGAAGTCGTAACAGAGACTGGCTTGGCGTCGCTTGGGGACGCTGTGACGTTCCGCGAGTGAGGGCAGCGCGCCATGCCGAGAGAACATAGCGCGGCCAGACAAGAGTGGGTGATATGCCGTAGAAAGTAGTCCGTGACTCGCAAAACGATGTAGTATCGGATCTCCGGGACGTATAGCAAATTTTTGGTCCCTAAAGTTCAACGACCTAGTACCGAAACATCGTTAAGCGGGACAACGTTAAGCGAAGACTTACTGTACTGTAACTACAGTATATTAAAATGGAACCACATTGCCTCACTAATAAATTAGATAGTGTCACTTTCATACATAAGATTTCTTCACAATATTAAATAAAAATGAACAGCTAACTTTATGATATGTACAGGTATATCATAGAATAAAATTTATATGGTAACCTTGTTCTCCAGCAAATTTACAAATAGACATTTTCTACCCTGCCCAACATACCTCTCAGGGATGAGGATTATGAAGAGTTTTTACAGCAATGTTACAAGTTCATTATTATATATTTTAGTAGTGTATGACTTATGTTGCAGAATGTAGCACAAAGCTGTGGAGCTCAATTTTTCTATGACATGAATACTAAGCCTGGTGATGATAAAAGAGGAAAGAAGAGGAGAGGTGATGGAGATGAAAGTGGAGAAAGGAGACGGATGCCACCAAAACCTACTGGTAAGTGTGGTATTTGGTACTGATGCTTGGCTGCAGTCAGTACAGCTGCAGCATAATACTCCTAGGTGTACATGTAATGCAAGGTCCAGTGTGATGTACATGTAACCACATTTCTATTCCCATAGAGTAAAGCATTCTCTCCCCAATACATTTCATCATTTAAAAGGAAAAGGTTGTGTTTAACCCTCAGCCTGGTAGGGAGAGTGCTAGAGGATGTGGCTGCCCCAGCTGACTCCTGGGGGTGCGCAATTTGAATTTTTCCCATTCCCAAATTCTTATAAGCGGGGAAAGCTTTCGTATTTCAAAATAGTGGTGTCCAATTAGGAAATTTGTATTAGCAAATTTTCGTATCTCGAATGTTTGCATCTCGAGAGATACCTGTACAATAATTTGAATTTCAACAAAATACCCGGTAATACACGTATCTCAATGTAGAAAATTATAAGAAAAAGAAAGACAGTCTACTTTTATTGACATCTCTACACCTATTTTAAATTACCCTCCCTAAATTACTGTCAGCATATAATATTATTTTGATCTTAGCTTTTGTGAACTGAGAAAACTAAACCTAAAAATATAATCAACTCTATTAATGATTCAGACAAGTACTTGTGGTCTTCAGCTGTGTTTTGACCACAAAATGGCTTCTTATTTCTTATTGTGGCTGTAAGGGGGCACCACATATTCTTGATATCCTATTGTTTGAATTAAAATTCTCGCTCTCACTCATTCTCTTGTAGTCTATAACTTTCAAAACACAATTACTGAATTCTCAGAATAGATACTGTATCATAAATTAATCCATGCCAACAGATCTCCCTCTCTCTCTCTCTCTCAATTAATAGACATTAATTATGTGCAATAATTATAAAAATCTAGATAACTGGATTGTTATTGGATATCCAGCCCATCCCTAGTTAAAATCGCCCATGATAATCAGACATTCATGAAATTTCATGGTATCTTTTGCTTTATTTAAATCTTCAAAAAAATTCTAAAACTTCATTCTCCTTGTAATTTGTTGGTGCATAAACCTGTATTATTACCAAGTAAATGGGTTTAGCATTAAACTTGACTAACAAAACTATCTGACACTGCCCAATATCCATTTACACTGCAGCAAACCCTAGATAACTTGGCATTCAATATCTCAGAATTTCATGTAACTCGGCACGGATTATGGTCTTAGAATTTATTATAAAATAACTTGGGAAATGCTTGATCAGTCTGGTGTTTGTTATTGTTGTGGTCAGGTGTGTGCTGGTTCACTCCACCCAGTACATGGACGTGGGAAGGGAGGGTACTGTAGCACCCTAATATTTTGGGTATAAAGTACTATACATTGCACCACAGAGTGTCTAGGGCACCAGAATTAATATTCATCACTCCCTGGTAAAATTTGGTTCCTGCGGTACTAACCCAGTAACGCCCAACCACCTCTCCCATTCTTGTCAGGCAAACCACTGTATGCAGAACGTCTCCTCCATGCCGGTAAATCCAATATCGGAGATTTTATTTAATTTACAATGCAGTTCATTTAATAATCTTCTAGGTATCCCAACTTTCTCTTCCTTGGTAAAAATTCTAATTTAGTCCAACAGTCGGAAAGCAGCTGAAGTTATTTATTCGCGTGTCTTACACTTGTAGCGCTGTAACCACATTTGAAAAACCAAATTGCTGTGATAAACAATAAATCAATACATAGCATATCATAAAATACAATAGCACATATTTTATGTAAAAAAATAGCTCCTTCCACACTCAGACCATCATCTAAATGATGCCACAGTTCAGCCAGGCATCACATGGGAGGGAGGGAGGTGGATGATACAGCCACACAGAACAGCTCACAGAGTGGCCTTCACACACGTTCACCTCACACACACACCAACTACTACAACTACTACTACTACTATTACTTTTTTTTTCCCTCCAACCTCCCCTTATAGCCATACCTTCGCCACCATTTTATTACCTTAAAGTTAAATATCCTAATACATAAGTAGCTATCCTAGCTGTGTTGAGTTAGTTGAGCCACAGATCTATGCGGCATTCAGTGACTGTTGCCTCACAGTCAATATCTGCAACTGTTGTCGGCTTTGGGGCGGATGCTCTCGTTCCCCTGAGGCAGAGCAAAGCCGACCTAAGGAGAGAGAAGGACAGTCGACATCTACTTTTCTGTCACTTGGAATCGAGTGTGACGATCATCCAGCTATGATACAACGATATGAGTTATTAAGGATGTTACCTTCGTTGGTGAGCTCTGAGGGAGGGGCAGCGTCTTTCCGATGTTGGGCTAACTCGAAAGTATCAACATCTTCTCATGTGGTGCTCCTCCAAGCGTTATGGTGAGGAGTGATCGTCTCCCAGGTGAGGGGAGTCGATTTGGCACTTTTCCAGGTTTTTCTTAAGACTATCCTTATATCTTTTCAGTTGCCTGCTGGCGTTACATTTACTATTCATTAAGTGACTATAAAGTAACTGCTTTGGCAGTCCATGTGGGTAACATGGCCAGTCCAACTTAGTTGTTCATGGATAGTGGTAGCCTCGATGCTCCTACATTTGGTGTCAGCGAGAATACTGGCACACACACACACACACACACACACACACACTATGCTCTTAATTTTTCTTATTTTATAGTTTTATATGACATTTTCTTTATTTCTAAGCTACATTAGAGTATTTTAATAATGTATTTACTCTTTTGCTCTGTAATAAAGAAAATGGTTTTACCACGGAGGACCTTAATATTCTTAGTGATATAAGTTACATGTTTATTTACATATTCAGACTTGAATTATACATAAGGAAAATAACAATTGTTTTTGTTAAAAGTTATTCTTTATTTTGTATAAGTGATCAAATTACAGTAGTATATGTAAGTGCCGCAATGTTTACTGTTTATGTAGCGTTTCCCCTCCATCGCGTGCGTCACCTACCATTCCCCTGTGTCACCTACCATTCCCCTGCATTACCTATCATGCCTGTGTTACCTACCATTCCTCTGCATTACCTATCATGCCTCTGTGTCACCTATCATTCCCCTGCATCACCTACCATTTCCTTGCATCACCTACCATTCCCCTGCATTGTCTGTCATGCCTCTGTGTCACCTACCATGCCTCTCACCTACTACAATGCTTCATTCTTCACCTGCAATGCTGGTAAGTGTTACTTTTTGACATTTAGTAATAACATGTACACATATATGGGTTGATAATTTTTTGTTGTTGAATTTTTGTAGGGTGGGGGTGCCTCAATAAGTCGGGATTTGGGATAACTCAGCAAGGCCAGAGCCCCATATGTGCTGAGTTATCGAGGGTTTACTGCTCAACTTCTGGTTTACATGAATACCAACACCTCTCTCATGATTTTCACCACCTGAATCTGTTCATTTCCCTACTAACATTTGCATACTTACCAGCCTCATATAATGTCCTCACATTCCATGTTCCTATTTTGATTTTGTGCTTATTCATTCTTCATCTTTCAGTAGTTATGTTTAATGTCCAAGGTTTTGTTTTGCTCAGACAGTACTTGCTAGCACTCGGTGGCACATTGCCTGCAAGCATGGAAGGCAATGCAATTGGACCTTTAGGTGATGATAATCCAACAGGAACACCGGAAAACCATTTATTGTGTCTGTCCATGGATGTTCAAGAGCAAGCAATGAAGTTAATGAGAATGGATGTCCCAAACCTTTCCTCATCAGGAGACTAATTAAAGGGTGTAGAAAAAGTTGGAAATGAAGTATGGGGTTGAAGAGATCGCTCGTACCTCACTCTGGTAAAAAACCAGCCTATGACCCATAAAGAAGTGAATTTGCAAGTTAAGCTCCTATCTACTTTCAACCTCCTCGTTTAAGGTTATGAGATGGGAATTTTATACCCATCCCAGTAATTTGAAAGTGGTTCATTGTAGCCCCTACATCACGACAAGGTAACACAAATTCTGCCACTAATATGGAGTTGTACCTTGTGGGAGAGTGGAACAGTATAAATATTTAAAAAAAATTATGTATTATACAGTACAGCCACTCCTCAACTTACGGCGGGGTTAGGGACCCAAATCCAGGTTGTAAGTCGAAAATGCGAAGATAATACATAGAAAATCTAAAATGGGTGTCTCTTTTTCTTCTCAGCACCACAAAACTCTCACTTTTAAGCTTGCCAGCCATTTTAAAGGGAATTACAAACGAAAATTTTGTCAGTACACAGCGCAATCACTAACGTCGGGACTTGAAAATACGTATTTGAAAAAAATTTGGTACGACTGGGGCAGTCGTATGTCCGGATGGTCGTAAGTTGAGGAGTAGCTGTAATTTCAAGTCGAGGATATAAGTAAATGCATGTCGATAATTCTCCTTTTAGTCTTAGCCCTTCCTTGTTGCTCTCCTTATTTGTCTTGCAGCAGTTTCCTGATTGTTTCTGCTTACTACATAGACAAAGGCAAGATTTTCAAGGAGAGAGATCAATTGTGGAATATCATATAGATTAGTGCTCCATTCTTCATTCATATTTCATCCTCTCCATATTGCAAAAGATTTCTTAATTTTGAGGCATTGGTATTGATATGAGTTATACTATACAAAATATTAATTGTTTCAGGTCCATGTTGGTTCTGTCTGGCCAGTCCTGAGGTAGAAAAACACTTAGTGGTGAGTGTAGGAAACCATGTGTACTTGGCATTGGCAAAAGGTGGGCTTGTTCCTGATCACCTACTCATTCTGCCCATCACCCACTTTCAAAGTACGCCAGACCTGGATGAAGACTGTAGAGAAGGTGAATAATTTTTCTGAACTGTCAGCTATCAAACAGGGAGGTACTACCACTTGGGAAGATATAGGAAGCATAATGTGTTGTCTATGGTAGACCCTGCTGGTTGAATTGCTTTAAATCGACGTTCTACTGTATTATTCTATCACAGAGCTTAGTACAGTATTAACATAAAATATAAAAATATTTACGGACACACATCACATTAATTTATAAGGGAAAAATGGTTTCGATGAACGAAAATTCACTTAAGGAAAGCATTGTAGTTGAACGTAACCCTTTCGTTCAACTGGGACTTGCTGTACTTTTTTCAGATTCTTGTCAATTGGTATTCTTTTACTAAAGAGTGAATTAATAAATTATACAAATTCTTATGTCACCACTTTGACCCTTGTTTGATCATTATTGTGATTTTGAATTTATTTTATTAACAGAAGTAGAAAAGTTCAAGAAAGCATTAACAAAAATGTTCAAGAAGAAGGGCAAGTCTGTAGTATTCTATGAAAGGAACTACCGGTCACAGCATCTACAAGTTCAGGTTATCCCGATACCTGCAGAAGCTGCCTCTCACGTCCAGGAGATATTCACAGTTTGTACATTATTTTATTTACTGTATCTGTGTAGGGTGAATCATTGTTACAGAAACACCAAAGAAGGGGCTGAAATACTGTGGAAGATAAGTGCTGGACATAAGTAGAAAGTAACAGGAATCTACATTGTACTTACTGTATGTATATAATTCTCTTTTATGAGCATCTGTGACTAAGGCTGTAAACTATTCTTATACCTTCATATTTTTTTTTATTAATTGTGTTTGTAGTTTGTTTAATAAAGTTATATTAATATCTACCTACAGGGTATCAGTTATTCAGTGATGATGATAGAACCCTCCAAGTGAGCTCAGGAGATGAGATATTTAGGGTTGGCAGTATAGTTCTTGGTGGTCAGAAAAAGAAATTGGTCCTTACATTTGAGAATAGCCCATATCCAGCCCAGGAAATGTAATTAAAAATTTAGATTTTTTCCCATGGTTTTTGTTCTTACAGAGTTGCTTGTGTTCACCGTCTTTACCAATTCAGTACCTACTAACTTAGAATTCATAGTCTTCGTTAATTTTATTGTAATTTTTTCATTTTTCCAAAGTATTGTTTCCAAAATGTATAATACTGTAGGGTCGAGATAGGGTCCAAGGATGTTCGCCATATACTAAATCGCAATATATAATTACATTTAATCAATGGGGAAAATACGGTTAGGTTCTGGCGGCCAATAAAATTTACTAAACTTGATTTAACGAGTTTATTTTCTTATTAACTTAATCACCAATGAACACTCGAACTCGGGAACACCAGACTTGGGAACACCAGATTTTGGAACACCAGACTCGGCAGCAGATGCCACACTGCCATTCTCACTTGACAATCCCACACCTACATAAATGAACAAATCAAAAATATTAGTTACAGTATGAAATCTTTTCCATTAAGGAGGAGTGCTACTAGTATGCTTAGGCATCTTGGTAGACAGCGGTGAAGCACGTGGTGACCTTAACTGGAGAGCGCAGCATCCGCACGTGGGAAGAGTTGAATCAGAAAGACTTTGCAGGCGAATGTGAATGCGTGAGTGAGCAGCCACGGTGGCGCCTCTGGTGAGCAAATAACGCATTTGTTTGCCATGGCAATAATTTTGAAATATTTCCTGCCCGGTTTCCCATGCGAAATGAATAGATTTATCACTATACAGTCTATTGGAAAATGTCAATAATTTTGGTAGTCACAATATAAAAAAATCGCTATACCTGTATATCTCGACTCTACTGTACAACATGAAAAGAGAATCATGTGTTAATATATCATACTAATAGCAGCAGACATTTAGCTATTTATAAAAGATGAACTAAACCAACTAACCTTAATCTGGTTTACCTAACCTAACCATCCTTGAGCCATTTTTAGTTAAGTTAGGTAGGTTGAAAGAGGTATATTTGGTATGTTTTGCCTCTTAAAAGAAAGTAAATTAAAATTCCTCAGGAAAAAACCATGATAAAAACAAATTGTAGTTCCGAGGTTGAGCATGGGTCATTCTCAAGGTAGGGAACAACTCTTCTTCTGGAGCATACAAAAAGTCTCTTGAATTGTTATTTAAGGTGTGTAATGAATGAAAAATATTACTGTTTTAGTATTTTCATGGAAATTTGACTTAAACAAATAATAAGTTATGATTGATATTATCAGGATGTTGCTGAAAGTAATGGTATTGAGGTGGACGAAATTCCAAAGTTATCCGATATTTCTCAAGTGGCTCCATCGGGGACACCATTCTTTTATGCTGAACTTCCCACTGGAGAAAAACTTTATCACAGGGTCAGAAAAAATTTCCCCCTTCAGTTTGGCAGGTAAGGTATTGCCATCAGTGCCACTTGGATTAATTATCTATGAGGAGCTCCCGACCATAATCTGCTAAGTGCCAAAATAAAAAATTTAGGAAAATGCTCCGATAGGAATGTGTGATGTACAATAGTCTTTTCAGAGGACTTTCACACACATGTTCTTGCACATGTTTCCAATTGGCTCTCTGACTTACCCAGGGGAAAGAGGAGAGGTTGGGGAATACAATGCAATACACATCACATTTCAGCGATGTATGGCTTTTAGCAGGTTATGGTTTGGAGCTCCTCATATGTACTGTACAATATTTTATTGTAGATAAGTGTATAACATTAGTAAAGTTAGCCACCCCGATAGCATTAGAGTGGTTAATCTTCAGGTGAATAGGTGGTCATAAAACTAATGATGATGATGTCTAGTCTCCGAGTGATCTTAAAATTGTTATGCTTGATTGATATTGGGGAATGGAAGGGGAAACTCAAGTAATGCCTCGGGGTGATGGTAAGTACAGTACTGTATGTATAAAAGGAAGAGGTAAAAAAAAATGCTTCATCAATAAAATTAACTTCTTCATTTAGCTTTGCATGTAGTGTGTAAGTTTTATTCGTGAATAGTTTCTGATTATTTCTCTGGAAGAAACTGTTGATACTGCTTACTGTACCTTAATAAAATACCATGTGGTATATATTTTTCTTTATCCTCCCTTAAACATAATGTATACACCAATTCCCCCATTAACGTCCTTGTTAGGTTCCTGAAAACCATTACTTTAAGTAAAACAACGTTAAATGAAGACAATTTTGCCATAGACACAATGATATAAATGAGGGTTATATTCCTTGGGTACACTTCTGGTCAAAATTTTCTCTCAACTTGCCACAAATGTTTCACTTTTAGCACTTTCATCTTCTTGTTTTAAAGTTTCAAGTAAACTTAGAGCTTTTGCCTCTGTGGAGAGCAACGAACATGGAGAGTCTCGTTTATGTTGATCCTCGATCCGCATGTTTAGCATTCTATCCATATTTTCCATAATGTCACTTCTGTTATGAGTTAACTTTGTAGCAGATAATGGAATAACACTTTTAGCACATGATTATATATTTTCTGCATTTCCACAAATTGTTTTTACCTACAGTTGCAGACTGCAAACCAACAGCTCTTGCTATGTCCACAGCTCACTGTCCTTCTTCAAATCTCTTTACCACATCTAATTTGACTTCTAATGTAACACTTTTCCTCTTCTTTCTATGACCACAACCAGTAGTGGTACATAATGCACATTTAGCGCTCATTGTTCTAAGGCTCAAATAAATTTTTAATTGGAATTAAAGTGAACGTTGGATGAGCATCAACCAACCACTGAACAATGACAAACAAATATGGCGCCCACACTGGTCGCTTACACAGCCAGCTGTTATCACAATCAGGCATTGAAACGACGTTAATGGGAGAATTGGTGTACAGGTGTTGACCATTATATTATGGATCTATATACGATCACTTAGTTTTTCGATGCTAAAAAATTAACAGCATTTACCACTATGAGATGGTTAAGATCAGTTATGTGATGGTTGCTCCCCAAATGCTTTTCCTGCATTGGCACTGATATGAAAAATTATGTGCAATATTCCAACGTATGATGATGCAGTCTCAGAATGGTGTAACACATGTGACTAATGCGGGATGCGTGGGAGGTTCTGCCCGCCCCCGGTGACTACCTGGCTCAGCAGCTGACCTGTCATGTCGCCCAGAGCATGGTTTGTGTGTAGAAGAAGCAATTCTTTGTAATTAAAATAATATACTCATATACTGTACCAGTAAATGTGAGGAATAAATAATAATAATAAATAAAAGAAAAGAAAAAAATATTGCATTGTCATTTGGCAATCGTGTTGTTGCGCACAGGACATGAGACAGAGAACAGCTGAGAACCCCCACACCGCTCTCCCCTCCCCTCTCCCCCCAACCCTTCCCCCTCCTCCACTCTGTGATCCCACGCACATAAGAAATGTTTATTCTCTTTACGCTTTTTACCTTATACTGTAGTTATTTTTGTATTTTTTTCACATTCTGTATGAAAGATATGTGTGTGTATGTAACAGTAAAAAAAAGAAAAGAAGGAAATTATACATGTCTACCTGATACCCTATTACGAACTCAAAAATAACCGCTCTGAGTGCTAACTCTGGCTCTTCACAGTGTCAGGAAACGGAATCTATTTTCCCCATAAGTTATTAAAATCGATATACGACCAATCACCTTACAATGACTTTTTGAAGTCCCTAACCCCATTGTATAACGGTCAACACCTGTACAGAACTGTCATATATCTTCACCAACCCATCATTTATTATGCATTTTACAAACTGATGTTATAAATACAGTATGTACTGTATACAATTATATACAGTATGCATGTGCATGTATGGTTGTACTCACATTAGCACATGTACAATACAGTACAGTACAGTATATGCTAAACTCAGGAGGGGAGGAATGTTAAGTATCTTAGGACAGTTCAGCTAATGTGATAATTTTGCATTTGTCAGGTTGAAAACTTTTTATATGATAAACATATAGACAACTTTATTGCATAAAATTTTATGTTTCAGGGAAGTGTTAGCAAGTCCCCCAATACTGAATGTACCAGAACGTGTTGACTGGCGTGAGTGCAAGAGTTCTAAAGAAGAAGAAACAAAACTACGCAACAAAATTCGTGAAACATTCCAGCCATATGACTTCACTTTAGAAGATGATGATTGATTAATTTTTTCTTTATTTTTATTTTATGGCGTCTGATGAACAACTCAACATTGTTCACTGCTCAGACTTAAAACACATGTAATAGTTATTTTGCATTGAATAAGTTTCAAAGTGTTAGGGAATAAAATGACTCAGGCTCTTGTCTGTATAAAGTGTCTTATTGTTAGCATGAGTAATTTTACAATACAGTTAACCCTCACTTTACGCGGTCCCGCATTCCGCGTTTCCACGTTTACGCGGTGCCTTGCCAGAACCTCACGTGCTCACATTACGCGGTACGTGAACCCCATTACGCGGAGAGTGTCCGGCGCGACGCTATTTTTAGATTCGCCCCACCCGCCACCTGCCTGCCTGCCTCTCCCTCCTCCTCCCTCCGCTTGGGCAAGCGGCGCGGTAAGGTTGCGCAGTGTGTGTCTTTGTTGCGTTATCACTGACGTCATATGACGTATCAGACCTGTGATTGGCCATGCATCCCTACCCCCCTCTGCTGCTAGCTCTAATTGGCTTAAAGTATTATGACGTGTCCACCCGGGGGAGGGAGGGGGGGAGGAAAGACGACGCTTGACCTAGCCGCGGCAGTTTCATCCCTCAAGGCCACTCCGTGTAAACGCCCATCCATTGTTCCGTAAAATGGCTTCCGCCGGACCACCACCCCCAGAGAGAAACCTTTCCTTACCTGGACCCAGCGGCACTAAACCAAAGAAGACACGACGTTCCTTAAGCTACGAGGTGAAGTATAGCATCATCCAAGAGTTGGAGAAAGGAACAAGGCAGGTTGATTTGGCGCGCCAGCATGGCGTGAACGAATCTACGATCCGGACTATAAAGAAGGATTCAGCCAAGATAAAGGAGCACATGAAGATCACAAAGTCTACAGGTGCTTCTATGATCAAGTATTTTCACAACCAGGTGCTTCTCAAGACAGAAAAATTACTTGTGAGGTACTTGGTGCGTCAGGCGCGACGGAACATGGCGGTCGACACGCGCTCTGTTAAGGACTACGCACGTGAACTGTACATGGCAGTGGCACGAAAGATGGGAACTTCAGAGCCCAAACCCTTTAATGCTTCCTCTGGGTGGTTACAGAGGTTTAAGATCCGGAACAAGATCACCAATATAAACATTGGTGGTGAAGAAGCGAGTGCTGATCGTGCTGCGGCTCGGGAATTTCCTCCGTTTTTACGTGAGATTATGGAGGAAGGACAGTACAGTGACGACCAGGTGTTTAACATGGACGAATCTGGTCTTTTCTGGAAAAAGCTACCTTCCAAGTCCTTCGTTGTGAAGAATGCCAGCAGGATTCGGGGCCGGAAAATGCAGAAGGAACGCATCACCGTCCTGTTTACCACCAATGCCTCCGGTACCTGTAAGCTCAAGTTATCGGTGATCCACACAGCACGCAAGCCGCACGCCTACAAAACAATGGACATGACCAAGCTAAACGTCCACTGGCTGACCGCACGTAAGGCGTGGATGTTCTCTACACTGTCCCTCTCCTGGTTTGATGACTGTTTTGTTCCCGATGTAAAAAAATTCTGTGAGCGACAGAATGTGCCATTTAATATTTTGTTGCTGCTGGACAACGCACCAGGACACTCGCCCCTACTGTTAGATCGTCACCCCAACGTAAAAGTGGTCTTCCTTCCTCCCAACACTACGTCTTTAATCCAGCCCATGGACCAGGAGTTGATTTGCAATGTGAAAGCTGCATTCTCAACAAAAAAATTCCAGCTCCTGAACGACTACACCAACACCAGGGAAGAGTTGCGTAACCTGAGTGACACCACCACCGATAGCAAGAGCGAAGAAGATGAGGATCAACAGTTAGAACAGCAAAAAATACTCTTCAAACAATTCTGGAGAGTATTTAACATCAAGAAAGCTGTGGACATCTTGGTGGAGTCATGGGATCAGCTGTCTATTGCTACAATTCGTCACGCATGGAGACATGTGTTGCATGGAATACCAGGTGAGAGGAGGAGTCAATCTGTGACTGGTGAGGTTCAGAATGTTGCAGTAGCAGTGGACCTTGCCAGAGAAGCTGCGCAGACTGTTACAGTTCCAGGCTTCTCCGAGACCACCAACGACGACATCCTGGAGGTGATCAGAGATCCTGAAGTGACTGCCGACGAGATGTTGGAAGAAGAACACGTCAGTGAAGAGGAGGAAGAAGGTGCGTCATTCTCCGAAGAACACAATTTAAGTCATAGTGATATTAAGGGTGCCATGGAGTGTGCAGAGAAGATGAAGTCCTTCCTTTCCCGCGACAATGACGATGACCGCTATGAAGTCTTCCATACCCGGCTGGTGCAGGCTATGGAGCCGTACATCAAGGTGTATCACGACAACATCAACGCCAGCCGTCAGCAAAGCATAACAGATTTCTTCGCCCGCAACCCACCACAGCCAGCCCAAGCCAGTGATAGTGGCAGTGAAGATGACTTTGAGGGATTTGTCAGGGAAGCCCTGACAACTGTAAGTGACAGTGATGGTGATTCACCTAGTAATGGTGATTCACCTGAGGGCCAGTAATCTGCCCTCTGCCTCGGAACCAGCCTCCATCCCCGTATGCCGACCCATCTCTTCTACTACCGTAAGTGTTACACCTAATTTTTAGTTTTCTAACCTAACCTTTATTTTTCCTATGTTAACCTTTATCTTTCCTAACCTAACCTCTTCTATATTACTTGTTTTTTCATACCATCATAAAGTTAAGATAAAATTTTTACTACAACATAGTTGTGTGTCGTCAAAAAGTGGAGTTTGGGGATCGGCCCGGACTCCATTTCAATTAATCCCATATGTTATGTTATTCACTTTACGCGGGACCCTCCGGGTTACATTAACCGCGTAAAGTGAGGGTTAACTGTATTTTAAAAATTATGCTTTTAATATTTCATCCAAAGTTATGCAATAAAGAATGTACAAAATTTATGTGTTTTACAATCTATATTTATTGAAAGAGCAAAAACATTTTCCTACTTGTACCGGTGACAAAAATCAATAAAATTTTATATACAGTAATAAAGGGGAATTTTTCTAACCTTATTACTGCTACAGACATAATTTATTAAGCACCCAATAATTCTTTGTTTTACTCTGTTCAAGATTTTTTTTTTATGCAACAATATGGCTAGACTGTTTCCATCACCACTTGCTTTTACGGGTCTAGTTGATAAATTAAAATAAACTCAATCGTAAACTGTATTCATTTTTTATGATACCGATATTTAGTAGGATTTTTCTTAGCAAAGTCTTGGATAATATAAACAGCGATTGTATTAGACTTCTGAAGGGTGACTGAAGTATTGAAAATGGCACAATAACCTTGAGAAAAATAATCTGGCTATTGTGACTGAACAAAAGGAAAATGTTAGAAACATTGGAGAAGGAAGACAAAAAATTAAATATAGTTGACTGGAGATAAAGGCAGTGTACAGTAATAGGATCACCTGAAGATTAGACACCCTAGCTTATTTCACCTTGAGATTAACCAACTTACAGTAATGTTACCTTGAGGAATAAAGTTAGTTTAGTATTAGGGTGGTTAATCTTAAGGTGAAATAAGCTAGGGTGTCTAATCTGAAGGTAATCCATGAAACGTTTTAGATATTATCTAATAGTGAAAGTGTTAATAAATTAAACAAAAATGATGAACCACAAAGTAGGAGAGGAAAAGAAAGTATTAGTTGATTACGAAGGATGAAAGAACGAGTCAAAAAATTTAAATTTTCCGGGGAAGCTCCTGAATCAAAATTCTTAGATGAATGTAGATGCAAGAAGGAGCAAATGAGTGGTGATGAAGTGCTTGGAAGCATTATATAGTAACTATACCAGATGATAAATACTGTACTGCACAGGAAAAGCGGTGGCGAAGTGAGAAAAGTTAGGCAGTGAATGACTCGATATTTACTCTGGTGGTAATGAAGTACGGTACTGTAATGTACCGAGAGGACAAGAAGTGGAGGATTGGTGAAAGGAGTGTAATTCAGGTGGAAGTTAAGAGGGAGAGGGTATGACCAACGATAATATGGAAAGAAAGTGAGAATGTATCCACTACAGCTCACTTGGATGGAACCCCCATATGAATGATCATCTGTTTTCCGGGAATTAACCTAACCTAATCTAGGTGGGGTGGCAAAAACTGCATAAAACAGACAATCGTCTAATTGGGGTGACACCTTTGTGAAGGACACACTGAGAGTGGGTTAGATATATATGAGGTGTGAATGACAACAGAAGGTGTGTGGATTTGCTCCTGAAGCTGGCCACTTTGCATTAAGCTAGAATTGTACTTGTGCACTCATCAGTGTGCTTGGCAGAGGTGAAATAACCTTTGCTTAAAATTATACATCAGCGCCTGTCCAGCCACCGGGCATTATAGCAAATAATAACCTACAGTATATGAATGAAAAAGGACTTATACTGTATAATCTATTGAAAATATATGATTATACTATTTTATTCCCATAAAAGATGTATTGTACACTATTTTTGTATGAATATCTGTAATTACCGATTTTTTTCGGTCAATTGCCAGATTTTTTCGTGATTAATATGTAATTAATATGAAGTATTGTCGAAATAAATATGCACAAAACCCTTATTATTTAATAGGGGATTATTAGAATTTCATCAATGAATAAACATAGATAAAAATGTCATTAAATATGGAAATACTGTAAACAAGGGTCGGGATCACTGCTAATTTAATACCTGTCACGGGGAGGTAATTTACGTGTCTATCATACTAACTCAAATATTGTAAATAGAATATAATTTAGAGATGAATTTGTGAATAAATATTGCAGTAGTAGTTTTATAATTACAACCCCTGTAGACTCTTGTTAGATCACAGCTCAAACTACAACTTGTTAATGTGTGGTGGATAGGTTATATAAATTGGTACTGTATTATCAAACACTGCTCGAGGAACGGCCGTAATGACCTTTGAAGGTGACGCCAGCAAATTACACCAACAGGACCCTCAAGAGAAGAAACAAGAGAGCTACGAACAACTAACTCTCCAGTAAGTAATGTCTTGACCGCCTGCCCGCTACACCCACTCCAAGATTATTTTGACATGGAGCATTTTACACATAACCGATATATCGTTAGCTGAAAATAGGAAAGCTATTATAAAAGCTATTATTGCATTTGTTTCCACCAACCGAATTTCTAGAGTTTTATCTTTGCAAACAATGGCTCAGACAATTCTAAAACACTTTTCTTCTTTGACGTTTCCTTCGTAAATGACCTAGAACCGAGATATTTAATATGCTGGGGGTTAGGAAGTTAGGTAAGGTAAGGTAGGTTTGATTGGTTAGGATACCTTAATTAGTAATACTTCGTTGATAACACCAACCTAACCTAACTTAACTTCCTAACCGCCGGTTCTAGGTCATTTACGAGGGAAACGTAATAGAAGAAAGGTGTCTTAGAATTGTCTAAGCTATTGTTTGCAAATGCAAAATTCCCGAGATTCAGTTTGTGTCAACAAATGCAATATATGAGTAAAATGCACCTAAAGTGTCTAAAGAAAATCGTCTTATTTTTTTCTGAGATTATCATAATTTTTTTTATCTATGTCCTCTACTATAAACTTCCAATTTAATTATTCCGTGTACGTGATTGTCAGTGGCGGCTCGTGCAGTCCCCCCAGACACTCACTGCCAGGCGTATGATTCCTTTAGAGAGACAGCTGAATAATACACTACCAACAAATATATCATTTTATATGTTATTTAATTATTTTCAATACGTTGCTAAGTGAATTTTCATTAAAATCAGACCAAAATTTAAGTTACTTTCATAGTTGCTGTCAATGCTGTACGATTCATGTCTGTTGTTAATTGGCGCCGCCGCTGCCGCCGCCGCCGCCGCACTTGAAGCAGCTCAGTCTGGTACAACGTGTGGACGGTGTGGTTAAATTGTGCTTTCTTTAATTACCATTTGACGATGGAAAATCGAGTGAAGTATTTGCAAAACATCAACTTTTCCCAGCTGACATTAAATGAAAAGAAGAGAATTAAAACTTTTTTGTGCAGTACCATGGTGAATGACAGACTGTCTGCTTTAGCAGTGATATCCATTGAAAATAAAATGATAACAGAAATAAAGGATTTTAATGAAATAGTAATAAACAATTTTGCTACATCGAAGAGCAGACACGCGGACTTTATTTTCAATTAATACTGGTCCATCACCACCAACACTACTACCATGCCCTGGGAATTCGTGGACATCAACTACAACTCATACCTGAGGTAGGTCACCTACTGTTGTGTGAGGCTTGCAGTCCCTCCATTTTATTTTTCACGAGCCGCCACTGATTGTAGTAATGATTCCGGTGTCAGCTGCAAAAAAAAAATACTTTGTATTTTCTTATGAAATATAATTAGACTGACCTTCGTGCCAGCGGTGTATCGGATAAAACTAGTATTGTTTACAATTAATCTAAATAGGGACGAATTTGCATGTTCATGCTAAAATTCAATATAATTCAATTGTGATTTCTTTTTGCTTCCTCGAATGTATGAGTAGTAATAGTAGTACTGTATTTGGATTTTTTTTATAGGATTATCGTTTAATGATTATTATTGGTGTTTTCGGTAATCAGTATAACTAAAAATGCTATACTGTAGGAGGATGGCTTACTCCAATGGGCGAACGTGTTCACCCCAGAGCCGTCTGTGGATAGAGGGAGTACGGCCAACTAGGCGCCATGTTGTTACTCATTGAGTGGGAAGTCTTCTTGGGCTCTCTCCCACATAGTTTATAAACTTGCTTATCCAATTGTAAACATGTTTGACAATTTTTGTTTTCAATAAACAACTTCATCATCATCCTCTACAGTACGAGCGCAAACTTCTTCATCAGCTCAGTGACAACATGGCGCCCGCATGTCACTGAGTTGACAGACCTCATTCTAAGGCTCTGGTTCACCTCCAAATGTGGCGCCACCAAGCGGCTGCTAGCTAGGCCTATGCAAAATAGTTGACAGGCAAAGATTAAAGGGGGAGATGCACATTTCGGTGAATTCGCGTTTTTAATTGTTTTGGCCACTTTTTTACCATCTGCAATGGGACGCAATTACTGTGTAGTGTAAATTGTAAGCTACGTCTGTCAATGTTAACTGTTGATTGTTCATTAGTCTTTTATGAACTCTTTCTTTATTTAATGCATTTAGGATTAGTAACGTTCCACTTTTGAGAATTGCTAGTTAACATCAGAGTATCAATAGGATATATAAAATGAGCAAGATATACTGTTGCATTGTGCATTGTCGGAAATATAATCGTTACTTGGTGCATGATAAGAGCAAATATTACAGTGGTGATTATGACAGGATGAGGGAGGAGACGAGTGATATTCACTGGCCTGACTCGCTTGGTAAACACGAATGCGAATGCGAATACTATCCTGAACATTATAAGTCTAGGGAAATTAGGGAAAATTGAGGGTCAACCTCCAATAAATTGCTATAGTAATGAAACCAGTGCAGGTATTATTTAACTCAGAAATATGTTTGAAATAACTTATGAAAAGTATAATTAATTCCAAATATGGGAACATTGCCAACTCTGCATTATTCCAAAATTGCTGTCATAAGAATATATCATATTCCAATTAGAAATTGGATAATTAATTATGATACTTGAGTAACATCGTGTTTTTCTGGATTGTTTGATTTTTTTTTTAAAGACAAAGCAAAATTTTATTTTATAATATAAATGTGTTATTCAGGATTAATACAGAACTGAACCAAATTGACATGCAGACTATATATGTACTGTACAGTGTTGTTCACCTAAACGCAAACTGTGCGAATATTCAAGAAACTAATCAGTCATTTGCTTAAAATATCAAAATACCTCACTGTGGAAATCTATGAGCTGTATAGAGCATAATAATGTACCATAACATGATAATTAGGGCCACTATATAAAAATGGATCATAGTAATAATTATGTGTATACAATAGGTAAGTGAGAAAATCTTAGGAGTTGATTATTCATCATCAGCATCCTCATCATCTGAGTGACATGATAGTACAAACACCTGTGCAGTGACCACAGCCTGTGGAGCAATCGAGTCCATTCTTGCAGCATGTACACTGTCTAGTATTACATCCAGCTTTGCAGTTACATCTAACTACTTCAAGCAAATATGTGGGACCTGGTGGTCTGTCTGTGAGAACTGGAAGAAACTTATCACCTCTTCTGTACCATCCACAATCTTCTGGTGACATACTAGTTACATTACCCATCCGCTCCTGAACTTGCAAATATACACGCAAACTGTGGTATGCTAATTAGTGGGTTCTATGCATAGGGACAAATTGTCTCTTTGGATAATTTTTTTCCTCTTGCCCCAAGGAACACTATGCCAAGTGGGACCTTTGCACTATGAAAATGCAGTGTTCACTCGCCTAGCAAGTCTACTATTAACCATAACGCTACCTGGAGGGATTACGTTAGGTTTTATTGTCAGGTGAAATAAATTGGGGTTCCTAATTTTCACGAGATCCGAATTTCTTTATTACCATCATTGTTATTGAATGGTTATTGTCGTTATCTTCAGTATTCGGCGGACAGCAGTTCCAGTGATTAAAGACTTTTGGAACTCAGTTTTATGAAGTATAGTTTTATGTTCAGTCCGTTACGACAATAGAGGGACTGCTACTTGTACTTTTTAGACGTTCACAGTGTATTTTGCAAATTATTAAACAGTTAAAAAAAATATTCCTGACATTATTTTTACGCGTTCTAGATGGGAAGTACACTCAGTAAAAAAAAAAGTATCTCTACAATTCTTGTGAGAAACAAAATTACACCACGAATGAAGGTTTTTTATAAAGGTCCATGAGGCATACTGTTATTCACCAATCATAATGCAACGAACTAATTTTATACAGTATTTTCAATGAAATAACTAAATTAGGCCTACCATAATGGGTAGGAAATGTCTCACAATTTAAAGCAAGTTTCAAGTTTCTCTTTCAACGTGAACTTATTGAAAAGTTTAATATTTTTTTCCATCCTGGCAACATTTAGTTATCGCTGTAGTCTGAATTCTCAACGATTCGTAGGTTGATATTTCTTAACTAGAGACGTGATATGTTTAACTGGTTTTATGTGAGCACTGGTGTTACCATGGTGACGAGAATGGTGTTGATATTGCACTAGTTTGATCATTGTAACTCTCCACACTTAAAGAAAACAAAACGAAGAATTAGTCATAGCGGAGTTCGTGCTGAGTTGATCGTGCGCCAACTAATGTACGGGTATATAATGAGACATTAAAATAAGATTATCTCAGGTGGAATATCATCGTCGGGCAGTCAGTCAGGAAAAGCAGGAATTGGGTTTACCAAGACTGCTGTAAACATATGAATCTTTTTGAGAACCCGGATCCAATACTCCCTTTCTGTCCTGGACTCTGGTCGTGTCCCTCCGTAGCCCAGTGGCGAGGCTTCTGGATGCTGCTTGAATGCCTTATTGGTTTCTGAACGTCTCTCTCGCCACTTAACTTTCCGCGCCACTAGACCTTCTTCGCCGTTGAAAGTTTCCTTTCACTGAACATTTTTGCTCTCTTCCACAAGTTAACCTTCCCTTACGCCTCTCTCTTCCTCCTGCCTCTAGGAGCCTCCATTCCTTCTTCCTTCCCTACTCAGCCCCCTCCCTTCCTTCCTCCAGAATTATGCATTTCCCCTCATTCCTTCACCCCCCTTCTTTCCTTCTCTATCAATGTATTTGTGTGGGACCTTGTGAGCCAGCCAAGTTAAGTTATAGTTGGCGCCCACGAACTCTGGAATCAACCACCACAGAAAATGGACATGGGTAACTATACAATATATATATATATATATATATATATATATATATATATATATATATATATATATATATATATATATATATACTATATATATGCATATATATATATATATATATATATATATATATATATATAATATATATATATATATATATATATATATATATATATATATATATATATATATATATATATATATATATATGTATATATATATATATTTTTATACACGTTGTCTCATACAGTATTTTGCTATTGAAATTAACTGAAAGGAAATAATAGTATTAACAATAGAGATATAGAAAAGAGTGATAATAAAAGTAAATATAAAATATTCACGATATAAGGATAAAAAGTGATAAGGATCCCAGCGAATAAAGTTTAACGGGATTCTTGGGCTACTTTTACTTAATTTTTTTGCCATTTTTTCGTATACCTCCTGCCGTATTGACAATGTACATTGTACATGTATAACCGGTGTAAATGTGAATGACTATATTTTCCACTGAATATCTATCTATCTATCTGTCTCTCTACAAGTTTCTTAATAAAAATCAATCTACCTTTCTATGGTAATTTACTGATTAAATGTTCATCTTTCTTCAATATTTACTGAATAAATGTGTAACTACGATTTATTTTACCGAGTATCTATCTGTCTGTCTGTCTGTCTGTCTAACAACGGTAATCATAGTCAGGATAATAATGGTAATATTAATATGTCCACTCTTCGCCGTGTGTAGTGCCTCTCACTCTTGAAAAAATATTAATGTTGTTTAAAAGTGCCGGAGCCACCCACCACGGCGAGTGACTCCTGATCCCAAACTCTATTTATATTTTGGCCAAATGATAGCAGTGAATTGTGTGGCTTATCGCGTGTCCTCATATTAGCTTTCCAATTAATTAAACTACGCTGTGTGGATTACGGACGTGTGTGCCTTTTTGTGCGTGTGTGCGTTTCAGTGTATGTCATTGCTCGTTTATGCGTGTGTGTGTGTGTGTGTGTGTGTGTGTGTGTACAAGTATACGTGGGAGGATGTTTTTTGTGTGTGTATGTGTGCATGGGGAATGTTGTGTGTGTATGTTGGGAGGGTGGATGTTTGTGTGTGTGTACGTGGGGATGTTTGTTTGTGTGTATGTGTGTGTGCGAGGATGTTTTATAATATATATACGTGTGTGTGGGGGGGGGATGTTTTACTTTTTTTTGTGTGTGTGGGATTTTTTGTGTGAGTACATGGGAGAATGTTGTGTGTGTGTGTGTGTGTGATACGTGGAGGAATGTTTTGTATGTGTTTATATGTGAAGTAGCGATTAGCCAGTACTGTTAGGCGAGTGTCCTGTCTCTCCTGAGCCCCGATTACATGGCTTGCTGACTGAGTGCTTGTGTACATCCCTAGCCATCCTCTCACAATCATAATATCTGGAAAAAAACAGTAAAAAGTAACTAATTAACACACGTCCCCAGAATTTCGCACCTGTGTTGACAATACCTGCATAAAATACCTGATGAAGAGTTTTCTTCTATCATAATAAATCATTGTTTTTTTACTTTTGTTTTTATTTCTCGTTTTAATTTTAGTTCGTGTCTGAATATCCCGCCTCTGGAGGGCATTTTTAATATTTTATTTTAGCTGTTGGTATTTTGTTTTGGTATCGCAACTCCTCTCTCTCTCTCTCTCTCTCTCTCTCTCTCTCTCTCTCTCTCTCTCTCTCTCTCTCTCTCTCTCTCTCTCTCTGTAATCTCCTCCACTTCTATTGTTCATGGCTCCTCTACCCTGTTTCTTCTGCTGTTAGTTAATGGCGTCTCTCCCGCATTTCGTTCCATGCTGGTAATGGTGCCTCCACCACATCTGCTACTCTCATTATTTTATTGCTGTTCCGCGCTGTGTGGTGACTAGCAGCTGCATTGGTACAGGAGGAAGTTAAGTTGTAATGAGTCGATCGAAGAATTTTCCTAATGCTGTGTTGTATGCTTTTGTGTTCACTGTTTGCCCTCTCACTGCTGTACCGCCCAAGGCATGATCTCCCAAGCATTTTACCAGTGCGACCCGCACACACACACACATAAATACGAGAGACAGTGAGACAGACACAGAGAAAGGCGTTCAATATTAAATGTCATCCACACACACACACACACACAGGATAGAGAGAGATAGATCACACCATCCCACCATATAAACGACACAGATATCGGCGTAGACAGCAGCATAAGTAAATTTGCTGATGACACTGAAATGGGACGAGTAATTAGAGCTGACGAGGACTCCGCAAAAGTACAGGAAGATCTAAACAAATTTTTCGATTGGTCTTAAAAATGGCAGATGAAATTCAATGTAGACAAATGTAAAGTACTTAGTCTAGGAGATGTAAACAGAGAAGCCGGATATCAGATGAACAACGATGTTATAGAGAAATCTGACTGTGAGAAAGATTTAGGAGTAATGATTAGTAGGAATCTTAAGCCAAGTAAACAATGTGTATTTGCTCGAAACAAGGCTAATAAAATACTTGGGTTCATACAAAGGAGTGTTAGTTTCAAGGCTAGAGAGGTTATCCTAAAACTATCTTGCGCTTGTGAGACCTCACTTGGATTACGCAGTTCAATTCTGGTCACCGTACTACAGAATGGATATAGATTGCCGAGTTCAGAGGAGAATGATAAGACTAATCCCGGGCATTAGGAATTTTGAGTACAGAGACAGGTTAAGGCATCTTAATTTGCACTCCCTCGAGAGACGTAGAGTGAGGGGCGATATGATAGAGGTTTATAAATGGAAGTCAGGGCTAAACAAATGTGATATAACAAAGGTACTCAAACTATCCAACCAGGAGCGAACTCGTAACAATGGCTTTAAATTAGATAAATTTAGATTTAGACGCAAGATAGGTAAACATTGGTTTGGAAATAGAGTAGTGGATGAATGGAACAAGTTACCAAACAACATCATTAACTCGAATGCGCTGGATAGCTTCAAACACAGGTTGGATGGATATACTGTATGAGCGATAGGGGTTGGGTCTAAATGGGACTGCCCAGTATGGGCCAATAGGCCCGTTGCAGTTTCCGCCATTCTTATGTTCTTATATTCTTATGTGTCATCAGGACAAGCCCAACCTGGACTAACCTGACCTGACACAAGGAAAGTGACCGTGTTAATTCCTTGACCATAATTTATGGTCCCGACTTAACGAAACAGTACCTGTCGGCCACGTCCTTCAGTCCTTGACACCTGAACTAAAAAAAAATATCACATGTGACCACTGCAAGACCCAGGTAACTCCGGCGACCTCATGACCTCTAGGCGACCCCTTATGATGCATCTTGCGACCCCTTGTTTGAGAACTGCTGGCCTAGGGTCTTGTTGCTGTTAATGCTGCCGAAGTGACCTTTTGCTGTCATTACATATTATTGTACCGCACCGGAGGTTGTACAACTTTTTCTTGATTTCACTGGTGTTCGCTCTTCTCACTGCTGTTCCACTATGTAAGGTTGTAGTTAGGTTAGGTAAGGTGGGGTTAGGTTAAGTTATCGATAGGTTAGGTCAGATTACGTTAGGTTTGATCAGGTTAAGTTAGCTTTATGTTAAATTAGGTTAGGTTAGAAAAGGTGTATGTTGGTGTTAAGTTAAATTAGTGTTAGGTTAGATTAGGTTACCTTAGGTTATTTTAGGTTAGGTTATGGATTCTTAGACGTGTGGTTGGTTGTAGTAGCAAGAGAAATGAAATATAGATAAGGGGTGAGAAAGGAGGAAATATGGAGAGAGAGAGAGAGAGAGAGAGAGAGAGAGAGAGAGAGATGGCAGCAAATATTGTTGTGTGACTGAGAAAAACAAAGAAGTCATATTTCATGTAATTTTAATTTAATTGAGTATACTGAACAAAGACGAGACGCCACACACACATACACACACACACACACACACACACACACACACACACACACACACACACACACACCCTACAAAATCAGTTCTCCCAAGAGTCTTACAGTAAGTGTGAACGCCATGATCATAAGTGGTAACACATTTTGGGAGGATACTGGAGAAGGACTTTATTAACTCCTGCTTACAGTATGGTGACATGTTGGTTTTAGTGCTTTGTGTGTGTGAGTGTGTGTTGGGGTGTGTGTGTGTGTGTGTGTGTGTGTGTGTGTGTGTGTGTGTGTGTCTCAGTTCGCCACCTCACACCCTTTCTTTCTTTGTTCTCCTGTTGTCATTATCGGTACTTGCTTAAGATTCTCCTCTCTTGTTTCCTTTCTTACCTTTTCTTTTTTTTCTTTTTATGATTCTTTTCTTTCTTATTTGCTTCTATTTTTTTCGTTCTTCCTGTGTCCGTTTTTCTTTCTACTTTTTACTCTCTATTTCTTCTGTTTTCTTCTTACTTCTCTTTCTCTCTTCTTCTTTCTTTCTTTCTTTCTTCCCTCTTCATCAGTGGTTCATCTCCTCCCCTCTTAAACTCTGTCATTATCATGCTACTTCCCTAGCCACTACTGCTTATCCATCCCTTTGTCTTCCCGTCTAGTTATGTTTCCCTTCTTTCCCTCCCCATTATTCCTCTCTCTTTCTCATCGTCTTTACTGCTTGTGTCTTCGTCTTCTCTAATATCATCACCACATACTGTATACTTCCCCTTCTTTCTTCCACACACACACACACACGCACACACACACACGCACGCCTCCTCCACCACCATCACCACACACATAAGAACATAAGAATGGAGGAAACTGCAGCAGGCCTATGGACCCATACTAGGCAGTCCCGTTTACACCCAACCCCTATCGCTCTTATGTATCCATCACCTATATTTGAAACTATCCAGCGTGTTCGAGTTAATGATGATGTTCGGTAACTTGTTCCACTCATCCACTACTCTATTTCCAAACCAATGTTTACCTGTCTCGCGCCTAAATCTAAATTTGTCTAATTTAAAGCCATTGCTTCGAGTGCCCTCCTGGTACCTATGTTATATTACCTTCTCCTCCACCACACACACACACACACACACCCTCTACCATCACCACACACACACCCTCCACCCTCCACACTCCTCCTCCACCACCATCACCACACACACACTTCACCACCACCCTCCACCTCCTCCTCCACCACCATCACCACACACACATCCTCCACCACCACCACACTCCCTCCACCACCATCACCACACACACACCACCCACACTCCTCCACCACCATCACCACACACACACTCCTCCACCACCACCACTCACACTCCCTCCACCACCACCATGCCACACACACTTCTCCACCACCACCCACACTCCTCCTCCACCACCATCACCACACACACACACACTTCACCACCACCACCACCACCACCACACTCCCACCACACACTCCACCATCACCACACACACACCCTCCACCATCACCACCACACACACCCACCACATCACTCCACCACCACCACCCACACCTCCACCATCACCACCAGACACACACCCTCCACCACCACCTCACCACACACTCCTCCACCACCACCCTCCTCACCATCACCACCACCGCCCACCCACCATCACCACCACCACACACACCCCTCCATCACCATCCCACCTCACACACCATCATCACCACCACCCACACCATCACCACACACACACCCTCCACCACACACACACTTCACCATCACCACACATACACTACACCACCATCACCACACACATTTCTCCACCACCATCACCACACATACACTACACCACCATCACCACACACATTTCTCCACCACCATCACCACACACACTCCTCCACCACCACACACACTACACCACCATCACCACACACACTCCTTCACCATCACAAAATCCTCGCCTCTCTATAGTTCACGTTTTAGCAGAGTGCGTTGGTATAAATAAATTTAAGTAAAGTTCAATATTTAGGCTTTTGAATAGGACGGTTCGCAGTTTATACGGTAGTTCGGTGGTGTGTTTCCCCCATCTTTACAAGCCACCTGGCCTGGGGTGGGGGGGGACATGAGTGTAAACAAGACCAGCCACAGACTTTGGGGTAAAACCAGCATATCTTATCACTATGGAGACCGGTGGTGCAATAAGTTGTGTAGGAACAGACAGCTGTATCAATTAAGGTTTAATTAAGACGATAATTCACCGGATTTTTTTTTTTTTTAGCAGACATGAACTTGGAGGGGCATAATCACTTTCCCCAGTAGTTATAGAGGTGAGGTCTAGGTAGTGGCGGGCATGCAAGTTGGGCCAAGACAAACTGCCGAAAGCAAGGAAACTTTGGTAAATAAGACGCCATAAGCTGGTTGCTGCGGATATTTTGGTGGCGCGAACGATTTCTAACGAGTTGTGATAACCCTATTATCGTGGGGTGCGGAGGCCACAGTGGACGCTAGGTATCTCGCTCCTTCCTCCCAGCCTCCGTCTGGCCTGTAATGTTGGCTATGAGCAACAGTTTCCCCGCAGAACTTTTTGTGATACTTGTTAGAGGCGAGTGTTGATACAGATGGAGTAGCGAGGTCGTGATGGGGGGTGTTGGTAGTAGCGGGGTCGCAGGCAGCTGAGGGGGCCGCGCTCCTCATATTGATTCTGCGCATCCTGGTTCAACCTGCCCGCACGCCCCCTCTCCTACTTCAGAACTTACACTCTCCCTCCAGTCCTCCTTTATTTCAAGGGTTCTATGCAATAAAAACACGCTGTATACAACCTCCAACCTACATAAAGCCAAAACAGTGAGAGAGCAGCACCACGGTCAGGTAGAGGCCCGGGTAATACTCCACTATGGGAGGCGCACCATTTTCAGCACAGCAGCCGCACAGTCGTCCCTCCCACAAATGGCGGACCGGAGCGGCTTCACGGTCTCGGTAGGATTTTAGCAGTGGATATACAAGCCAAATATATCTGAGAAACTGGTGCCGAGTTGAATTAGTTCGTGAACGGGCTGTGGTGAGGTGTGGGGTGTGTCTCACCGCCAGGACCAGCCAGCCGGGGAACATTTGCCAACACAACACTATAACCATTCTAGGACACCAAGTAGGATAAGCCTGGTAGGTGACATGTTCTCCTTAGGAACATAATGTATTTCCTATCGTAGCGACACCCCTCCCTGTCCTTACTCCCCTGCACCTGAGACTGTAAACAGAGCAGTAGCCTAGCCTGAGCACTCCCGGGGTTAGACACACCCAGCTTCTCGTTGGAGTCAGCTGATCGGTGAGCGGAGTTAGCCTAGCACGTTGAGACGCGGATCAATGTGGAGCTCATCAAGTGTCGCTCACTGCATGTTTTGCATGGCCGGCCAGCGGCTCGAAAGGAGACCCACCGGTGAAGGGGTTAATGCTGTATGACCTATCAGGATTCTTTGTAATATGTAGATCTTTGGGTGGCTGCATCATCAGTGTACTGGCGGCACTGTCCCCGCCAGTCACGTTTTTCTTTAAAATTTTTTAATTATGTGATGTAAATTCTGCTGCTTAAGTGCAAAATGATTTTCAGTTAGTGATTTTCAACAAACCGGTTCTGAATATATTAAACGAAAAAAATTGTGCATTACACAATATTGGGTTCCAAATAAACCATCGAATGTCGGCTGCATTTTTCATCTTTCATGATTATGGAAAATAATTCAATTCAATTCTGACCAAACTCAATTAGAAAAATTAATATATCGTTAAACACACGAATAGCTTTCCAGGGTAAGCTTACAATATACAGTTGATTGTGAGGTATAGAATTATCTTTCGTCTCGTGTATTGAGAACGAAAAAACACGACTAGAGATTGTTAATAGCGTAGAGTAAGAAGTTACGAGTTAGATAATATCACAGCGACATCTGAACATGTTACCGCTTAAGACTGATTATAAACAAACTTTACGATCAGCGGTGTTAATAGCCAGAGTTAAACTACCTCCATTTATCGCTTAACGAGTATTCTGACGGTGAAGTAGCCTAGTTTGTACACAACGATTTATTCTTTCCTCTTACAAATTCTATCGCTTTATGTTTATTATTTTACGATAGATTGCCGGTAATATGGAGTTGATGTAGATTATTTGAGTGGGTGGTTGTAGGCTGGTGCTGACACATCCATCTGTTTTAATATTAAGAGACAAGGATGGTGGTCCCTTTATGTATAGTTGAGGTTGATGTAGTGAGGTGAGGGACGGCCCGCTGGGCTCAGTACCTCCACCACCCCAATAATAGCTTTCCTCGCCCCTCTCAACCCTAAAATACTGCCTTCTTTACCATTCACCCGTTGTTTACATCTTTATTGTTTAACTTGAAGTAATATCACAGTGCGTGTGTGTTCGGTTATAGACTGTTTGTGTGACTTTTGTGTACACGTATAAGGGTATCATCGTAGGAAGTATATTTGTGAGTAAATGTTTGTATCAATATGCACAACTTTTCTGAAGTACAGATATAAAGTTGGCCATATTGCCTGGTTGGGCTGGATCGTCCTGACAGAAGGGGGGGAAGAGCTTTGAACAATTCATAAGTGTTCAATTTTTCGTACCATCACTGCGTGGGTCCCCTATGGCGTTCACGTACTGAAGAAAACAAAAATAAATAAACAAACAAACAGCCTGAAACTACGACATGGTGAAAGAAAAGAGGTTAAATGAAGGACATGTTTTCACTTATCGTAGTCTCCTCTCGGAATTAATTTCGTGATAAACATAACTGACTTAAAATACAAAAAAATAAAAGATAAACGTCTAAAAAAAGTTATTTGTCGCTAATGTTTGAAAATTATTTGGCTTCTGATGAATTATTCTCTCTGGTTTAATGTGAGGAGACTGAGGGAGGTAGTTCTATATGAAACACGTCAGTTCATTAGTTTTCACATGAAGGTGTTTTCTTAGTCAACATTTGAGATTCTGAGCCGTATGTTCCTGCCTTCTCATACTCAAGAAGGCTTCCCCTCCCACCCTCCCTCTTCCTCATGCATCGAGCCCCTGAGTCTCAATGGTTCGTTCATTAAATCTTTCCCCCGTAACTGGAGATCTGAGGACGCGTCAAATTGGCTTATTTAAGCCATAACGTGAGAACGCGTCATTTTTTTTTCTTTTTACAGATAAATAGCGCACGGATACATCAACCTAACGTTGTCAAAACTCTTCATCCAGGCTAAAGACTGAAGATATTTGGAACAAGAAGCTTTGAATGCTTGCAGGCCGTATGAGATAGGAAAGACACTGGCAGGCCAGGGAACTCCACAGAGTGCTAGTCCGGGCTGTACACCGAGTTTAGCGGGCAGGTGTTGTGTAGCTGGAATATTGGCAGAAAAGGCACGTGCCATCCCACCTCTCGTAGGCCAAGGAAGTGTGTGATCATGACAGTGGATAATAGGTTCCCAAAAGACTGGCTATGGAAGTACAGTATCTGCACGACAGGCAGGTTTGTGAATGTGCAATATTGAGATTTTGTGGTAAGGTCAATATTGTTGGTTGTCGTGTTGACTTTTCTGTATCGCATCAAGAAGGCGAAATTACGTAATACCCGCCAGACTAGAACTGTCAACTATTCATCGTTATGTAGGGGCTTACTCTAAATTTGAGTCGAAGCTGCATTGAAGCAGTTTGGTCTAAATTTTCGACGGAGTCTGTCATGATATGAATTGAAGCAAGAGTATTATCATGTTTTCAATGCTAAGAGATGTAGTGATGGTTTCAAACTCTATGTTTAACTGACCAATGTCACTCCCGTAGCCAATTAGTATGTACAGTATATTGATTAATTAGCGAAGAAAACTACGTTGATCCGTCCCTAGTTAGCTGTGGGTGTGCTATCTGCCTGTCCTGATAAAGAGGCCTGGAACTAAATTATAAGTAAGAGACAATCTGAGTTTGAAGTCTTTGTAGGGTTGAGTTATTTTGAATAAGAATAAACTGGGTTGTTCGTCAGTAAGAGAAGATCAGTCAGAAAGAGATGGGAAAGATTAAGACCTAATATGACCTCTTAATGATACCTGACATTGATGATAAAGTAATCGTGTGGACAAGGACCGCCCAGCTACACACTCAAATATCGAGGTTAGGAAATATATTAGAGGGACTTAACCCTTTGAAGATGATGATTTAACACTTTGTCGACGATTATTTAACCCATTAACGACGATAATTTAACCCTTTGACGACTATGGTTCAAAACTTTAACCCTCTGACGCTGATAATTTAACTCTGGCGACGATTATTTAACCCATTAACGACGATAATTTAACCCTTTGACGACTATGGTTTAAAACTTTAACCCTCTGACGCTGATAATTTAACTCTGGCGACGATTATTTAACCCATTAACGACGATAATTTAACCCTTTGACGACTATGGTTTAAAACTTTAACCCTCTGACGCTGATAATTTAACTCTGGCGACGATTATTTAATCCTTTGACGACATTAATTTAAAGAGGAAAGACCAGAGGAGAAAAATTTTGTAAATAAGGTTCAATGCCAAATTCTATCAAATCCCTTTGGAAATGTCAAGAGTTACTGCCTGGGCTTCACTATTGTAACCTAGTGATTGAGTGAGTGAGTGTGTGTGTGGGTAATGATGGAGGGTCAGTCGGCAGTACAGCGCCCGCCACTGAGGCCATATTGCTGATCACAGAATAAATTGTTGTTTTCAAGATTTTTAGAGAATCTATTTCTTGATATTTATTTTGATCTTGTCTTGTATCAGGACGAGAAAAAATTGGGCGGTAATTTGAAGGGTTGGATACATTATCTTTGGAGTAGGATGGATGTTTACATTTTACCATAGAGAGAAATTTGAAAGGAATTTGTATGAAACATGGGAAAGCTGTAAAGAACCAAGTAAATATTTGGATCTGAAACCTCGCTTTTTTTTAGATTTAGTACGTCCATTCTTGTTATTTTTTATTTATCTTTTGTTAATTTGAAGGCCAAAATATCACACGTACCATCAGAGTGGGAAACACACACCCAACCTCCTGTAGTGTTGAGTTAGACGCATATATTTGTGGAAGATTGACGTCCTCCTCCTCCTCCTCCTCCTGGGAATAGTAGATCACTAAGGAGGAATTCATTAACGGCCACAGAAGGTCAGAGATGAATACATTAAATTGAACCCCCCCAAAAAAAAGTTTGCCTCCATTTCTGGTGTTCAACATTCAGGAAGATTTCTTTTTAGGTAGAAACGTTGATATGGAGAAGTTTATAATGAGTGAAGTATGATGTCTTCGTATGGTTATTGAGTGTTATGGAGAAGTTTATAATGAGTGAAGTATGATGTCTTCGTATGGTTATTGAGTGTCTTGTGTGGATGGCTTGGGTTTAAGTTGTCGATCTGCCTCTTTTTTTTACGGGTTAACACACTAGTGCAGGAATCATTGAACTTAACATAACATAACTCAACCTAACGTAACCTAACCTAACTTAACCTAACCGCACCAAACCTAACCTAATCTAACTTAACCTAACCACACCAAATCTAACATAAGTTAACCATACCAAACTAAACCTAACCTAACCTAACCTTTTGGGAGAAACTATAATATATGTTTTGGATTTATTTTCATTACGTGTGGAATTTTTATTACCGTACAACCCCACGTTAATAATATCAGTCATGAGTCCTGCAGTGACGGGAAGAGAAGGAACATCATGAAAAAAGAAGTAGACTAAATAAAAGAAAAAGATGAGCAAAAAGTCCACGACGGTCATCCCTGTTGCCTCCTCATCATAATGCTAGTTGTGCTGTACACTGTTATGACCTTACGCTGGCGGGGTCAAGGGTAACAAGGACTAGGTTGTGGTCAGGAGGAGGAAGGGGAGAGGAAAGTGTGTGATGATTGTAGTACTTCTTACTCTCTGGGTGGCTACTGCATACTTAGGATCACATGAAGATCAAGCACCCTAAAAATAATCTAACCTAACCTAAGATTAACATATAACCTGACAACAAGGTCTAACCTAACATATCAACAGAACCTAACCTAACCTAACACTAACCAAACATAACATAACAGAACTTAACCTAACCTAACCCAACACCCCCTCAGGGCATTTAATTATCAGGTTAAATAAACGAGATGGCACAGGGGGAGGAGGGGGAGGGGTAATCCTCATGTGACTTAATACAAACTACAACATAAAGATGGATTCCTCGAGGCTCGTTTATCAAAGTTTCCTCGTAAGTGAAAACCTTAAAATACATCTGCCACCCCCACCCCCCCACCACCACCCACCACCACCCCCACCACCACCCCCCACCACATAACATGGTTTGCCACGTTAAATTTTCCCCGGAAACTGGAGACGCATGAGCACATCTAATTGGCTCATATAAGCTACATGTTAAAGGTAAATTCTCAAAGGTTGGTGGTACGGTAAACTCCCCTCTCTAATTGGTGATGTGAGACCGCATCCAATTAACTGATTTATGTTACGGATCAAAGCTAACGGCAAAAGCTAAATAAAAAAAAATAATAAATAAAGTAAGATAAAAATGGAAAAAAAAAAAATTGGAAGTGCGCTACGATCGTTCTGAAACCTGATGCGTTCTCTCATCTCCATTTAAGGGGAGAAAATGAACGTAACTGAGAACGGGTGAGAGCATTTCGTTACGGCAATAGAGTCTCCGCGCGTGTGTGTGTGTGTGTGTGTGTGTGTGTGTGTTTAGCTCTATAGTGGCAGCAGTCTTCATCTCGTAGGTAAAGTGAGTTAGTCAAATGCCCTCTCACTTCTCCAGAGAGGGGAGGGGAGGGGAGGGTGGGTGGTGTGGAATTTTGCGTACGAGCCTTTTGAGAATGAGAGGGTGAGCAACGTCGGCCCGTAATCAGTGGCTCGGGAAGAGGGGACGAAAAATATTCTCTTCTCTTCTCTTCTCTTCTCTTCTCTTCTCTTCTCTTTTCTTCTCTCTCTCTCTCTCTCTCTCTCTCTCTCTCTCTCTCTCTCTCTGTTCACAGTACCCCAAGAAAGAAAGTCATTGCTGGTATAAGGCGGACGAGGAACATTTGTGTGGCGTATCTTCCTTGAGTGTGTAATTGAGGGAGTTGTTGGAGAGAGGGAGACGGCAGGTGGTGCTGATTACCTGCGCTGGTGTTGTGGTGTTGATCTCGGTGTGTTGGGCGGAGCGCCTGGTTTTACCTGGCTGTTGAATATATGTTGAATTTTCTCGTCTCGCTAAAATATTAGATTAATGTTGAACTTTCTCGTCAGAAAGGTGAATAAATGTTGAAATTTCTGGACTTGCCAAAATGTTATATAATTGTTTTCGTAAAATTGTAAAATGAAAGTCGAACTTTCTCACCTGTGATTAATCACCTTAACGTTAACCTAACCTAGGAGAGCTCTATAGGATCCTTCCTAGATCTCTAAAGGATCCTTGAAGGTTACACAGCATCGTAGGAGGCTCCACAGGATCCTAGAAGGCCTCCACAGGATCCTAGGGTGGCCTCCACAAGACCTTGGCGGCCCTCAGCAGGCTCCTGTGGTCCTCCCTGACGGCGGCGGACCACACTATCACAAATAACATGAAACACCGAGCCACTGTTACGTTCTGTGGATGATGAATGTTGTACAGTAACGACGACCCAATAAAGAGACACGTGTAAGTTGGTCTGAGTCTGCCGTGTTTTTCCTGTTTTACAATGGCCGACATCCACACACACACACACACACACCCAAATGCTGGTAACTTTAAAGCCATTGGTACACTATGGTAGGATGAGGAATTTTCAGTCAGTGACAACTGTTACCAGAGGAGGTCATGTATCGATTGTTGGTTAGCCAGGTCAGAGGTGAAGGTCACTTGATCGGCGCACCTGTGTTTCCCGCCAAGTTGTTGACGTCATGCGCAAAGTGGATTACGCCATGCGTCGTCTACTGGCGCCTTGGGCACAATTGCGCAGAAGATTTTGAACGAGCTTTTTTTGTCAATTCATTTCCGTAACTTAATTTTCGTCAAAACCATTATATCTTATATTGCCACAGTTATAAATTACCATTGCAATAACTATATATTTGCCGTCAACATGACCTTGACTGACTGTCTGTCCCCTTGTTTCACCCCAACACAACCCATGTTGTATTGCTTCCCTCACTTATCACATTACTGTATATCAACTCTACTGTAAAATATGTATATACTTATAATGTAAATGTAAATAAAAAATAAACATAAAATAAACGTGAATATCATGACATTCTGATATGTTCTTACTACCACCATGTTACGTGTACTAATCCAGATGATACTAAATGTTATACAATAATTCCTTGAGATAAATGTACAGTATATATCATGAGCCACTAAGAGAGCTCAGGCTCTCACTTGGCTCAGCCATGTTAATATTGTTATTATTATCCACTTTGTATCTGCATTTTTCTGGATAAATAAACTGTATCAATATCAATATTCGGTAAAATTTCAATTGTTGCTACCCAAAGAATTTTCAAAATTTTATGGTTGTAATCAATAGTTTAGACAATTGTAAGACTTTTCTTGTATGACGTTTTTCTCGCAAACAACCTAACTTAACCTCACAACCGGGGTGCTCCGCGCCCCTGGACCCCGGCATTTGTTTTTGTTTTGTTTTTGTTTTACGGGGATTCGCCCACCCGAGCACAGGTCACTGACCCACGTCGGGGCCTTGGGGGCGAAAATGTAATAATAATAATAGTGATAATAATAATGATAATGACTGATAATAAAAAACCATAAATACAAAAATTCAAAAAGATCACAAGTGAGAAACAATATATGTATGTTGTGTTGTCATAGTAAGAGAAACAATTGAGACCCTGCAACTGTGTGTAAATGAGGCAGAAAGTCAGATCAGCAACCTGGGACTTGGTCACAGTTTTCGTTATGCCTACTACAGTTTGCGAGGGAAACGTCACAGAAGAAAAGTCTTACAATTGTCTGAACTATTGATTGCAACCATAATCTTTTTTTTTAATTCTTTGGGTGGCAACAAGTGCAATAATATCGAAGATTGTGCAATACCAGTTTATATAAGGTTTATTGAAGGAAAAGTAACATTTGAATCGAGTATCTTCCCAACATCACTCGGGCTGGGGCACACGGCCTCACCTCTCGGTCGTTATTCAGGCTCACAGCTAATTTATTTTCCCTGGGAGTGACCTCAGGATAATATTTACCTCTTGATTTTTTCCCAGGTGAAATAGTCACCTCTTACTTAACATAGTAGTGTGTGGACGCACCACTAGATGGCATTAACACCAATCGGATATTAACAGTGGATAGTTGTGTTTTTTCCCGATAGATAGTTATAGATACGAGTAGATAGATCGATAGATACGAGTTATAGATAGGTAGATAGATTGTTGTAGATAGATAGATAGATAGATAGATTGATAGATTGATAGATAGATAGATAGATAGATAGATTGATAGATAGATAGATAGATAGATAGTTGTAGATAGATAGATACGAGTAATAGATAGGTAGATAGATTGTTGTAGATAGATAGATAGATAGATAGATAGGGAAGTAGTGCCAGAATATACGTTTTATGCGCCATAATGGATAGTTGGCTGATGTACCGGTAGATGTTGCATAAATACCCAGGCAGGTCTATCAGTTGTTAATGGACGACAGTAGACTAAAAAACAGTTCAATTTCCCGCTTATGTTGTGACCTCTTAAAAATGGGTTTGATCCAGTCAGTTGATAACGTGTTTATTTTACACTATTTTTGGGGGTCACCTGTTGAATAAATCCCCTTAAAGCTACCTGAGGGGGTTGGGTTAGGTTAGGTTAGGTTAGGTTAGGTTAGGTTAGGTTATGTTAGGTTAGGTTATGTTAGGTTAGGTTATGTTAGGTTAGGTAAGGTTAGGGTATGTTAGTTTAGGTTATGTTAGTTTAGGTTAGGTTATGTTAGGTTAGGTTATGTTAGGTTAGGTAAGGTTAGGTTATGTTAGTTTAGGTTAAGTTATGTTAGTTTAGGTTAGGTAACTATAGAGAATTCTGAACTACAGTTAAGTGAAAATAAATCTTACTAAACTGTGTGACTTTTTCCTGTGACCTTTTTCCTGTTCAACATTGTGGCTTTTTTCCCTTGCCTTTTTTCCTAGCCAAAATTTTTACTTTTTTCCGTAGGCAAATTGTGACTTTTCTCCCTTGGTTTTTTTTCCTACCCATTTTTTTTTTTACTTTTTTCCTTGCCAATATTTTGACCTGTTCTGCTCATGGTATTCTTTTACGATGGCCCTGTATAATCTCCACAGGTTAATTAGCCCAATGACCTTACCTGACCAGGCTTATGAATGTTTTACGCAGTGAGGAATATTTCTTTGTTTTGTTTTGGTTCTCACTTCTGGTTTTCGCTTCGTGTGTCGCCAATAAATACAAGTTACTCACTTTGGTCTCGCGGTCAAATTTATGGGAGGTTATTTCAATGTATTTTATTTATTTATTTATTTTTTAAACTGGAACGATAATTTTTTGGTGTGTGTGTGTGTGTGTGTGTGTGTATGTGTGTCTGTCTGTCTGTCTGTCTGTCTGTCTGTCTGTCTGTCTGTTTGTGTCTGTCCAGAAATCAGTACCGCGCCAACTCTGAACACCGCAAATGACCCTATAATTAATGAAGAATATACCCGTGTAGTTACCTTAATTACATTTCATTCACTTAAGGTTATTATACTTTCGTTGTAATTACCTGGGAATCATCGTAATAATTCCACACTCACTCTAATTTCTTCCACTCTAATATATATTAATATTTTTTTTTTCTTTCGGGGGGAGGGGGAGAGGGGGGGCTGATATAGGTAATAAATGTTAGTGCTTTTATAATTTTTTTTTGTTACTTAATTGACCTCGGTGACTTTTTCTTATTTATTTTATATATTTTTTGTTTCTTATTCATATTCTTTCCTGTAGTGTCATTCTTCTTCTTCTTCTTCTTCTTCTTCTTCTTCTTATTATTATTATTATTATTATTATTATTATTATTATTATTGTTGTTGTTGTTGTTGTTGTTGTTTTTGTTATTCTTCTTCATTGTAATCTCTCGTTTGTTGTTCTTTTTCTTCCACTATAATTCTCCTGAGTTTCTGCTTTGTCTTCTTCTTCTTCTTCTCCTTTTATCCCCTTTGTCTTCTGTCGCTCTCGCCCATCCTCCATTATTCTTCTCTTTCTCTCTTTCCGTGTCTCTCTTCTACTGCGTTTACCCACCTCATTCCTCATCTTCCTCCTCCTCTCCATCTTCCTCTGCTTTCTTCTTGCCTCTCTCTCCCTCTTTCTCTCTTCCTCCATTCGCTATGCATTCCTCTTTGTTCATTGTAAGTAATTTGTGGTTACTTATAATTTACTCCAGTTTCTTTTATAAGTATTGTTTATTAATTGTCGCTTACTTCCTTACTTTTATTATTTTTCTTGTTCTATTTGTGTCATAGTTTTCGTTGTTGTAATTATTTCACATTACTTCCATTATACTAATTTATTCATACTTATTTTTATTCCTTTTCATGTATTATTGTTACTTTATACTTACTCTAGTTACTTCTTTCTTGTTCTGACATCTTCATATTTACTCTAATGGGTCTAATTACCCTCACGTGATCTAGCTCCAAACTCCAGCGTCAGGAGGTTCCCAGCAGCCCCTCATAGCAGCAGCCTCTCGTTCACTGACTCCTCCTGTAGACTACCTGTACTTGATGCATGTGGGTGGTAGGGCGTGGCGTGGCGTGGACCCGTGCGCGGCAACACCACCCAAGTCTCAACACGCCCTGCTATTGCCTTGTTCTGGCTGTATGTTGAGGTGTGTAGGCGTGGGTCCTTATGTCTTGTTGCCACGCCTCCACACGCCCCTCTCTGTTCTGGCTGTATGTTGAGGTGTGTAGGCGTGGGTCCTTATGTCTTGTTGCCACGCCTCCACACGCCCCTCTCTGTTCTGGCTATGTTGTGGTGTGTAGGCGTGGGTCCTTATGTGTTGTTACCACGCCTCCACACGCCCCTCTCTGTTCTGACTATGATGTAGTGTGTAGGCGTGGGTCTATGTATTGTTACCACGCCTCCACACGCCCCTCCTAGCTCTGATCATGTTCAGGTGTGTAGACGTGGGACTATTTGCAGCTTCCACCTCTACACGCCTCGTTCTGTTCAAGGTGATTTGTGAAGGCGTGGGGCCATCTCACCTTGGACGAGGGAGGCGTGTAGAGGCGATCACTACTCGTCCCCAAACAAGGTAGAAGTAGAGAGCATTTTTTTTCACGTCATTTGCCTGTGTTTACCAGGTCTGTCATTTAAAGGAACCTGGAAATTAGCCGACTGGCGGATCATGTCACAGGGGTAATGGGTGGCCAGTGCAGTAGGCGAGTAGTCCGGTTGGTATCTGTTAACCAGTGCAGTTTGTGACTTGTACGGTCTTCCCGGGATGTTTGTGTTGGCATCAGCATCCCAAACTTAATATCCGTCTCGGCGATCATCCTCGAGCACTGCATTTATATTACAATTGTCTTTCAGTTTATTGGTTTTATAGAGAAAAATTACCATTGGAAAAGTTGTGGAAAAGTCATAGATGATGTCGTTCACCAATAAGCGTGAAGGATTTAATCAAGAATAATCGTCGACCAATCACGCAGGTCCTATCAAACCACTGCGGCTCTTGCTTCACCAAACACTACTACCACGGGCAGTTATAGTGCATGCACGCCGCACCCTCTCTCTTAATGGGCAAAAATTGTATCATTTTTCTCACTTGGATGAAATTTCGACGATGTGAGTTTAAATGGAGGAGATAGATGGCAACGAAGCGGAAATAGAGCGAAATAATGTTTAGCAGTTGGCGGGAGGGAGAGGCAGACTCGGACTGTTGTTGTGTGTGTGTGTGGGACGAGTTGGGCAATAGTGTGTTTATATCAGGTTTATGTTGTAGAGAATATATGAGATTGTGTCCCTGGGTAAAAACCAAATTCCCATCAAGTTTAACCTGACCTAAATGGGTATTAGAACTCCAGAATAACAGCAACTTGGGTTTTATACAGGTGGTGGATGTTGTTCAGTGGGAAAATTTCTGGTTAAGTTTTCTTCAGTGGGATTTTGCCTGTGCACCTTTGTTACTAGGTGTGTGTGTGTGAGTAAATTATGTGCGCGCGTGTTTGAATGTTTGTAAAAGTGTATGCGCGTGTGTATGTATGCGTTGTTTATACAATCGTTATGACTTATGACTTAAATGTAGGGAATTAACTCCTATTTAACAGGTCGATATCAAATACGTAAACCCTCATGAGGGAAACGAGTTTCTTTGAAATAAATCGTTTGTAGAAAAAAATATATAGTCAAATTACCACCTTCCGCCCCTGCCTGGAGAAGGTACTGGGAATGAACCACATAATTTGGCGAGGACTGTATGGGCTACTGACTAAGATCTTCCGTGACTTGAGGACGTTTATAACCACAAACTGCGGCTTACAGCGTACATTATTACGTTAACGTGTCATTACCCCGCCAACCCCTGCCCTATGATATCCCTGCCCTCTGTAGAACCCGGGTTTAATGGGCAGCAGTGAGGAGGAGGAGGATAGCGGTGGTGTTGGACCATCCATCACCAGCTGGGTAATATGTGAGTGGAACACGTCCTACTGTCAACACACACGGCCCCCACACGTCTTGATCACTCGTGGTAAACACTCTGCAACCTGGCTCGCCTCCCCTCCCCTCCTCTCGCCCAGACTCACACTTCAACTGGCTACTCTCTCTCTCTCTCTCTCTCTTGCTCACGATGTCTGTTACTGATTTCTTCATCTGCTCATTTTGTGGTTATATTTCATGTCACTCTACATCAGTAAAGCTATGACCGAATTGTTGATTTAGTTGATGCTTCTGTTTAGTAAAGATAAACATTTTAGCAGTTATTTATATGTCCCACCTCAAGACGACACTGGCACCACCATTACTAACCGAAACACAACCGTTTTGTTTGTGTATTTTATAGTAATACCTCATTTTTCCTTCACACTTATAAAACACTCAATCGTTGTGCATATTATATGCATGTCTAGCGAAGGTGAACGTTTCGATAGATATTTATTGGTCAACATTACACCCAACTGGCAACTCCTCTACATAGCGATGCCATATATTTATTTTTTTTATCTTTTTATTATCATACCATACTACACTGTGGTCTATATTAAAAAAACCCACCAATTACCACATGTTTATTGTCTGTTTTCCGCTTCAATAGTAATTTCTGTTCACTGTTCATGTACCATCCAACTTAATATACCTCAACTGGTAACTTTCCCTGAGTCTCGTGTTGCCACGTACTTATATACAATTTATGGCTATATTTTATTATTCCACCACGATTATATATTAGAAAAAGAAATATCGGTTTATGGTTATATAATACAAATAGAATTTCGGCGTATGGTTATTTACCGTTATGTACAGGTATGATCAACTTATTTTTATTACTGCTCGACTGCACGTGATGCCAGTTATTCATTTCTATGTGTATTTATTTATCTTGTGAATGACCATAGTTCATTGTACACCACATTAATACAAAACTTCTAAACGCTTTTGTTTGTATTTCATGTTGGTTCAGTTGATATAAAACAGAAGTAATGGTCATTTAATAAAACACTTAATTGGAGGCCATCAGGAAACAATGGACGAGTTGTCGGTTCTGAGTAAACACAAGAAATACACTCTGTCACGTTCGTAGAGTGATGCGGTATATATAATTTGTAATAAAAGTTTAAAGTCCTGCAATAATAGTCGAGATAAGTTTATTTCTCTAGAAACAGGGCCGCCATTTGCAATGACGTCACCAGTTTCCCCGCAGACGACTTTCTCCAACAACTTACCCCTACAGTCAGAGGTAGTACAAAGGATGGCCTCTTCAGACCCCAAATGCCACGTTCGGGTAAGTTTTGAGGGTTTTTTTTTATGGTCAAAGTCATGGACATTTCGTAAGTGAAGAATTATGCCGTGAAGAGCAGCTTATGGACATAAAAACTACCATGTTCACACCACCTCAGCTGTCATGTTTTCTTACCTGGTAGACTTTCTCTTTTTCCAGTGCCTTTATAGAGTACTGTATATCAGTACTAGATGGAGATACGAGTCAATTTAGAAGTAGTGACATTGTCTGAACTTTGTTTTGAGAATGCATTGGGATATATCATCATTTATATTAATTAATGGGTAAAATTTTACTTTAACTACCATAAGTATTTGGATGTTTAGATTCGAGACAGGCTATATTAAGTAAATTTGAAGTTTTGGTCGTCCCTGTACTTGACATGCACACTGTTTTTTCTGGTGGTTTGCGATGTGTTATGAACGATTTTGACCTTCATTTCTATCGGAAATCACTAGTTTTGAGTTACTACCCCCGCCCCTACCGGTGTATGTTAAGCTTACCTTATAACTTATAATATAACTCATCATAACCGAACCTAACCTAACGTATGACCTGTATTTTCGTATGCGATCGAAAAATGATTTGAGATAGAAATCCCTTAGAGATAATGCGTCTTATTGTTTGAAGTACTTAGTCCCATAGTTAGAATCTTAAGGTTCCTCAGATGACCAAAACCAAAATAATACCAATATTGTTTGGAATGTTTATACTATGAAATTTGTAAGAGGGGCAGCTAATATCCATTGAATTAGTTAATGTGCTTAGTAATATTTATATATTCACTATAGCATTACTGTGTTGCACAGTAAAGCACAATTAATTACCTAATAATATTTATTTACAGAGCCTATCAGCCGAGAAGGTTGGACAACTACATCCAGGGTTCATCAAGGCAGATGAAAGAAATTTACCCAAAGTAGATGTGTTTATGATTGTAGAGTATTATCAAGAACTCCGCCATCCAGCTGAGAAACACGTTAAATTACATCTGTCATCTGATCATTCCAAGCCCATTCCCTGGTCATGGTCGTTCCTAATCCTTCCACAACATTAAATACAGACATCAGTGACTAAAACTTAAATTTTTCCAGACATGAAATAGAGAACAGTGATGAAAACTTCCATGTTGGAGTTATCGGTCTTTTGCATCATTTTGGCAGCCAGCAAGTAAATACACACGATGATACTTGAGCAGAAATTTATTTTAACCTAAAACTAAGTTATGCCTGTGTATATCAACACTATATACGGCCACAAGTCCTGTATTTCTGCTGGAAACAACACATACACCACAGCTGGCTGCCTCCTGGCTTCTGCTCGGCGACTCCAGCCAACCTGTGACGTCACAACTAACCACAGAGCTTTTCGCAGTCACGTGACTTTTTAGCTACTTTAACCCCCCTTTTTTTTTTTTTACACTTTTGGGCCCAATTTATTTAAAAATATCATTACCAAAGTGAATTTAAGCTTTTTCCTTACCCATTGACCTGCCATCTTAAGAAAAAATTCCGACCGACGACTCGTCTATTGGTAGGTTCTTCCTGGGGTATGTACTGTACTTACTGCCTGGGGTATACTGTACTGTACTTACTGCCTGGGGTATACTGTACTGTACTTACTGCCTGGGGTATACTGTACTGTACTTACTGCGTGGGGTATACTGTACTGTACTTACTGTCTGGGGTATACTGTACTGTACTTACTGCCTGGGGTATACTGTACTGTACTTACTGCCTGGGGTATACTGTGGTAATTGTAATTTACTGGCCTGGGGGTGAGTATTGTACTGTATCACTGCCTGGGGTATACTTGTACTGTACTTACTGTCTGGGGTATACTGTAATTGTACTTTACTCGCCCGGGGGTATAATTGTACTGTACTTACTGCCTGGGGTATACTGTACTGCACTTACTGCCTGGGTATACTGTGACTGTACTTTACTGTACTTACTGCCTGGGGTATACTGTACTGTGCACTGCCTGGGGTATACTGTACTGTACTTACTGCCTGGGTATACTGTACTGTACTACTGCCCGTATACTGTACTGTACTTACTGCCTGGGGTATACTGTACTGTACTTACTGCCTGGGGTATACTGTACTGTACTTACTGCCTGGGGTATACTGTACTGTACTTACTGCCTGGGGTATACTGTACTGTACTTACTGCCTGGGGTATACTTTACTTCCTAGAATATATCTATAATCTAATGTAACCTAACCTAACCTAACCTAACCTAAGCCAATCTAACCTAACGTGAACTAAACTAACTTAACCTACCCCCTACCCTCAACCCCCCAGGTAGTCTTAGGTTGCTGAATACTAATTAAACACCGTAACTCTAGACAGGTGTTCTCAGGTAACCTTCCAAGAGTGGCAGAACATTCATAAGGTGCTGTTGATTAATTAGCTTATGATACCCTATGATTTTTAGCACTCCTTTTTAACACGTAAGTTGATGGTAACATTGTCATAGAGAGACAGATAGAGCGAGATAGAGAGAGAGGTAGAGGGAGAGACAGATAGAGCGAGATAGAGAGAGAGGTAGAGGGAGAGAGAGATAGAGCGAGATAGAGAGAGAGGTAGAGGGAGAGAGAGATAGAGCGAGATAGAGAGAGAGGTAGAGGGAGATAGGGCGAGAGAGAGAGAGGTAGAGGGAGAGAGAGATAGAGCGAGATAGAGAGAGAGGTAGGGCGAGAGGAGAGAGAGAGGTAGAGGGGAGGAGAGATAGGGGCGAGATAGAGAGAGAGGTAGAGGGGAGAGACAGATAGGAGAGCGAGATAGAGAGAGAGGTAGAGGGAGAGAGAGATAGAGCGAGATAGAGAGAGAGGTAGAGGGAGAGACAGATAGGGCGAGATAGAGAGAGAGGGAGAGAGAGATAGGGCGAGATAGAGAGAGAGGTAGAGGGAGAGACAGATAGAGCGAGATAGAGAGAGAGGTAGAGGGAGAGAGAGATAGAGAGAGGAAACATTGTATTACATTGTCTTATTTGTGATGTATTCTTCTTTCATTCTCCTGTCCCTTTTATTTCCTTTTCTTTTCTGTTCCTGGTTCTTTATACTCGCTCTTCCACCTTCTTCGTCTCCTCACCCCTCACACTTTTGTTATTCCTTCCTCCTCCTCCTCCTCTTTCCTCATACTTAAACTTTTTTCTTCTTCCTCCTCCTCCTCCTCCTCCTCCTCTTACTCCTCTTCTTCCTCCTCTTACTCCTCCTCCTCTTCCTCCTCCTCCTCTCACTTTCCTGACTCTAAGAGAAGATCGAATTCCAGGAACGATTTTCAGTAGGACGTAAATAGTGAGTTGTCGATATACTGTACTGGCTGGGAGCGGGAGTCGTTCCGGCAGACACCACAAGTTCTGTAGACAGTATGGTACGAGGAAAGACAGTAGCAGACAGTATGGCACCAGGAGACAGTGCCAGACAGTATGGCACCAGGAGGGGACAGTGCAGACAGTATGGCACCAGGAGGGGACAGTGCCAGACAGTATGGCACCAGGAGACAGTGACAGACAGTATGGCACCAGGAGACAGTGGCAGACAGTATGGCATCAGGAGACAGTGCCAGACAGTATGGCACCAGGAGACGGTGCCAGACAGTATGGCATCAGGAGACAGTGCCAGACAGTATGGCACCAGGAGACAGTGGCAGACAAACATGGCACCAGGAGATAGTGCCAGACAGTATGGCACCAGGAGACAGTGGCAGACAGTATGGCACCAAGAGACAGTGGCGGACAGTATGCCCCCAGGAGGCAGTGGCAGGCAGTATGAAACCAAGGTAGACAGTGGCGGACACCATAGTACCAGGAGGGGACAGTGGCAGACAATATAACAACAGGAGAGACAGTGGCGGACAGTATAACACCAGGATAGACAGTGGCGGACAGTATAGCACCAGGATAGACAGTGGCAGACAGTATGGCACCAGGAGAAACAGTTGCGGACAGTACCAGGAGAGAGAGTGGCAGGCAGCATGACACCAGGAGAGAGAGTGGCAGACAGTACCCGCCCTCTCCCCCTGGCAGACACAATGCTCAGGGCGGTGTGTCTTGCTTATGGATCTTTTAGCTCCGTAAATTTGTCCAGGTTGACATTAAACGGAAACTTACCCAAGACGAGTGTGTGGTATTATTGGCCTGCCTGGTTGTGGTGGTGTGGTAGAGATGGTGTAGTTGAGAAAGTGTTGTGGTAGTGTTGTAGTGGTTGGAAGAAATGGTGTTATGTTGCTGTGATGGTGTTGTAGTGGTGTGGTAGAGATGGTGTTATGTTGTTGTGATGGTGTTGTAGTGGTGTGGTAGAGATGGTGTTATCATGTTGTTGTGATGATGTTGTAGTGGTGTGGTAGAAATGGTGTTATGTTGTTGTGATGGTGTTGTAGTGGTGTGGTAGAGATGGTTTTATCATGTTGTTGTGATGTTGTAGTGGTGTGGTAGAGATGGTGTTATCATGTTGTTGTGATGGTGTTGTAGTGGTGTGGTAGAGATGGTGTTATCATGTTGTTGTGATGGTGTGGTACAGATGGTGTTATCATGTTGTTGTAATGGTGTTGTAGTGGTGTGGTAGAGATTTAAAGATGGTGTTGTTGTGGTGGTGTGGTCGAATTATTGTTTATTGTTATAGTATAGTGGTTGGTGTTGTTATTGTGATGGTGTGGTAGAGGTGTGGTTATTGTTGTTGTGGTAGGCGTTGTTGTAAGGGTGTTGTGCTCTCTCTCTCTCTCTCTCTCTCTCTCTCTCTCTCTCTCTCTCTCTCTCTCTCTCTCTCTCTCTCTCTCTCTAAACAATCAGGGAGGCGGGGGCTGTGCGTCGCAGTAGCTCGGTTAGAGATTGTAGATAATCCAATCATTTAAGGCGTAATGGACTTGATGCTCGGCCACCTACCTCCCAGAACCCTCACCTGCCTTCCCCAGGGGCCTCACTTACCTCCCAGGGGGTCTCACCTACCCCCCCCTCCCAGACCCTCACCTGCCTCCCCTAAGTTCCTCTACTACCTCGCCCAGGGCCCTCTTCTAAAGCCAGGGGCCTTCACCTACCTTCCACAGAGTCCTCGTCTACGTCTCTCTGGGCCCTCACCCTCCTCCCTACGGCCCTAAACTGCCTTACTCCAGGGCCCGCAACACACACACACACACACGCACCGTAATATTTTAACGCCCCGTGGTCATGAAAACAACATATACCATCAAGTTTTCTCGTGATTTCTTAACTTTCTGAGTTAATGTTAATAGTCAACGAGTGTACGGGTGTTGGGCACCTGCCTGGCTGTGCTCTTCTTCTTCTCCTCACCAAATGTACTCTTCAACAACAGGGAACACAATAGACATACAATTAGCTGATGGTGGCTTTCTTGAGTCATTCTTGGTCAAATAGACTTACGGTACTGATTACCATTATTTGTGTACCTGTGCTATCTTATGTACAGTATACAGTTTATCTACTCTCTCTCTCTCTCTCTCTCTCTCTCTCTCTCTCTCTCTCTCTCTCTCTCTCTCTCTCTCTCTCTCTCTCTCTCTCTCGTGTTCTGTTAACCGCTTTTCACCGTAACAAAATCTCTCTTTTGTTTTGTTGAGAAGGTGTTTCGTGTTTTAATTTCGTCTGTGTGTGTGTGTGTGTGTGTGTGTGTGTGTGTAATAATAATAATAGTAATAATAATAATAATAATTAACGGTTTATTAAGAAAACATGGCAGCCCGAAAGCTGAAAATATGCAATGAACAGAGGTGACAAGTTACATATGGTGAAATCGGGGAGTGGGTCACTTGATTGACAAAAGCTTTCAATACAAAACATAAGAAACATAGAGTCAACATATAGGTTAACTGGTCTTGTAAACATTCTTGTGACCTCATTGGGTGGCCATTGCGTGGTCCGGGTAGGTCCTTCAGCTCACACAGGGTGTTGGAGATGGTTTTTCTTCCTCGTTTGATGTAGTTAGGAATTTAGAGTTATTTGCCTGGGTGGAGGAGGGAGTCCTCACTTCTCTCCTGGAGTAGTATGGAGTCTTTCTTGGCTTCTCATCAAGTGGTGGTGAGTGTACTGAGGACAGATCCGCGTCAGGTCAATATTGACCGCTAGGCACGATTGTCCCTCTAACATTTGTTTTGAGTTGAGATTGTCACTTTTGTATATCAGTTGTGGGTTGATCGTCAAACTTTGCACTGTACTGTTGGTGGGAAGATGTTGATAAATCCAGATGGGGAGGAGGAGATGGGGAAGACCCGACAGACCGGGCTGGCAGCTGTCTCCATGGTCATGAGACCACGGCCGCGTTAGCGGGCAGCGCCGACTACGCACATCCTTACCCTATGAAGGCTGAAGGATGTGTGTGTGTGTGTGTGCGTGTGCTTTTGTACGTGTTCCTAACTTCATTCGCTCTTTATTTATCAAGTTCTTTAATTTTACACACACACACACACTAGTGTAATTTTATAATAAGCTCACATTCTTTCTCATTCAATCTTCATTCATTTCGTCAATCTTTGTATCCTCTTTCACTCATTCACCTTCCAAAAGAGATAAAAAAACAAACACTGTACACTGTATCAAAAAGTTGTGTTCAAGGAAATAATCCCCAGGACCCGCTTAGTGTAAAGTAACTTAATAATACTTGATAAATAAACAGGTGCTTCGTGTAGTTCATAAATTCAATATTAAATCATCTCACACCTCCTCCTCCTCTCATCATCCTCCCTCCCCTCCTCCCCCTCCCCTCATCACTTAACAGGGTCGAGAGTCCCTCTGAAAACTTTCCTAGAGTATATTTGCCTCGTTGACTGGTAGCTGAGGAAGAGTATTTTTAAGGAAACAGCTGAAGATTAGATATTCCGGTTTATTTCACCTTATGATTGATCATGGTAACCTAATCTAACCTAAGCTAAGCTTACCTAACCTTGTCTAACCTAATCTAACCTGTTCTTATTTAAGTTTACCTAACCTAATCTTACTTAACTTTACTTAACCTACCTAACTCAACCTTACTTTTTCTAACCGAACCTAATCTAACCTAACCTCACTTAACCTAACCTAATCTTACATAATCTTATTTAACATAACCTAACCTAATCAAACTTAACCTTACCTTATCTAATCTAGTCTAATATAATCTAACTTTAAATTACCTAATCTAACCTAACCCACCCTAATCTAATTTAACCTTACCAAATCTAACCTTACTAATTTTTCTTGATTTAATCTTACATGACCTAATCTAACATAGCCTTACCCACTCAGGTAGGAAAGGGTGGTTAATCTTCACGTGAAATAAATTGGGGTGTCTAATTTTCAGGTGATCTGCATTTAGTTACGATTAGGTAGAATCTCGGGTGTGTTTTACGTTATTTTTGCACCCATTATTTTTTATTTATATTATACCTTGAGGTAATGAGTCACTTCGAAACGTTTGCATTAACGTGTGTGAAATTCTAAGAACTCGGTTAAAGGTTCTGTTTGGCTTCCGACCGTAACGTAGATCACAGTTCGTGTCGCAGTAATCATTTCGTTGGATATTATACTGATTTTAAGCAGTCGTTAGCATCGTGTTACCTCGACATTTTTTTTCGTGCCGTTTTCTGTGCGTGTGGAGGGCGGCAGAGCATAAGTTTGCTCGCAGCTGTCAGGGCGGCTTTGTTTTCCCGTCCCCGGGCGGCGCGTCTCCCCATCCCTTACAGTTGCCCAGATCGCCAGGGGTTTTCTCCACACATCAGGCCCGGTGGTATGACCGTCTTCACGCCTCCAGACTCCCAAAAGCTTTTAAACTTCTCGCTACTTTTAGGCTTTCTTTTGGAGGGTCTAGCGAGCAACTTGGCGCCGAGCCTTAAATGACAAGTGAAGGTTGGAGAGTGATGTGCAGGGGGTATACGTCACGACAATAGAACTGTCTTAACTTGTTTGTTGACTTAAAATGACATGAGCCTTGATGTTTATTACTCTCGAGCACTTGAATATGTCATACTACACTCGGATTCTCAGAACTTCGTACGTTGAATTTTTCCCGAAATGTAAGAAAGTTTGAGCGCTTGAAGTTTAAGATATGACCTAAGGGAAGGATTCTCAGAAGTTCTTATGTAAAAATTTCCCTCAAATCGGATTTTTTTTAGTATTTGTGCTGATATTTGAACCCAGGAACGTACAGTACAGTATATTACAATTTCTCTTCCTATCTACAGTAACTGGAAATTTGAGAACGTATCTAACTTGCTCATTTCACCCACGATACAAACATGAACAAACAAAATGGCGTTGATCATATACAGAGACTACAGTATATGACCATTTGATGTGTTCTCTTATTCTGAGTTAAGAGAAAATTACTCTGGCGATGAACACGTAAACATGGTCGACTTTGTAACTTGCTGAATGTTTTTGTGTCAGTTTAATGAGTTCTTTACCTCTTGTTCACGAGCTGTGTATAACCCAAACTCAAGGAAATACAGATAATTCTTCACAAATAGTTACAGTATGAAGCTTGTGTGTTAATAATACCTACATCACCTGTGTCATACAATACTACCTAACCCCTCCTCCTCCCCGGGTAGCCTTAGAGTCATTAAGCATCAGGTGGAATAAGCTGGGGTGTCTAATCCTCAGGTGACCTATAAAATAAACATACTCAAAGTCGCCGATATACTTGTTGAAATCACCGTAAATTATTCAGTTCCCTAACCAGACATTTCTTCCATACTCATTAATGTGAGAGGGATCAGCCTTACCTGTGGGAAATTATAATACTAATTGAATGTCAACTCACTTGCCGTCTGACATCCTCATCTTTGCTACCTTACCTGCCCTTTTTCCCCTCCCAGTTTACCTACCTACCTACCTACCTACCTACCTACCTACCTACCTACCTACCTACCTACCTACCTACCTAACCTAACCTAACCTAACCTAACCTACTAGCCTAGCCTAGCCAGCCTAGCCCTAACCCCTAGCCTATTTCTTCCTAGCCTAGCCTGCCTACCTACCTACCTACCTGCCTGCCTACCTACACACCTGAGCCTGCCTGCCTGCCTGCCTGCCTGCCTGCCTGCCTGAGCCAGCCCTAGCCTACCTGCTTCCTGGCCTGGCCTGGCCAGCCCTGGCCTGGCTGGCTTCAACCTAACCCCTGGCCTGCCTGCCTGCCACCTGCCTGCACCTGCCTGGCCTGCCTGCCTGCCTGCCTGCCTGCCTGCCTGCCTGCCTGCCTAGCCTGCCTAGCCTACCTACCTACCTATTCTTTACCTATCTCTTAGTTGTCTACGTATTCTTTATTTATTTGCTCCTAACTACCTATTCTCTACCTACCTACCTACCTACCTACCTACCTACCATATTATATCTACCTATCTACCTGCCTATTCTCAATCTATGTACCTACTTATCTCCCACCCTACGTGTGCATATCTCCCCCCTCCCTCCCTCCTCTCCCACCCCTCCACCTACCCCCCGTCAATCTCCTATCCATCCTGCCTTTTACCTACCCCTACCCTACTCCCTCCTTACTTACCACCCTACCCTCTACCTCCCACCCTACCCCACCCTCCACCCTGCCTCTGCTTCACCCTTCATGCAGTGTGTGTGTGGAGGTGTTGAGGTGAGCTGTACACCTACCGCTCCTGGACACACAATTCCCTCATAAACTGACCATTTCCAACGTAACAAAATTTTCCCTCTGGTAATCGGACGTCGGTTTTTCAGAAACGAGGGACAGTTACCGCTGGCACTCACGCACCAGCCTCCCTGCCACTGTGGCCTCCTAGACATTGTGTCGCTGTGGCCTTCGTGGCACTATGGCCTTCTTGGCACCGTGGTTTTGTGAACTTCCTGGCACTGTGGCCTCCCTGGCACTGTGGCCTCCCTGGCACTGTGGCCTCCCTGGCACTGTGGCCTCCCTGGCACTGTGGCCTCCCTGGCACTGTGGCCTCCCTGGCATAGTGTCTTTCATGGCACTATGGCGAAATAGCCTTCCTGGCTCTGTGACGTTCCTAGCACCGAGGCATTTTGGTCTTTCAGGTAATGTAACCTTCATGACACTGACAGTCTTCTCTCCCAGACACGTTGGCTCTACTCACTGTGGTCTCCTCGGTATTACGTCATTCTGTCGTTTGGCACTGACCTTCCTGGCACTCTGACGTAGTAGTTTACCGGGTTCTGTGGTATCGTTGTGGCACTATTAACTTTCTGACAGAGACATTCTGGCCTCCCAGACACATTTTCCCTCTATCACTCTGGCCTCCTGGTACTGAGGCCCCCAGACACTAAGGCCCCAGACACTGTGGCCCCCAGACACTGTGGTCCCTTGGCCTGGTGGCCTTGTTGGCACTGTGGCCCCCAGACACTGTGGCCCCTTGGCCTGGTGGCCTTGTTGGCACTGTTACTTCTCAGAATTCTTGACGTTAAGAATGTGCTCGTTTGAAAAGACGTCATCATCTGCACAAACTTGCATTTTTTTATTCATGTGCGCCATTATGACATCTGCAGCCAGCGTGAGGATGGAAGAGTAATTAGTTTTTCCTCTGCTCAGTGGAGTGAGGAGCGGCCCTCACTTACCTCATTAACCATCATCTCTTTTATAAATGACTGTTAAGCACTATTTTTACCTCTGGTTAATCGGACTAATTTCCGCCTCTCCTGATAGTACTGATACTTAAAGTGTTTTTTTTACCGTCTAGGGATTTTTTTTAATGCGGCTTAACGCAGTGAGTGAAAACCTCTTGGTCAACTTTATTAGGTTCGTGTTAGCGGGTACTTGTTACCATGGCAACGAGTAAATTAAATGAGATTATATTAATTCGAGAGAGTGGCCTCATCCCTCTGGTCTTTGTGTTCTTATTACAATCTTGATGTTATGTGACTTGTTGTTGTTATAGTTATTACTACACCTCAACAACCAAGGTCTTTAAGGGCGTAGGTCACAAGAGCTACAACTCACTGTGTTTATGTGACTCGCTGGCCCGTATGTAGCTGTCTGTTTGTCTTATAGGAGTAACCAAAGCCTTTATCATAGAGCTTCCCACCCCCCCGTATCCTTGGCAGCTAAAATCATGGGACGCTTGGGTTCACTTAAAGATTATTCCCCATCTTTTTACACCCTAACCTAACATAAACTAACAAACTAATCTTACATAACCTAACCTAACCCCCCATGTAGCGTCAAGGTGTTTAATAACCAGGTGAAATAAACTGGGGTGGGGAGCTAATCTTTAGGTGATCTCATATTTGAAACAACTCCCTCATGAGGAAAAATATAGTCGGTCAGTCAATCAAAAGGTTGTCGGCTAGAGAAGGTACAGAAAAGGGTTTGCAGAATCATGCTCGGCGCAGACTACTCCGGCTACACCAACACTCTCCCCACCCTGGAAATGCTATCCCTCAGTGACCTCCACCACCAAGCACTAGCAAGGTTTGGCAGTGGACTACTGCACCATCCTCGTCATTGCCACCTCCTGCCACCGGCAGTCCCCCGCCCACCTCGAGCAGTCCGCCACTACAAAAAAATTCAGCCCATAAGAGCCTGCACTGATAGATATAAGAACAGCACCATTCCATCTATTGTTAAAATATTAAACAGCTCCTAATTTATGTACTGTACAGCCCTGTAAATGTACTGAACGCATATCATTATGTCTAAATTACATGTAAGATTGTATATTTTCATCCACCGGCTGCAGCTCTATTAATAAATCGTTTATTATTATTTTTTTTACACTCACTCAAAGGTCCCTATGGTTAATATTCCCCGTATCTAAAAATAATATACTAAATTAGTTAAATTAAGCTAAAACATAAAATCGAATACCAAATATGGTGTCATTATTAAATTGATACTCTACCTTTAGATACTTTCATTTAACACCAGCCATGGGAGACAATTACGCGGAGAGAATCTTCCAGACATTCAGAGATTATTTTACTATATGTACAGTATATGTTGCTGCGTACAAGTAACACTAAACAAGGTAGAGTGTCAGTATATAGTTATGTTATTTCTGGGCGTTACTCCATTTTGTCCATTTTTACATCTTGACGTATACGAGAAGCGATAATCGAACGAGATTTTGAAAATATAAATGAAGAAACCTTCCTTTTACACTCGGTGATGTTCATTTGTTTCACGAAAAAAATACGATGATGATGATGCTGCATTCGAGGGAGTTTGAGGAGTCTGGTGCAGCGACATCGGAGATGAGAATCAGATGAAACTAATATGATGCTCGGTGAGGCTTCAGCGCATACCTCTGAATGCCTGCCTCCAGTTCCCGACAATCCCTTGTGATTTCTGCTGAATGTCCGCGACACCTCGTATAGAATGTTAGCCTTTGAGTGAAGGTTCTGCCTTACCATATCAGCGTGTGTGCTCACTGTTAAATGAAATGGTGTATTGCAAAGGATCACCTGAAGATTAGGCACCCTAATTTATTTCGCCTGAAGATAAATCAATCGAACATTAACCTAACTTAATCTAACATAACATAACATAGTGTAACTCTTCATTAACATTAGGTTGGTTAATCTAGGGGTGTCTAATCTTCAGGTGGAATAATCTAGGGGTGTCTAATCTTCAGAGTGACTCGGTGACTTTTATTCCGTCAGTGAGTGAGTGAGTGAGTGAGTTATTAATATTCACTACACACCATCTAATTATAAACTCATATATATCACATCCACAACTCTGCCGGTGTTCCATAATTACCGAACTATTGAGGAGATAATTATGTGATAGTATTTTCTAAGTCATGTTCTCTCCTCAGACCCAGGACAGGAACACGTAAGGCTGCTGCATCTTGATCCATCACGCTTTTGCCGGGTTTCACTGCAAAAAACTTGTGTAGTGTCACTATGGGCTCCTTTGTCACTGTGTCACTGTGGCCTCCCTGTCATTATGGCACTGTGGATGGTGTTATTGCGGCACCGTTGCCTTTGTCATTGTTGCACTGTGGCATCCATGGCACCATTGCTTCCCTGTCACTCTGGCCGTTATTATAACACTGTGGCCTTCCCGTCACTGTGGCACTGTGGCCTTCCCGTCACTGTGGCACTGTGGCCTTCCCGTCACTGTGTCACTAGACTAGAGTTGGCTGGGCGGTGGTGAGTCAGAGGCCGCGAGACTAGTGGCACCAGACGGGAAGGGGGAGGGAGTTCAGGAGGGGGTGAGGGGAGGTCATGAGGGGTGGGGGGTTCATAAAGGGGTGGGGGAGTTCATGAGGAGGTGGGGGAGTTGAGGTGGGGTGGAGGGGAGTTCACGAGAGGGTGGGGGGAGTTCGTGAGGGGGTGGGGGGAGTTTAGGAGGGGTGAAGGAGGTCATGAGCGGGTGGGAGGGGTGGAGGGGGTGGGGAGAGTTTAGGAGGGGTGAAGGAGGTCATGAGCGGGTGGGAGGGTGTGAGGGGAGTTCATGGGGGGTTGGGGGAGTTTAGGAGGTCATGAGGGGGTGTGGGGAGTTCAGAAGGGAGGTAGAGTGGGCGCTGGGAGATAAATGAACATATTATTGTGACCCGCCCTCTGAAAGCTTCCTAGGTCAGGTTCAATCTGTCCCCTGCTGCTGTAGTTATGATGATGCTGTAATAAAAGTCATTGTATTTTAGTGATGATTGTATTGTATTGTATTGTTGATGTGTTCGGAGTTGATGTATTTTTAGTGGTCTTGTTAATGGTATTGTTGTACTCAGTTGATGTATTGTAATATAATTGTTGAAGTATTTGTTTTGGGTGTTGAATTTTAGGGTTATTGATATTCTTGTTGTTGTTGAAGTTGTTTTTGTTAAGGGTTCAAATTGTACTGGAGATTCTTCTTAAACCTGTAATTGAGCCTCAACCTTCTTTAAAAATGAATGAATTCTCTCAGTCTCCTTCGTTCTAGGGGGACTAAACAAATAGCTCCCCACTCCTCAAGTCACCCACTCCTCCAGCATTCATAACAGACATGCCACAATACTCCAACTCCCCCCCTCCCCCCCTCCTCCCCTCCTCGAGATATCATAGGGGAGGTGAGGTGAGGAGCGTCAGTGTCGAGTGAGGTCTTGAAGTGGGCTCAGTCATTCACGAGTATGACTTGACCTGACGTGGGAGCCATTCATCCCGAGGTTGAGATGCGTGGGTAGGTGGCACGGACGGTCGTGGAGACGTGGCACTCATCATCCCGTGACTTACATGCGTGCCCGGGAGACACTACTGACACGGTGCTTGAAGTGTGTACGTGACAGTCGAGGGTATACTAAACTAAAGCCGTGATGAGTCTTTTTAACTTGAGTGTAAAGTAGTTCCCCCCCCCCCCAAAAAAAAAAGAAAACTGTGTGATGGTCTTGTTTGACAGGCTAGTTATTTCATCCTGTGACATTAGATAGATAGATAGATAGATAGATAGATGGATAGATATTCAGTAAATTCTTCATACAAGTTTACGTTGATTCAGGTTGTACTGTATGTAAACAATGCAGGTGTAGAATTCAACATGTATGTAGACAATCTCCTTATCCACTTCCTTTCCCTCCCCCTACACCTCCTCTCCCTTCCTCTCCTCTTACACCTTCCCTCCCCTTACACCCTCCCTCTCCTTACATCTCCCCTTCCCTTGTACCTCCCCTCCTCTTATACCCCTCCCTTCCCCCTTCCCCTACTCCTCCCTACCTCTTCCCCCTATCCATCCCATCCCTATACCTCTCTCCCTTCCCCTTCCCTTCCCTCTCCCCTATCCATCCCATCCTTACACTTCCTCTCCTCTTTCCCTCATCACCCCTCCTCTTTCCCTCATCACCCCTACCTCTTTCCCCTATCCATCCCATCCATATGTCTTCCCCTCCCATTCCTGTCCCCTCCATGTATCCAACTTACCATGCCATATCGAGACAATAGAAGGTATTTATTAGTCTTAAGAGTAGAAGAAGAAGAAAAATTTAAAAAAGAAAGAAAGACACAAATATATTGAACCTTGACAAAACAAAAAAGGTCAGGTTAGCGAGTCGATGCGTTTGTTTCCAATTTTGTCGTCCTTAAATTAACGACCCAGATTTTGGTAGCCAACCCCGAGTCTTTTATTGTTATGGGCGTTGTTTTAGCAGGTTTTTTTTTTTATAACCTCTGTGATGATGTGTGCATGTGTGTGTGTGTGTGTGTGTGTGTGTGTGTGTGTGTGTGTGTGTATCAGGATAGACTATGGTGCTTGTGTGCGTTTACAACCATGTGTACAACAGTGTACATGTGTCTGTGTGCGTTTACTTCTTAACGTGTGTACGGCAATGAATATTATGTTTACATGTGTGTGTATTAGCATGTATGAGGGTATATTTGTTTACCTGTGTGTAAGTAAGCATGTCATTACGGGGTTTATTTACACGAGTATATATATCAACATGCCTGTGTGTATCTGTATGCTTATAATTACCCATCCCTTTAATTCAGCATTAGAATTTTCTGCATTATTTATCAACGCACTTCACCTCACATTCATTGTCAACATTCTGCCACTATTGATGAGTTTTATTATTCATCATCATTCATCACAGGGTTTAAACACAGCAACTGACACCATAATACATTTATACCTAATGATTTGCTAATTGCACTTATTTTCATTGTTTGTCCAATAATTAAAAACTTATTTGGAAAACCAATTATAATTTCTCTGGCTATGACTGAGCTTGATATCATTCTTGTGTAAATACTGTGTAGAATATTCCTTCACTTTGTTAAATATTTTTTTTTACATTACTCGGAGATATGAGTTGTTGAAAGTGGGTAAAAATATTATTTAATGCTTTCAGTGATTTTTACTCTCATCAAATAGAGAAGTAATTAGAACTGAAAATAGGGAAAGTCTTTTAACAGAACTCAATTTCTGGAGTGTAAAGAGTCGTCACCGCTGAGGCCCTGCGCTGTTTACTACCACTGGCTTATTTAGTTCCCAAATGAGGCCTGGGATATAATTGGTTACTTCCACACGTCTCGTAAATCAACATTAGTCAGTGACAGCTGGAATTATTCATTTGGAATTTTTACCATGTTGAATGTAACTCCTGATGCTGAGGCTATAAAATATTCACGCTGATGATTTTTTTTCCAGTCTTCTCTATTGTCCAAAAAACGTGGAAAAAAAGGTAAAATTAACGTCATAGTACAATCGACATTCTCTCCCTTCGTAAATTAGACGCTTCTGTCTTTATTGTACAGTATTATAGTGTAAAATTCACAACGTAACTTTTTTTTACAAAGATTTACTGAAAATATTACTTATATAGGTCCAGTTGTCTCTAACGAGGGAATGATTGTTCAGCCGTTGCAAACTAGTAACTATATGGCAACTGAGCGAGGAGTGCGCGCGTGTGGACTGACAGAGGCCGCTAGTGTTCATCTGGAGTGGGAAGTGAGCGGATGGTTAACTCGTGCCCGCGGTGTTCACAGTGATTATATTATACATATAAGGAATAACCCGGTGTGTCGTGCGGTATATTTCACATTTACTTCGCTACAAAGTGTCAGCCAGGTGAGTTTACGCTAAAAATCTTTCTAGGATGTAAAATTCACAGGACAAGAAACTTATGTTAGCCCCTCGCTTGCCATCCCCTGTTTGTTTACCATCAAGTGGTTGAGTTCAGCGCTCCGTCACGTTCCCGTGTAACGTACACTTTGCTCTATGAATTGTCGATAACAGGGCTGTTGACACGATCACAAGGTGTATGAGTGAGCTGAACTTTAAATTAACACTAAAAACTCCTTCGAAAGAAACCCGAAGAGAATCAGATTCCATGTCCACGAGGTTTCACGTTTTGGATGGGACGCATGTTGGCCGAGTTGACCCTGAGGTTACACAGTCTTCTAATAAACTTGTGTGTGCGATGCTGGGCAGGCTCTGTGCTCCTCCTTATCAGTGTTTGTGTGTTACTGCCCCGTGTTTGGAGGCTCATTTGTGTTAAGTGAGAAACTAAGTTCTTGATATGTTAGCTGGAGCCGGCCTTCGTTTCTGGTGTAGTCTGACTCATTCTCACAATGATACATAATTTGAAGAAATTTGGTTTTAAATTTTGTGTTTGTTTGAATAACCTTGTAAACTTAGTCAAAATCAGGTACATCTTAAGTATGATTGAGATCACCTTAATACATCTTTAAAAGTATGAGTGGGAACACCCTAATACACCCTTAAAAGTATGAGTGGGAACACCCTAATACACCCTTAAAAGTATGAGTGGGATTCACCCCCATACTCTGGTATTTGAGTGAATCATCATCAGCTGCTTTGTGACAATGTCTCTGGCCCAGTAGCTATATAGATTGTGTAAGATTGACCCCACTTTTAGTGTTAGCTGTAGCCTGGTCCACCCATGCTGTAGTGATAGAACCTGTCCCACCCATGCTGTAGTGATAGAACCTGGTCCACCCATGCTGTAGTGTTTGAACCTGTCCCACCCATGCTGTAGTGATAGAACCTGGTCCACACATGCTGTAGTGATAGAACCTGGTCCACACATGCTGTAGTGTTTGAACCTGTCCCACCCATGCTGTAGTGATAGAACCTGGTCCACCCATGCTGTAGAGATAGAACCTGGCCCACACATGCTGTAGTGATAGAACCTGGTCCACCCATGCTGTAGTGATAGAACCTGGTCCACATATGCTGTCGTAATAGAACCTGGTCCACACATGCTGTAGAGATAGAACCTGGTCCACACATGCTGTAGTGATAGAACCTGGTCCACACATGCTGTAGTGATAGAACCTGGTCCACACATGCTGTAGTGTTAGAACCTGGTCCACATATGCTGTAGTGTTACCTAGAAACTTATCTACGTTCTGGTTAATACAAAGGTGATTTCGTTCTAGTGTTAGTACAGAAATGATTGATTCCAGCATGAAACACTCAATCCCTGTACTTTTCTAGTGTTCGGTTAAACTGACTCGCCCTGCAGCTAGTGTGAAGCTGACGCATGGTTTAATGCGAGTATGAAACTGACTCATGGTTTAGGACTTCTGTGGAACTTACCCATGTTTTACGTCACTAGGATAAGGGTGGAACTGGCTTTTTCTGGTGTTAGTAAAAAATTTACTCACGCTCTAGCGCTAATAAGAAACTGACAAGTGATAGTATGAAACACTTTCTCATGTGTTAGATGAAATTAACACAAGTGTTAACATGAAACAATCAATGTTAGTATGAAACTCACTCCTTATTAAGCTTTAGTAAGACACTATCAAGTGTTAGTTTGAAGCTGACTCGTGTTTGTATGAAACTGTCCCTTTAGTCTTACGGTAGTATAAAACTGACCCTTTATAAAGTGTTAGTATGAAACTGGTTCTCCATAGTAGTTGTATGGAACTTCTCTAGTGTTTAAAAGGAAGCGAGAACATACCAGTGGGACCACCTGCACTGTGAACCATTCTCATGTTGGACTTAGTTACGTGGTATGTATACGAAAACAGCATGAAGCTCTTTTAAGTTTCATGTAGAACAGAAACCTGTATATTTTTTGTGTATGTCGATATTATTTGCAGTAAGAGTTTAAAATTATGACGGTTTGTTCGACTGAAAACACTATCCTATTTTTTCTTTCTTTTTTGTTCTCATAATTTACACGAATTTATGGAATGTCATTCATAGTTTTCGTTACAACTCGCTGGTTTGTTATGCGTGTCATGTGGTTGTACAACATTCATTATATATGACTTGTATATACAGCAGCAGTGTCGGGTTGCTAGTGATGGTTTTAGAATGTGATTGTATAAATTAAGCGACTTAAACTGTAGTACATATAAGCTTGTATTAAATGTTTACCGGTAGACTAAAGAATTTTGTAGTTTAATGGTCGGCGCGTGATTTACTAGATAGCCTATCAGAGAGCGGACATTCTATTACAAAAAAGTTACATTCAGGGTAAAATAACAATATATCCTGAAGATTAAGTTAAATTTGTTGGGATTTGTTTTTTCCCTTGAAGGTCATGTTACAACAGGTTAGAATTTTTTTCGTGGAAGATGGGGTTAAAACTACACTCAATTAATCAGAGTACCTTCCTCGTATCTGAGGGTTGGCGACTGCAGTCCTCCACTCGAAACGTGCTTGGGCTGTTGTAACTCGACTCGGTTTTTAATTTCGTTCATCTATCCGTCTCTGCACACCCCTGGCCCTCCTACCCTCAATTTTGCCCATTAATATTTGTTAATATTCCCTCATCCCCAATTATATTACCCTGGTATCTCATTTAAAATGTTCTGTACATTTCAAGTACTTCTCTTGAAATTTGTGCTAATTTTGTACTTCTTCATTTGTGAGACCTAACTTGGATTGCGCAGTTCAATTCTGGTCATCGTACTACAGGATGGATATAGAATCCCAAGGGAGAATTCAAAGGAGAATGACAAGACTGATCCCGGGCATTAGGAACCTTGAGTACAGAGACAGGTTAGAGCGTCTTAATTTGCAGTCCCTCAGGTAGAGTGAGGGGCGATATGATCGAGGTGTATAAATGGAAGTCAGGGCTAAACAAAGGTAATATAACAAAGGTACTCAAACTATCCAACCGGGAGCGAACTCGTAGCAATGGTTTTAAATTAGACAAATTTAGATTTAGGCGGGAGTTAGGTAAATATTGGTTTTGAAATAGAATAGTGGATGAGTGGAACAAATTACCAAACATCATCATTAACTCAAATACGCTGGATAGCTTCAAACATAGGTTGGATGGATATGTGAGCGATAGGGGTTGGGTATAAACGGGACTGCCCAGTATGGGACCAATAGGCCCGCTGCAGTTTCCTCCATTCTTATGTTTTCCTGTCAGTGTAGCCATTCGCTTATAACACCACTTTTCAGAGGCCTCCAACCTTTTTATGGTGTCTGCTGAAAGTGTTCAGCCCTTGCCACATGAAGCCTTTCAACAGCCCTTTCTCAAATTGAAGTTAATGTTTCTTCTCATTAGGTCGTTCAGATTATTAAATGCTGTTTTTATTGCCCACTTCTTGTTTTGATTTCTTCCGTACGTCTACCTTTACAGCTATTGTTACTTCCCTAATACACAAAATTTCCACTTGTTGAAGTTCCCTGTTGCTGCTATAATTTTTATTTTAGTATTTATTTCCAATTTGGAAACAACCATTATTTTTGCCTTTACAGCATTAACTCATTAACCAAATTGTTCACCATTTTCCATTAATCTGTTAACGGGTTTTTGTAATGCCTCTTAACTATCTGTGATAAGAGTAATGTCATCTGCATAGCGTATATTTTATACTACTTTACCATTAACTTTTATTCCTTCATTATCACTTATAACTTCTCTCATTAAGAATTCTTAATATATATTATGCAATGTTGGAGACAGAACACGGTCTTGTCGTACTCCTGTTTCTGCTAAGGTATATATATAATCTTGATAAAATCACACGGGAAAAGGGAAACAACGGAGCACCTTAGCTTTCGTCTTTATTCAAGACATCTTCAGAGGCAACTGTCTTGAATAAAGACGAAAGCTAAGGTGCTCCGTTGTTTCCCTTTTCCCGTGTGATTTTATCAAGATTTATTTTATCCACGTTTTCATTGTGGATCTACATGAAATATATATATATATATATATATATATATATATATATATATATATATATATATATATATATATATATATATATATATATATATATATATATATATATATATATATATATATATATATATATATATATATATATATATATATATATATATATATATATCCATGGAGATTAGGCTGGTACGTGTAGCTGTGGATACATTCTTCCTGGGATACTATTAAGATTAATTTTTGAGGGGGCAAGATAGATGAATATTTTATGTTTGTTTCTCTTCTGTTCATCTCCAGTCCGCTAGTATTGTACAAGTGTTTATCCCACTATCTTGTCCTTTCTCTACATTTTACGTCACTATCTTCACCCAACCATCTCCATATGCAGTATATTTCGTCACTCTCCTCCCATCCATCTATACGTGTTTCTCCCGGTTGTATTGTACAGGCAGGCGTGGAGTGGAGGCTCTCAGGGCGTGAAGGCAAGCTGGCGGATACTGTAGCCTCGTACATGGAGTCGATAGGCTACCCGGCCGTTTATTGCTTGAATATATATTGCGTTATTTTCCCTATTTCGCTGAGGAGACTTGGCTACTGTCGGGGGCCTCAGAACCTGTTATCTCTGGTGGTCGTGGTAGTAGTATTCTCCTCTACTCATGGTCCAGTTGTGTGTGTGTGTGTGTGTTTGTTCCAAGTGTGTGAAGGTAATTAAGGAATGGGGTTGTAATTATTGTTGTTGTTATTAGGAACAGTTGTGGTGGTTGTAGTAGTATTAGTAGTTTATGAAGGAAATAGTTGAGGGAAGAATTGTAGTAGCTGGTAGCTGTAGGGATTGTTGTTAGCCGAAGGTATAGTAGTGGGAATAGTTATTAATAGTAATAACATTGGTAATATATTGCAGTACGGTAGTGTTTAGTAGTAGTAGCTATCAGTTGCAATTAAAGTTAGCCAAAATAGTAATAAAATTAGGGAGTGGTTGTTGTAGCCATAGCATAGTTATTAACAGAATTTGGGGTATCAAATTTTTACATCAGTGATTATTTCGGTGGTGGTCTCAGGGTGTCCTTGTAGTGAGTTTAGCCACGGCGCCATAGTTGGCCGGGCCGTCGTCTAGATAGGGTTAAGGCTGGTGAGAGGTGGAAGGACGGAGCGTGTCCAAAAGTTAGGTAGAGAAGAAAAAGTCAGGGGGAAAGTTCTCTTGGGCTTGTCCTTCCCCCTTCCCTTTCTTTCCCCTGGCTGCCGCTTCTGATCCACTAGGCTGTTCCTGCTGCTCCTGCTGTCGCTTCTGATCCACTAGGCTGTTCCTGCTGCTCCTGCTGTCGCTTCTGATCCACTAGGCTGTTCCTGCTGCTCCTGCTGTCGCTTCTGATCCACTAGGCTGTTCCTGCTGCTCCTGCTGCCGCTTCGCACAGCTCTACTACCTGCGGCGTCTACCTGGAGGAGAGATTTCCGGGAGCTCCCCTCTAATCCTAACCCCCTCCCTACCCATCCTCTCCCCTCCCCTCGAGCGATCACCGGATTAGCTAGCCAGACTGTTGCTGCTTGCAGTCAGTCGTCAGGGCCAACGTGTTATTCATTTTAGGTTGTTTGGTTGGTTAGGTGTTTCCCGGTGGCAGGTTTTATTTGTAGGTCTTTCTTGGAAGCGTCTTTGTATTCTTTAAAAATCCTATTACCCGGGTCAGCTGCAGCTTAATGTTTAATACCCATACGATAGCTATTTCAGGGTGTTAGCTTTCCGGGATCGTTGTGTGTATACTAAAAGTGACCAACGTAGCAATTCTGGTGTGGTTCTCCCATAGGGTAACGTATGGGAGTGTATACAGTATAGTTAGGCGGCACTGATGATCAAGGTGACCCCTGTTGTCTTCACTGTTTACTGCTCACAACCCCATTAAGTTTACCTCCAACTGATGTCGCCACCTAAATATTTAGCTCTCGTTCCCCCTCTGTTAGGTGTGTAGCAGCGCCAGGTGTTACCTTACTGTCTGTCACATGTGTGTTATTACAAGCCTTAGTTTACTCGTTTCAGATATCAGTCATTTATCTGGCTACTTGTACTGTCAGGCCCTCAGAATGTATTTTTTTTTTTCTCTGAGCGAAGAGTTACTTATTATTTTACCCATTCTAGCCCAGAGCGGTTGGTAGCCCTGATGAGACTCGTATCATGGTGGTATGGGTATTTAGTATTTACTCACACACACACACACAGTCCCTGACAGCATATATGTGTGTGTGTGTGTGTGTGTGTTTTACCTCCTAAGGAAAATAAGAATGGTTTGAAAAATAAAAATAGTAGTTGAGTAAATTACACAAAAACTTCCATTATTGCAGCACTTTATTGAAGTATAATGAACAATGGTGAAGTCTTTAGCCCTCCTCGTGGACTTCAACAACCGAACATTGACGAGATGGAGTGTAAGGTACCGTATATTCCGGTCAGTCAGCCAACAACATGAGCGATCTGCCACATTAATGAAATGGTTCTTAATAATTCGGTAGAGGAAAGCCAAACGAGGAGTAAAATTTCTCTACAGACTGACAAAATGAAACTCGACAACTGGAGGGAGGATTGTGCGGGACCGTGTGTGTGATCCCTCTGTCAATAAGTGATCACGTTCCTCTTGTTGATAAATTTGCTACAACTGTTTGATGAAAGTAATAATTTTCTCCGTTGGTAATAATATCTAAGCGAGTATTCTGTACAGTATTTATAACACGGGCTTATTAATTATATATACGGCTGGCAAGGACGCGATAGCTTAAGTGTTGTGTTGTCTTCTAGTCTAAAAGATCACGTGAATATTTTCTTACTCCCCTCACCTTATTTTACCTTTGTTAGTGTGTTTAATTATCAGGTGAAATAAGCTGGGGGTTCCTCATATTCCTTTAAATTGAAATGAAGTTAAATGAAGGTCCTAATCGGCACTTTCTACTAATCACCTTGTAATGGAAACTTAGCTTTTATCTTACTTGATTCCTTCACACTTTAAGAAACAAGACTAAAGACTTCCTCCTGCATATACGTCTTGGGATCACCTGAAGATTAGACACTCCAACTTAATTCAACCTAAAAATTAACTACCCTAACTAACCAGGTCGGGATAGGTTAAGTTAGGGTGGTTACTCTTCAGGTGGGATAAGCTGGGGTGTGTAATCTTCACGTGACCCACTTCGTCCTCACACTGACCTTACTATTGTTGTTACTGTTCGTATGTTTCTTTCACTACAGGTAGGAGGTTAATTAGCAGGTAGGTTAGTTATGCAGGAAGGAAGTTAATTGTGTAGATAGGAGGTTAATTATGTAGGTAGGGGGTTAATTGTTTAGATGGGTGATTAAATATGCAGGTAGAAGGTTAATTATGTGGGTCGATGATTAAATGTACAACTAGAAAGTTAATTGTCCAGGTAGGAAATTAATAGGGGAGTTAGGAGGTTGATTATGCAGATGGAAATTTAATTGCGTATGCTAGGTAAGAAGTGATTAATTTGGACACCTGCTGTGGGGTCACTTGTACAGATAGGAAAACACCGGATCAGATTCTTGTCCAGGGAGTAAAGTTTGGTTGAATTGAAGCAGTGTATTTAGACCCCCCCTGAAGTGAGGTAACCTGGGGGTGTTTAATCATCAAGTGAGTTAAACTGGGGGCGTCTATTCTTCCAGTGATCCGAAAACCCATAATAGGTAAGGCAGGGGAAGGGCTTGGACACCCCTGTATGTTACCTGTACTAACACACTCTATATACGCTGCCGGACACATACTCCCTGATTGTATATAATTACTAGTTAATCCTTTGGTTATAATTACATTTTGATTGACCGGGATTACTTGTTGATTGGGATTAGCTGCTTAACTTATTGATTGGGATTAGCTGCTTAACTTATTGATTGGGATTACTCTCTGACGTTCGTGAGTATATAAATTAACTTTTATTTGTGGGGGATGGCTTCACTAATCCGGTATAAGCGTTTGTTGACTGGTATGGTTTAATTAGCATGTGCTTATGGAAGGCAAAAAAAAACAGCTTAGGTCAGGTGAGGTTAGGTTAGGGGTAATTAGGAGTAGCTATTTGTGGTAATGACTTGTAAAGAGTAAGGGAAAAAAATCTCCCGACCGACCGACCGCCTAATAAGAGGGGCTCGATAATTATGACCTGTGTGTGTGAGAGACTGAGAGACCTTGTTACTAAACATTACTCATGCATTTTATCCCGGGCGTGAGTCACCAGTATATATGTTTACCTTCTCACCTGTGTATAGGATAATTAATTGTTAACATAACTCACTGGAGCGTTAACAGAGAAGAAGAAATAATCATTCGCATTTTACTTAGGGTGTGAAATTGATGGAGTTTTTAATAGGTGTTTGATTATTATAACAGATTCGTCTATTGTATGGTCATTAATTTTATTTTGAACCACCTGAAGATTAGGCACCCCGAATTTTTCCACCCGGTGATTAAATACGCTAACATTAACCTAACTTCATAACAAATTAACCAAATCTTGCCTACCATAGCCCCCTCCAGGTAGCTGCACTTTAACGTTTTTAGTCATCAAGTGAAGTGAGTTGGAATGACGCCTGGGTGTGACTGTTCATGTGTGGTGGTCGTCTCTTACTAGGTAAAAGAGGGGGAAAACTAGTAGGTATCACAGAGTCAGTAGTTTACACACCACCAAAAAAATCGTAAGTGCCTCGAAAATTTGTAAGTTTCACAAAAATTCGTAGATGTTACAAAAATGCGTCGTGTCCCCAAAAATCGTATAAAAAAAAATCGCAGGTTTCACAAAATTCTGCCAGAAATCTTGAAGGTGTGAGTGTATTTACCTGGACCTGCATAGAGAAATAAAGCTAGGATGTCTAATCTTCAGGTGTTCCGAGGCTGGTGTATTCCCTGTTTCCGAACATCCACTCTGTTGGCGGCTGTATTACCCCGTCCGTGTGATAGCTACTCTATAACTCTCTCTTTCATCTGCCTGTGTACTCTCCCACCTTCCTGCCTTTGCTTTTTGCGCTTTTACTATTTTTCTCTCTACGATTTTTCCCTCTTTTCCTCTTTTACAGCTCCTTTATTTCATTCTGACCTTCTACTATTTACTTATCTTTCCGCCTTTCCTCCGACTATCCGCTGCTGCCCTCTTTCCGCCTTTCCTCCGACTACCTTCCCGTTCTTTCGACCATCCGCGGCTCAGGAAGATAATCTTTGGCCAAGAGGTACGAGGCATCCCGGATAACACTAACTTGCTCCACGACGTCGTCTGAGGATCCTGCAGGAGCCGACTCGTGATGGCTGATAGCTCCTTCATCCCGGGGAAATATATTGGCAAAGTTATCGCAGAAAATTATGGGTAGAGTCTTATGATCGTGTTAAGGCTGAGAGATAAGCCTGGAATTGGAATTTTTAAAGAACTATCCCGTTGCTCGATGAAAGTGGCAGCCCATTGCGTTTGTGTTGCGTTATTAGCATATAAAGTAGGTGGTGAAGTAAGTGAACGCAAGTGTGTGTGACTTGGTGTGTTGTGTTTGTGACTTGTTGTGTTGTGTGTGACTTGTGTTATATGTGGGGGCTTGATGTGCTGCGTTGCGTGTACGGAGGTCACACACACACACAGACACACAGACGCGCGCACGCAAGTATAATACTGTCCCACACTATTTCTGCAGAAGAGGTTGAGTTTTCCCTGAACGTGTACCAACAGCGAGGTTACAGCCTACTTGCCGGGACGTGGTACAGTGAGCCTCGTATATATAATGTAGACTGGAGCAAAACGATGCAAGATCTTGTTTAGAATATACAAGCAGGAATATACACCTGCTTGAGTTTTCCCTGAACGTGTACCAACAGCGAGGTTACAGCCTACTTGCCGGGACGTGGTACAGTGAGCCTCGTATATATAATGTAGACTGGAGCAAAACGATGCAAGATCTTGTTTAGAATATACAAGCAGGAATATACACCTGCTAGAGACCAGCGCCAGGTATAACGCACTCAGTTAATCCCGTAAAAAAGTAGTAGGAGTTTCGCAAAAGTTTTACCAAGGTGGCGTTTTCCTGGGTGCCTCTACTGCCTACTCCCCCTCCCCTCCCTTCCCCTCCGGTAGAGCTAGGAGAGAAGAAGAGCCGCCAGAAGAACCTGTGGGGGGCTGAGTCCTAGAAAAATACCGTGGGTTAATTAAACGAATATCTGAGGGTGGAGTGAGGTGATTTTCAATTTTCGAAGTGTTGTCTGCTAACGAACCTAATTATAGTGGGGGGGGGGGTTCAGGTTCGCGTTTAAACACAAAAGGTTAGACAAAGTTGCACCTGGAATAAGTGTTTGTGGCACTTTGAGGAAGGCAACATTATAGGATTGCATCGGCAGTAAATTTCGGCAGCGGTGGGCGGTGTGACGTGGGTGTCTGCTTTATGTCGTGAATATGAGATGCAGTTTAGTCGGTGGATGAAACATTGCCTTGTGTTGAAGACAGTCTTGTTCCCAGACGCTCTACCAAGAGTGTTGCTGGCGACATTGTCTTGCTGGCGGCCTTGTGTTGCTGATGACCTTGTGTTACTGATGACGTTGTGTTGTAGTCGGCCTTGTGTTGCAGTCGGCCTTGTGTTGCAGTTGACCTTGTGTTGCAGTCGGCCTTGTGTTGCAGTTGGCCTTGTGTTGCAGTCGGCCTTGTGTTGCAGTCGGCCTTGTGTTGCAGTTAACCTTGTGTTGCAGTTGGCCTTGTGTTGCAGTTAACATTGTGTTGCAGTCGGCCTTGTGTTGCAGTTGGCCTTGTGTTGCAGTCGGCCTTGTGTTGCAGTCGGCCTTGTGTTGCAGTTAACCTTGTGTTGCAGTTGGCCTTGTGTTGCAAAACCTTGTGTTGCAGTTGGCCTTGTGTTGTTGGCCTTGTGTTGTTGATGGCAGACTATTCAACGTAGTGTATGTGTGTTTGTGTTATAAGTAGTCAGTTGTAGTGTAAGTCTGTTTTGTTTTTTTACACCAAACACATTATGTATATACTGCCCTGGTGAGTCGTGTTGAAGGCCCTCTATACTGTCCCTGTGAGTCGTGTTGAAGGCCCCTCTAGTACTGCCCTGGTGAGTCTGTTGAAGGCCCTCTATACTGTCCTGGTGAGTCGTGTTGAAGGCCCTCTATACTGCCCTGGTGAGTCGTGTTGAAGGCCCCTATACTGTCCTGGTGAGTCGTGTTGAAGGCCCTTATACTGTCCTGGTGAGTCGTGTTGAAGGCCCTCTATACTGTCCTGGTGAGTCGAAGGCCCTTATACTGTCCTGGTGAGTCGTGTTGAAGGCCCTATACTGTCCTGGTGAGTCGTGTTGAAGGCCCTATACTGTCCTGGTGAGTCGTGTTGAAGGCCCTCTATACTGCTGGTGAGTAAGGCCCTTTATACTGTCCTGGTGAGTCGTGTCTGTCCTGGTGAGTCGTGTTGAAGGCCCTATACTGTCCTGGTGAGTCTTGTTGAAGGCTCTATACTGTCCTGGTGAGTCGTGTTGAAGGACCTCTATACTGTCCTGGTGAGTCGTGTTGAAGGCCCTCTATACTGTCCTGGTGAGTCGTGTTGAAGGTCCTCCTGGCTCCAGTACTGACACTTGTTACCTCGTCGTGTGTAGTGTGTGGTGGCAGGACTCTCGGAGGTTGGCGGAAGATATGCATATTCCACTGTGGCTGGTGAATGTCGCTGGGTTGACGACACTATTGTGAAAACAGCTGCGGATCCGAGTTCTCACGTGTTCATTTCAGTACGATTGATATAAGGTTTAGTATTTCCCAGACACTGCATGTATATACCACCAAGGTCCACCATCCATGTTGAAATTTATTGTCTTAAGTGTTATTGAATATTCACAGCAAAAATGAATATTACAGCCCTGAATGTTCTTTTTCTCTCTCCCCTCAGGACCCCCCCTCAGGACCCCCCCCCCTCCTAAAAAAAAGCTTTAAAATTATATAAAGTTAGGATTTTACCTGTCCAGACGGTAGTGAGAAACTGACCTAATTATTGGAAAATTTATTGATTTACAAACATCTGATTACATATTGAACCCGCACGAGTATATTATTTACCTATTTAGACGAGATGTGTATTATAGAATGACTGTCTCCATGAAGTAACATATAGGACAGAGTTTTTTTTTATCTATTTTCGGGTTTTATTTTCAAGAAGTTAATTAAAATTTACCTGAGCGAGTAGCATCAATAGGAATGAGTTTCTATTACTTAAAACGCCACCGGAACTGGACCATAAAACTGGCAGCATCAGCGTAGCCAATTAGCAGCTTCTGGGGATCTCACCATAAAAACAGCACTACAGGTCTGACGGGAGAGGCGAGCGATACTGGGGGTACTGTGCGTCAGATGCTTTTGCCGTATGAGTTAACGGAGGGGGAGGGAGAGGCTTGTAGACGTTGTTCATTTTTTTTTAATTATTATTATTTTTTTTACGGGGATTAGCCCACCCGGGCACAGGTCACTGACCCACATAGGAGCCTGGGAGGCGAAAATGAAATAATAATAATAATAATAATAATAATAATAATAATAATAATAAAGGACCATAAATAAAAAAATAAAAAAAAGATCAATAGTGAGGGACAATATATGTATGTTGTGTTGTCAATAGTAAGAGAAACAATTGAGACCCTGCAATTGTGTGTAAATGAGGCAGAAAGTCAGATCAGCAACCTGGGACTTGGTCACATATGGCAGCAGGGTCTACCATTAGACAACACACTATGCTTCCAATATCTTCCCAGGCGGCAGTACCTCCCTGTTTGGTAGCTGCCTACTATGCCTCTTCTTCTTTTTCTTCCTTCCTTCCTTCCTTCCTTCCTTCCTTCCTTCCTTCCTTCCTTCCTTCCTTCCTTCCTTCTAACTCCTCCTCCCCTTCCACTTGCACAAAAACTCTTTCCACGAACTCACATTCTCTTCAAGTCAAGTGTCACCAGACTTGCTTTCTTCTTCTTTTTTTCTTTCTTTCTCATTTTCTTCTTTCTTCCTTCCCTCTACTTTCTTCCCTCTTCTTCAATTGTTATTATATCCGAAGGCATATACCTGGCACGTGTGAGTGTAAACCAATGTCTTGTACAGTAGCTACAACAACTATCCGTGCATACTTTGTGGGAAACAATATGAGACCATGGACGATAAATATTGGGTATATGAGGCTGTCACTAGTCACACGTAAAATGTCGGAGCATATCGACCCCCACCTGCACAGATAGTTGTTTTAGCTACTGTACAGTTCACCTTCCTTAACTGTGTAAATATCTTGTTCAGTTCACCTTCTTTAACCGTGTAAATGATTGATCACTTACACGACGTAAAAATGCCCGAGAGACATTCTAGAATTCAGACATACTACAGCAACCAATATGTAATAGCAAATGTCTACCTACATATATCACTAAATGTCTTCATGTCTGTTCCACCGTAAGCCACAGGTAAGTCATCAATTAAGCCATGTGTGTGAGTGTATTGTCAAGATGTCCCAGCCTCTCTCTCCCGCTGTTGTAACTCTGGTGGTTCCCTCAGTTTCATACGTCGAGGTTATCGTTATGGTGTTGTGGTAGGTGTGGTGTTGTGGTAGGTGTAGTGGTGTTGTGGTAGGTGTAGTGATGTTGTGGTGTTGTGGTCGGTGTGGTGTTGTGGTAGGTGTAATGGTGTTGTGGTAGGTGTAGTGGTGTTGTGGTCGGTGTGGTGTTGTGGTCGGTGTAATGGTGTTGTGGTAGGTGTAGTGGTGTTGTGGTAGGTGTGGTGGTGTTGTGGTCGGTGTGGTGGTGGTGGTTTTGTATTGGTGATGGTGTTGTGGTAGGTGATGATGTTGTAGGAGGTGTGGTGGTGTTATGGTGGGTGTGGTGGTGATAAATTTAATTTAATTTTGCGACTTACACCGGCTAGTTTATTGTGGCCCCCATACTCATCTTGTGAGCAGCAGTGCCAAAGGATTACACGAAAGAGGAGGTCACAGAGAGTGTATATAACTAAACTGAGCGGTCAGGTATGGCATTGAATGTTACAGAGTATTTCAAATACATTCTTTGTTTAGTTCTGTACATAGAGGCTACAGGAGTGTGAGGCAATATGTCTGGCCACACACTTTACATTTAGTTTTGTTCACATCTGCCTGAGGGATATACTGCCAGAGGTACTTATATCCTAACCTTAGTCTAGCGGTTACAACATCTTGTAGTCTAGTGGTGGTGTAGTAGGTACCACACCTACTACAACACCATCACCACCACACCTACTACAACACCACACCTACCACAACAACAGCACCACACCTACCACAGCACCACACACCACCTACCACAACAACAGCACCACCACACCTACCACAACAACAGCACCACCACACCTACCACAACACCAACGCCACCACACCTACAACACCATCACCACCAACTACAACACCATCACACCAACTACAACACCATCACCACCACACCAACTACAACACCATCACCACCACAAGACTACAAGATGTTGTAGTTGGTGTTGTAGTAGGTGTGGTGGTGCTGTTGTTGTGGTAGGTGTGGTGTTGTTGGTGTGGTGTTGATGGTGAAAATTGTGGCTGTGAACTTGTTGTGGCCTTGTGTGTGTGTGTGTGTCGGTGAACGCCATGGTCATGGTGAGGTGGGCGTGGGAATGGTGAGGTGGGCGTGGGAATAACGGTGATAGGCGTAAGAATGGTGAGATGGGCGTGGGAATAACGGTGATAGGCGTAAGAATGGTGAGATGGGCGTGGGAATAACGGTGATAGGCGTAAGAATGGTGAGGTGGGCGTGGGAATAACGGTGATAGGCGTAAGACTGGTGAGATGAGCGTGGGAATAACGGTGATAGGCGTAAGACTGGTGAGATGGGCGTGGGAATAACGGCGATAGGCGTATGGTGAGGTGGGCGTGGAATGGTGAGGTGGGCGGTGATAGGCGTAAGAATGGTGAGGTGGGCGTGGGAATAACGGTGATAGGCGTAAGACTGGTGAGATGGGCGTGGGAATAACGGTGATAGGCGTAAGAATGGTGAGATGGGCGTGGGAATAACGGTGATAGGCGTAAGAATGGTGAGATGGGCGTGGGAATAACGGTGATAGGCGTAAGAATGGTGAGATGGGCGTGGGAATAACGGTGATAGGCGTAAGACTGGTGAGATGGGCGTGGGAATATCGGTGGTGGGCGTGGAGATGTTTATTTCTTTTTTACCTCCCCTAGTCGCTGGCCAGGACACGGGACCAGTTGGAGTGCGCGGGGCCAAATTGATTCCGGTGTACTTGAACGCTGGCGAATTAGACACGGCCCAGTCTTTTACGACACATTCTTTTCCTCGTTCATGAAATTGGATTGGGTATCAAAATTCCTGTGCAAGTATCAAGAGAGAAGTGACGCCATTATGAAGACTGCTGGCGTGATATTAATCTCTAGTTAACAACATAAAACAATGTATTTGGTGATTGTGAATGGTGTGGTTAATGTGTGTTGATTGAATGTTGTGGTTAATGAGTATTTGGTGATTGTGAATAGTGTAGTTAATGTGTGTTGATTGAATGTTGTGGTTAATGCGTATTTGTTTATTGGTTATGAATATATGGTGTGGTTAATGAGTTTTGTTTGTTGGTTGTGAATATATGATGTGGTTAATGAGTATTGGTTATTGATTTAGTTAATTTGGTGTATTGGTGGTGGTGGGTAATGTTGGAGTTAGGTGGATATTAATTAACCTTTCTTACCTGTATGTGTGTAAGACTGAACGAGTTATTGGATGATTGTAACGTGATGAATCTTAAGGTAGCTGTACTTGGACTAATATATCCGGATTAATATAAGACTGAACGAATGATAGATAAAACTAGGTATTTAATGAAAAATCGCTAACGAGTGACTGAGTGTGAGGAAGGAAGGTGTGGGCAGTCCATCACACGCCTGGGGGGAAATAATGCCTCTAAAAGTTGAGAGAAAATAAAGCCCAAGAAGACCCAAGTAAATTCCATTTCGTAAAATACACAAGATTTGCCTTGCAAAGTGAATTGCCTCGAACACTTTTTCTCAGCAGAGGCGAGTTTGTTGCTGCAGATAGCTTGGCCGGCTGGCTGGCCGGCTGACTGGCTGTCTTGGCCGGCTGGCTGATTGGCTGTCTTGGCCGGCTGGCTGACTGACTGGTTGGCTGAGTGGCTAGTTGGCTGACTGGTTGGGTGGTGAGTCACCCCCAGTGTCAAGTCTCCCAGGGTAAATGTTTCACCTAACTAGACGAGAGAGGAGAAGGCATCTGAACTGGCTCAATTAAGCTCAGACATAAAGATTGTCGCCAAAATAACGTCGAAATTACACCAAGACCAAAAGATTGTCAAAGACTCCTACTTCAAATGTTTCTCTTACCTGGCAATGCAACAACACCTTTAACTAGGTCAATTAAGCTGCGACATAAAGATAGTGTCGAAATTGCACCAAGTCTCTACCGTAACAAAATAGGGTCGTTCTTTCAGCACCCGCAGTTACGGGGGAAAATACCTTAAGAGTTTGGTCCAGGCTGTGTGACGTGGTTGTAATGTGTTGGGGGAGTGGTGATGGGTGTGTTGGGGAGGGCGGGTGGTGATGGGTGTTGAGGAGGGTGTGGTGGTGATGGGTTTTTGGGGAGGGCGTGATGGTGATGGGTGTGGGGAGGGCGTGGTGGTGATGGGTGGGGAGGGTGGTGGTGGATGGGTTTGGGGAGGGCGTGATGGTGGTGGGTGTTGGGGAGGCCGTGGTGGTGATGGGTGGTGTAATGGGTGTTGGGGAGGGCGTGATGGTGATGGGTGATGGTGGGGAGGGGCGGTGGTGATGGGTGTTGAGGAGGGTGTGGTGGAGATGAATGTTGGGGGAGGGCGTGGTGGTGATGGGGCACTGTACTGGGAGAGGGCCTGGTTTGTAATGGGGCACTGTGTTGATTGTCGAGGGGGGAGGGTGGGTGGTATGACTAGCTTTGGGAGTTAGACTAACTGCCTGCCTGGCCCTGGAATGTTGCATGGGTGTCCTGGTGTTTGGGACGACCCTTGCACGGTGACCGGCTATACACCAGTACAGGGAGGTGGCGTTTGAGGAGGAAAAGGAAAGGGAGAGAGAAAGATATTTGTGTGTGACTGATTTCTTTTTTTGCAGTTTAGTTTCACTTGCAGTTTTACATTAATATATATCTGATCACTTGTTAATGAGAGGAAGAGAGTCAGGAAGAGTAGAGCGTCGAATTTAATATAAGTATTTGTGTTAACTCATTATTGTTATGAGTACCGGGTACGTAGTGGTACCAGACAGCAAAGAAGTACAGTACGTGTATGGTACCAGGCAGCAAAGACTTAGGTGATGAGGCTGTAACTCGGGAAGCGGCCAGACCTCCAGGGGGGTCAAGACCCTGAACACAGCAGCAAGTAAACCCGAGGACACGAGTACACAGTGGATGGTGGCAGCGGGCAGTGAGGTGTAGGACAGGAGCCAGGGGCCCTGGATGGTTGAGAAACTCACACAAAAAGTGAAATTGACCCGAAGTTCTGCGTCTGAGTTCCCTCCCTTGAGGATCATCAGCTCTGAAAAACTTTGTGGGGGCGTGTGTATGTGCATGCATGCGTGTGTGTATGTGCGTGCTTGTGTATTGGTAGTGGTAGTGTGTATTTGCGTGTATGTATAGCGACAGTGTTAATTTACTTATTTCTCTTTGTCGGCGTTAAGAAATGTATATAGCGGTGTATGCAGGGTGATTCAGCAAAGAGTACATTAAATTGGAGGATGGCATCCTTGGATAATTCTAAGCCACAATGTCTCTATGGTAAAATGTCAGAGTCTGCAGGTGCCCACGTGTTGGTGACAGGTGCGAGCAAATTAAACATAGTCCAGGTATTCTGGAACGAGTCAGACAATCAATGGTACGACGTGTACAGGCCTGCAGTGAGGCAGAAGGGGGCAACTTTGAACATTTCCTTTAGGTTGTAACAGGAGGGGTCACTGTAGAGATCTGTGAATAAATTATTACAAAAACCTACGGGGGCTTCACATCAAATTCACTCTCAGTAATACAACATCATAAATGTATTGTAACATGGAAACTCTCCAGAATCAGACATTTTACTATAGATACATTGTGGTTTAGAATTATCCAAGGATTTCATCTTCCAATTTAAATTACTCTTTGAGGAGTCGCCCTGTAGTCAGTAAATAGGTCATCCCAAGGCGAGGTTTATTTTCTGTTAGTATCAGCGGGTGCTTCAACTATTAGAGCATCCAACACAGGTCGTCATTTCTCAACTCAAAGAACTTTCTAAAAATATCAAAGATAACACAGGACTACACCATTCTCTCCGCCTTAACTTTATATTGTTTGAGAGAGAGAGAGAGAAATTAATATAGTTTTTACTGATATAGCCAGACATATAAAGGCCCATATATAATTCAGATATATGGGTGTACATCAAGTGATCGTCAGCTGGCTTAGGTACACGGTCAACAGAATATATTATAACATGACATATTAGCCCCACAAATTATACAGTATAGCTCTGTCTATTACACTCACTTGATGGAGTATAATAATTCTGGTGAGGGGAGAGAGTATAGGCCTTATTACCCTCCGTCGCAAGGGTCTTATTAGGTTACCTTCAGCCTCAACGCTCATTTCCCAAAGAATTTATTTTATGTTGACTCCGTGAAAAGTTCTTTGAGTAGAATAAATTTGTGTTGACGCGGTGGCCTTTAGCTTAAATTAATTCGTGTTAACATAGTGTTGGAGGAAGAATTAATCTCGTTAGCATTAAGAGTTGGTCGTCCACTGTCGATTCATTCGTGGTATAACGATGGTGGTATTTATTCATGTGGATTCTGACACAGGTATTTAAGCCAGGTAATGTTGTAGCGTCAGGTAAATACAGTCATCAGGTGTGTGTGTGTGTCCAGGATGCCTCCCCCACCGCTGTAGTATATAGTTGGTTGGCCCAGTGAAGTGTTGTTGGTACCTTATGAAATTCCTCAGATTCCCCACACCACGAGCCTCACCCACTTCCCTCGCCCAAATATTCACACACACACACACGCTTCCACACTACGAGCATGCCACTTCTACCCTTCTCCCTTGCCCTGTTGCTGCTGTGCTCTCACTTATCCCCGCCACCGCCTCGCCACCTGTCCTAGTGGCGGCGGCGACTATACTGGATATTGTGAACTGGAAATAAAGTTGCATTTTGATGCGTTAGAATATTGGCGAACATAATGATCATCGGTGTAAAAATAGCAATAGGCTATAGTAGTGATAATGATACAGTATTCGTTTTTAAGCATGCGTGGGGGTACCGTACTAATACATTGGGAATTATAGTGCAGTAGTAATGAATGATATAAATTACTATGAAAACAGAAAAGAATTCCCGGTAGTACCTTTAAAACAGTGATAGTGATAATACTGACTGAAGTTGTATACAGTATACTGTAAATAATAATGATAAATGTATGAAAAGAAAATCACGAAGTAAAAAGGACTCGGCCATGTACTTTAAACTTCTCTCGAAAAAATAAAATCCCTCGTGAAAATTACTGTCAGTCCGGCAGATTAATCCAGACCAAAAATTCTCATAAAAAAATCATGAAAATATCGTACCGAAAAAAATGTTTATTGCACTTAGGAGCGAGCATTAAGCGGCGTCCCAGCAGTCGGAAACTCAAAAGTTGATATTGTTGAGAGTTCAGTCAGTCAGAATTGATGCCTTCAGAGCTTCGGCTGTCAGACTTCAAGTTGAGAGTTCCTGTAACCTAACTTTATGTTGTTAGGGGACTCTGCAAATCATTTGCGATGTCAAGAACTGTCAGCGGCCAAATCTGATGCTCTGCCCTGGCAACCAAGCTTGTGCGTTGGTAGAGGGTCCTGCCAACCAAGCTTGTGCGTTGGTAGAGGGTCCTGGCAGCCAAGCTTAATAGCACTGGCAATCAAGCTTATTACCATCCCTCAGGTCACGAAAAGGAGAGGTCAAGTAGTTGGACGACCACTATATTATGTACCAATGTCATCACTACAGTATACTGAATCATTGTTAGTAGCTTGTCATGCCTTGTACCACTGTCCTAGCCTGTCACGTCCTCCTTGTAGTACAGTATATGAAGAACGATGTAAAGAAGTGTATGAAAACAAATTAAAAACTAACCGCTGCGACTCGCCCCAAAAATTATGTCTGGTGGCCCTCGGTATCAAGCCCGACCACCCCCGCTAATATACCTGTAAAAATATCATCTCTGTATTCGTTAACTATAGTACAAACATCAAACATGACACTTATCAACCATACAGAATGCCAGAAGACTCGAGGGAAGAGTTGTCATTGGTGGGTTGAACAGAGGGGACCCGGAGCGGAGATGGTCGAGCCAGGTGAACCAAGAGGGAAATCTGAGTTGCCCGACTCATTTAAAACCCAGGAACCGAACTTAGAAGTATTAAGAACCGCAGAAATTGAACTTAGAATTATTAAGAACCGCATAAACCGAACTTAGAAGTATCAAGAACCGCAGAAACCGAACTTAGAAGTATTAAGAACCGCAGAAATCGAACTTGTGATTATGAGGGTTCACTAAGGAAACAGGGAGGAAGGAGTGAGAGGCGAGCGTGGAGTCCTGGCTTGAGGGAGACTTCGGCCCTGTTTTATAAGTTGGTGGTATGCGGAGGATCCCTGGGAATATTAATTAGTCTGGTGCAACAAAGGCGGCGCCTCTTATCTTAGACGCCGGGCGCTTGGGGACACCACTTCGTCCATCACTTCCACTACTACCACTTCCACTTCTACTATTACTACAACCACCACCACCACTACTACTACTTACACTACTACTATTACTACCACCTACTACAACCACCACCACTACTACCATCACCACTACTACCATCACCACTACTACCATCACCACTAGTACGACCACAATCACGACCTCTACCACCACTACTAACACCACCATCACCACTAGTACGACCACAATCACAACGTCCACCACCACCACCACTACTAACACCGCCATCACCACTAGTACGACCACAATCAATACCTCCACCACCACTACTACCCTCATCACCACTAGTACGACCACAATCACAACCTCCACCACCACCACCACCACTACTAACACCACCATCACCACTAGTACGTACAATCATAACCTCCACCACCACCACTACTAACACCACTATCACCACTAGTACGACCACAATCACTACCTCCACCACTACTAACACCGCCATCACCACTAGTACGACCACAATCAATACCTCCACCACCACTACTACCCTCATCACCACTAGTACGACCACAATCACAACCTCCACCACCACCACTACTAACACCACCATCACCACTAGTACGACCACAATCAATACCTCCACCACCACTACTACCCTCACCACCACCATCACCACTAGTACTACCACAATCACAACCTCCACCACCACCACTACTAACACCACCATCACCACTAGTACGACCACAATCACAACCTCCACCACCACCACTACTAACACCACCATCACCACTAGTACGACCACAATCACAACCTCCACCGCCACCACTACTAACACCACCATCACCACTAGTACTACCACAATCATAACCTCCACCACCACTAATATTTTTCCTTCAGCCAATTTATTTCTCTATCTGATTACCTTCTTGTGGCTTTTAAAAGAAGTGTGTGCTAATAATAATAATAATAATTAACGGTTTATTAAGATAACATGACAGACAGGAGGTTTAAAATATACAATAAACAGAGGTAAGTTACATATGGTGAAATTGGGGAGTGGCTCACTTGATTGACAAAAGCTTTCAATACGAAAAGATAAGTAACTTAGAGTCAACATGTAGATTAACTATAGACCTGGTACTGTGTGTGTGTAGTAATTTGTTAAGTGTTTTTCCTATTTTAGTTACGGTATACAGTATATTATCATTGAGACTAATTTATATACTCATCTGTTGAATTACCTTCGCATGCCAGCTACACCAACATGTCTACTGTAAATACCTATCATGATTACTGGCTCACTCACTCACTCACTGGTGGAGAACAAGTCATCCACTCTCACTGACGGAGCAATAATGATTTTACGTTGGCGCTGTGTATGAATGACTCCTATGTTTTTGTTTTTGTTTTAAGATTATAATACTTTGTTAAGGATTTTAATGTAATGTACTGATTTGTGTGTAAGATTGTAGGTGGCTGTGTTATATTGTGATGTGATGTGTTTTGTGTCGTGTTATGTGCTGTGTTATGATGTGTCGTGGTGTGTTGTGTCGTGTTATGTTGTGTTGTGTCGTGTTAAGATGTGTCGTGTCGTGTTATGATGTGTTGTGTCGTGTTATGTTGTGTTGTGTCGTGTCGTGTTATGTTGTGTCGTGGTGTGTCGTGTTAAGATGTGTCGTGTCGTGTTATGATGTGTTGTGTTGTGTTGTGTTATGTTGTGTTGTGTCGTGTTATATCTTAGCGGGTTTAAGAGAAACTATTTTTTTTTATTCAGTTTTTTATGTCGGTGGAGTAATGTAGCGCCATGTTAACTTAACCTGTAGTGTAGCGCCTTGTTAACTTAACCTGTAGTGTAGCGCCTTGTTAACTTAACCTGTAGTGTGGCGCCTTGTTAACTTAACCTGTAGTGTAGCGCCTTGTTAACTTAACCTGTAGTGTAGCGCCTTGTTAACTTAACCTGTAGTGTAGCGCCTTGTTAACTTAACCTGTAGTGTAGCGCCTTGTTAGCAACCTGTAGTGTAGCGCCTTGTTAACTTAACCTGTAGTGTAGCGCCTTGTTAGCAACCTGTAGTGTAGCGCCTTGTTAACTTAACCTGTAGTGTAGCGCCTTGTTAACTTAACCTGTAGTGTAGCGCCTTGTTAACTTAACCTGTAGTGTAGCGCCTTGTTAACTTAACCTGTAGTGTAGCGCCTTGTTAACTTAACCTGTAGTGTAGCGCCTTGTTAACTTAACCTGTAGTGTAGCGCCTTGTTAACTTAACCTGTAGTGTAGCGCCTTGTTAACTTAACCTGTAGTGTAGCGCCTTGTTAACTTAACCTGTAGTGTAGCGCCTTGTTAACTTAACCTGTAGTGTAGCGCCTTGTTAACTTAACCTGTAGTGTAGCGCCTTGTTAACTTAACCTGTAGTGTAGCGCCTTGTTAACTTAACCTGTAGTGTAGCGCCTTGTTAACTTAACCTGTAGTGTAGCGCCTTGTTAACTTAACCTGTAGTGTAGCGCCTTGTTAACTTAACCTGTAGCGCCTGCTAACTTAACTCTGTGTAGCGCTCAGTTAACTTAACTCTGCGTGCAGCGCCTTGTTAACTTAACCTGTAGTGTAGCGCCGCCTCGTTAACTTAACCTGTGTAGCGCTAATAATTTAAACCTGTAGTGTAGTTTTGTTAACTTAACCTGCAGTGCAGCGCCTTGTTAACTTAACTCCGAAATGTAGCGCGCCTGTTAACTTAACCTGTAGCGCCTGTTAAATTAACCCGTAGTGTAGCGCCTTGTTAATTAACCCGTGCCGTAGCGCCTTGTTAATCTCTAACTCTGTAGTAGCGCCTTGTTAACTTAACCCAATGTAGCGCCTGTTAATTCAATTCCGTAGCGCCTTGTTGCTGACCCGCAGTAGCGCCTGTTAATTCTAAATTCAGGTAGCGCCTTGTTAATTCTGGTCCCGCAGTAAAGCGCCCGTCAATTCCCCAACTCAGTAATGCCTTGTTAATTTGAACTCACAGGCGCGCCTGTTAATTTAACTTGTGTAGCGCCTTGTTAATTCTAATCTGTAGGTAGCGCCTGTTAACTTAACCCGTAGGAAGCGCCTTGTTAACTTCAATTTGTGTAGCGCCTTGTTAACTTAACCTGTAGTGTAGCGCCTTGTTAACTTAACCTGTAGTGTAGCGCCTTGTTAACTTAACCTGTAGTGTAGCGCCTTGTTAACTTAACCTGTAGTGTAGCGCCTTGTTAACTTAACCTGTAGTGTAGCGCCTTGTTAACTTAACCTGTAGTGTAGCGCCTTGTTAACTTAACCTGTAGTGTAGCGCCTTGTTACCTGCTCACAAGTTAACCATCTTAGGTCAGTGTTTACGTCTGGTGCTGTAGCTGTTGTATAATTGTTTCTTCGCTATTGGAGGTACTCATCTGTTTCTGTCATGTTTGTCTGTCTATGTCAGTGTGTCTGTATTTATGTCTGTCTGTCTATATGTGTATGTCTGTCTGTGTATATGTGTATGTATGTCAGTCGCCATCTGTCTCTATTTGTCTGTGTATATCCGTCTCTGTCTGTCTGTGTATATCCGTCTGTCTGTCTGTGTATATCCGTCTCTGTCTGTCTGTGTATATAAGTGTATATATCCGTCTCTGTCTGTCTGTGTATATAAGTGTATATATCCGTCTGTCTGTCTGTGTGTGTGCCCGTGTCTGGCAGTCCGTCCCTCACAAACTTGCGTCGACAACTAGTCAAACATTTTTCATTGAACTGATGTGATGTGTGGCTGGTTAATTGTCATCATGTGATTATGTTGTTTGTAATGTGTGTGTGTGTGTGTGTGTGCGTGTGTGTGTGTGTGTGTGTGGTGGATGGGGAAACACCTATTTGTGTGTATTAACTCTATTGACTTCCAGTTATCAGGGGATTCATTTAGTAGGTAGTTGTGGTGGTGTAACATGATATTATTTGTCTAGTGATTACAATTGTGACGTGTGTGTGTGTGTGTGTGTGTGTGTGTGTGTGTAAGTAATAATTAACGGTTTATTGAAATAGCATGGCATCCAGAAGGTTGAAAATATACAGTTAGATAATTGGGGAATGGGTCTCTTGATTTACAAAAAATATACAAGTAACATAAGTGATACAAATATGATATATAATAACTAGGTGGGGAGAAGGTCAAACTACAGGGCATTTCAACATAGTGACAGTGCAAGAAGTAAGATTGACTGGGAGTGAATACACTGGTTGATTACGTGTTGTTGATAATTTTTACAATGGTTGGGACTGGGCTGTTCTTATAGCGATCAGTTCGTGCTCGTATGGGCTGGATGTCGAACAGCAATTCTCGGACGCGGGATCTCGGGTGGTAGTAGGAGCCGGTGTGTGTGTGTGTGTGTTTTAGTGTACCGGTATGTGTGTATGTATGTGGGTTTTTAGTGTACCGGTATGTGTATGTGTTTTAGTGTGTGTGTGTTTTAGTATGTGTATGTATATTAGCATGTGTGTGTAGGTATGTATGTATGTTTGAAAGGACTGTAGCTCTGGGGGGGGGGATACATGTGCAGTCAGATATGAAAGCCTCAATTTAATAGATCTGGCGTCGCATTTATCTGTTTTTAATTGTCACTGGTAATATTTATAACAACTAATCGTATATATATATATATCGCTCCTGACCTGAAACTATAGTAGTATACCTGTATACCGTAGCTCTGGAAACCTTCGACAATATTGGAGGCTGTTGAAAAAAAAAATACCATGTGTAAGAATTTTTTTTTGTATCGTAACTTATCTGTATCTTAATTGTGTATTTGTCTTTATTTTGTATTTTTTGTATTTTATTTTGTATTTTGTCATTATTTGTTATTTTATATTGTATTTCTATTTTATGATTTCTGCTTCCTGACAACAATGCTAATTTCTCTTCTTTTTTTTTCTCTGTTACAGGAACAAGAGGGTGAAGGTCGGCAGCTTGTGAAGTGCGGTGATAAAAGCCCCCCTTCCCCCTCCTCCCCCCTCCTCCTCCCTTCCCCCGTCGAGGAGAAGTGGTGGTTGTGGTGGTGGTGGTGGTCGTCGTGTGCGTGTGTGTGTGTGTGTCAGTCACTTCCTGGTGGTGTTGTGGTGGTGGTGATTATAACCAGCCCCTCCAAAGCTCCTCCTCTTCCTCCTCTCAATACCATCACGCGCCACCACCACGCCTCTGTGCTCGCTCTGTGGGAGAGAAGTGAGAGAGAGATAGATAGATAGAAAAGAAAAAAAAGGGTAAAAGTATAATCCCAAAATATCTCTCTTAGTATATCTCTTTATCAGTAATATAGAGACGGAAAAAGCTCTGGTCCTAAAGTGTGAGTAGTTATAGTGTGCGGTTTATAATTAAGTGCGAATATGTAAACAGACTGGAGAAAGTCCTGTGTGTGGTGTACAACAACAACAGCTACTACTACTGCCCCTCGGACAACTACTGTCGTCGCCCCCCCCCGTGGGACATCACCGGTGGATGACTCAAAACAAAGGTTAGTGTTGTTGTTTTGTCTTAGTGTTTATTTATTTATTTTTTATATATACCCCGATGTGTTTACGTTTTTCATTCGCTGACTTTTGAGATCTGGTGGATGAGGTGGTGATGTTACAATGTACTGTACACCCCTTAATGTAATAGTCGTAATGTTGTTTACCTTGTGTGAAATAACAAATGGATCAGTGTTACAATGTACACCTCTTGTATTACACCCAACATAATGTAGTTTATCGCTATGGAAAAGAAGATGTAAAATTAGTGTTTGTTTTTTCCCGTCAGCATAAAGGAATATAATAGTATAATAATAATAATAATAATAATTAACGGTTTATTGAAAGAGCTTGGCAGCCAGAAGGCTGAAAATATACAGTTACATATTTGGGGAATGGGTTACGAATTACAAATAATATACAAGTAACATAAGTGACACAAATAAGATATATAATAACTAGATGGGGAAAAGCTCAAACTACAGTTCATTTCAACATAGTGACAGTACAAGGAGTAGTGTTAACTGGGAGTGAATACACTATTTATTACAAGTTATTGATAATTTTTACAATGGTTGGGACTGGGCTGTTCTAAGAGCGATCAGTTCGTGCACGTATGGGCTGGATGCGGTTGTGGTGTCGAACAGCAATTCTCGGACTAGGGATCTCAGGTGGTAGTAGGAGCCGGTATTGTAGTGTGTGTGTGTGTGTGTGTGTGTGTGTGTGTGTGTGTGTGTGTGTTAACCGATAAATTGGTTTCTTTTGCTCTTGGTGGTGATCCTGGTGAAGTATATAATATCTGTACCCACTACAGTCCGTGTGTGTGTATACGGACGGTATGTTAGTCAACGTGTCAGATCAGTACTCATTTCTGTTTCACCTTAAGGATATATACCCCTCGTAAACAGACCCACTTAACCCTTCTCTGGTGTAACCTATAACATATATACTGTAGATGAGGAAAATACTGACGTTTGAATTCCAGTGATTTCCAATAATTTAGTTTTAATATATCTTTATTTACGAGAGATAATTACCACTCCTTGTGTTTATCAGTCCGCTCCCGTGTCGTGGTCTGGGGTGTTGGTGAATTATTTGTTTTTAATAGATGTTGTAAGTGGAGGAGGAAGTTGTTTTGTGGGGTAGTGTAAGGTGTTGATTAGTGATGTGTTTAGGGGTGGTGGGGCTGTGTCGTATTCACTGGATGTGGTGAACCCAAGAGAGAGAGAGAGAGAGAGAGAGAGCGAGAGAGAGAGAGAGAGAGAGAGAGAGAGAGAGAGAGAGAGAGGACATTTTAGAACAAGATGGGGAAGTTGAGAGATTAGGAAAGAAGAGAAATTAGTAATGGAGGCTGTGAGGAATGAGGATGTAGCCTATATATATAGTTCTTAAGTGAGTAATGATAGTACTAGTTAATATATACCGTAGCAGTAATAGTAGGCGGTAACTAGTAAAACAGTAATGCAGTTTTAAGGGTAAGTGATGGTGATAATACCGGCATAAGTTAGGTTAGTGTAGGTTGGGTTAAGTTAGGTTAGGTTAGTGTATGTTGGGTTAGGTTAAGTTAGTGTAGATTTGGTTAGGTTAAGTTATGTTAGTGTAGATTGGGTTAGTTTAAGTAGTATAGTATATTCATGGTACGCCGCCGCCCCCCCCCCCTAATATCATAAACAAAATATTAGTAAAAAAAAGTTAAAAGGGGGAGGGGGAGGAGTAGTTATTGTTGAAACACTTAGTTATTATTGTGTTCAAAATTCATCTTACTAACACAAAAAAGGTGTCTTGAGATATTGCCCCCCTCAAACGCACGGTAATTCCTCCCCTTTTCTTCTCTCCCGTTTCCCCTCACCCCTTCCCCTCTCCCTTCCTCTTCCCTTTCCCCCCCTCTCATTTCCAAACCCTTCCTCCCTTAACCCTCCCCCCTTCCCTTATCCCTCCCCCTTTCGCATGCGCTACGCCCAGCACCTAGAGACTGAATCGGGATGGGTGATGGGGTAGTGGGAGGTGTGCAAAAGAGAGGAGGGAGAGAGAGAAACTGAGGAACGAAGAGGTTGATGAAGAAATACTTAAAAAAAACAAGAAAGAGATGATGAATAGAAAAGAACACAAAAGGGGTGAGTGGGGGAGAAGGAAAAAGTAAGTAGAGAAACACAAAGCGAGTGAGGAAGAGGAGGAGGAGGAGGAGGAGGGATGAACTACTAAGAATGAGTAATAGTGGAGGCAGGTGGAGGTAGTAGATAGATGAGAGAAGAATACAAAGAGAGAGGGAGAAGGTCGATAGAAAAGAACACAAAAAGCGAGAGATGAGGAGGAGGAGGAGGAAGCAGCAGCAACAAGAAATACTAAGAGTGAGTAATAGGTGAAGGCGGGGGTGGGGGGGAGGCAGGTGGAGGATGAAGTATAGAGTGGTGTGAGGCTCGCTGACTGGTGGTGCTGCACTTAACACTCGCTGATGAGAAAAGTTGTAGCGGGGGCTTAACACAGCTCCAGCTGCCCAGGGAACAGCTGGACCATGTCTAGGAGGAGAGGAGGGGGGCTGGAGGAAGAGGATGGCTAGACTGCTGTTTGGTTGCTGGAGAAGGGATAGGTGATGTTTTGGGGATGGAGGATGGCTGGACTGACTTTTGGTTGCTGGAGAAGGGATAGATGGAGGATGGCTACTGTTAGGCTTCTTAAGTAAGATGGTTCACAGGTTGGTTGCTGGGTGAGGGAGGATGGGGTTCTGGCAATATTTGTAAGGCGAATCCCTTTGGGGAGTTGTGTTAAGTATTGGTCTCTCTTGTATCAGGTAGCGAAAACCCGTAATTCCATTGCTTAGCTGAGAGAGAGAGAGAGAGAGAGAGAGAGAGAGAGAGAGAGAGAGAGAGAGATGATGGTAGCTCATATGAGAGGGAGAGAGTCTTTTATCCCAGCACCGCATATACCGTAGTTTTAAGGTTTTAATGTGAGAAGCGAATACAGAAACAAGAGAATTCGGTAATGCAGGAAACGAACACATTTCACGCCGCTGGATATCCCAAGTTTGTATTTACGCTGACGATAATCGAAACGCTTGTTCCTGACAGCCCAGAGAAAAATCTCATAATTCCCGATAATCCGAAATCCTCCCCCTCGATAATTAGAGAGGTTCCGAGAAAAATTTCCAACGAGTTGCTTTATTCCCTCCATTAGATTCCGTTTTCGTTAAGTCCTAATGTGTGTGGGTGTTTTTTCTGCCCGGTTTTAGACGCTGGTGAAGACAATGGGTGAGGGTCGGGGGAAGGGTGAGTGCAAGGGGGGAAATGTAGGAAGGGTGAAGAACTGGGGATCGAAGTAGGGGTGAGGGCAGGGTGCAGATATGGGAGGGTGGGTTAGGTCGTGGGGGTTAAGATGTTGAATAGCGGTAGGATCATGTTGCACAGGTTGATGAAGGGAAAGTGTCGTGTTGCATCCCCGGGTCAATATGTTACAACTTTATGAAGCTTTAAAGGCGCTGTCTGCCAATACTCGGGTAGATATTTAGGGGGAGACTTGGCAGGTGAGTAGTGACGTAACTTGGGGGTACAGGTGTTCACCAGGTAGACAGATTGCCAATTTTTTTTAACTCGGTGTACCTGGTGGCGTACTTGTGTGCATGTTGTTGTGTGTGAAATAATTATTTTATTTTATTGTTTGTCTATCTGCCTTTCATTGATTATCATTCATTCATTCTTATACCTGCTTTAACGGCTATGTTCTTGCGCTTCTTGTATATATTGGTTTTATCACTGTTGCCTCATAGCGTCCACCCCTCCCCACAAAAAAATAAATAAAAGAAATAAAACCCTTGACACTATGTTATAATGAAGTGCTGTATGTTTAATGTACCGTACGAATCCTCTGTGTGTGTGTGTGAGAGAGGGGGGGGGTGACTTTCCTCTTGGTCGTGTGTGTTATGATAGATGGTAGGTGTGTTAAGCAGCTGTAGGTAATTAGCTGTGATGGAGGTAGGGTTGTGTGCTAATGAGGATAGTTTTAAGGATAATGCTAGTCTTAATAATAATGTTTATGTTAATAATATAATATATAATGCTGATGATAATAAAATGCTATTAAGAAGAAATATCGGTAATTCTAATACAATAAAAAAAATTAAAAAGTTAGTATAGGAACATCAATACATAGAAAGAAAATGATCCTGATAATTAGAATATCAAAGTAAATGAATATGATGTTAATTTGTTTATGATTATTAAAATGCTGCTATTATTATTATTATTATTATTATTATTATTATTAGTAGTAGTAGTAGTAGTAGTAGTGGTAGTAGTAGTAGTAGTAGTAGTAGTAGTACGAGTATAATACCGGGTTATATTTTGGTGTATATGAACATTATATACTGTGCATACTAAGCCCAGTGTCTTCCTTTATTTAATATTTTTTTGTCTGTAAAGTTGCCAAGGAGAATTTCATTACAGCAGGCCGCGCATCGAGTCCAATCGGATTTCAATTACAATTTAAAAGTATGTAAATGTTACTGCTGCTAATGACGCATCTTACCTCCACCCAGCTGGATCTCTCTCATTGGCTGTCGTTCTGAGAGAGAGGGAGAAGGGGGGGGGGGAGATCTAATCATAGGTGTCGTGAGATTCAATTGTGTATAAGAGAGAGAGAGAGAGAGAGAGAGAGAGAGAGTCTAGTTGAAGGTGTTGTGTGTAGGAGAGTCAATCGAAGCTGTTGTGAGGATCAGTATCGAGTTCTTATTTGGCCCATACAGTAGGATTTGGGTCCTGGCCTAACCCAATCAGTAGCTGCCAGTTTAGTGTAGAAAATTTCATGAGTAATCCAGAATGTTTAGGGAGGCGGAGGTGGGGGAGGGGATTGGTGGGGGAGATGAGGGAGGGGCGTGAAGGATTAGGTGGGAGGTTGGTGATGGTTGGTGCGTGAGAGGGGTGGAGGTGGTGGCGGGGTGGAATGTTTCAAATTATGGAATATGGTGACGAAATTTCATATTTATGATAGGAATGATGATCTTGGTTTCACACACACACACACACACACACACACACACACACACACACACACACAATCAATCAACATGGAGGGAACTGGCATATAGAGTTACGTCCGTTTGTCTGTCTGTCTATTCCTCCGTGTAGGGTTCTGTCTCCCTCCAGTAACTTGAGCACGTCGTTGTGGGTCGGAATACAATATGTTGTGCCGGCTCATGACAGGAACACCTACAGTGGGTGTGGGTTCAATTAAATCGCCAGAGCCACATTCCAATCTGCATATTTATATTAAATTGGTATTTCATCACATGTAAATCGGCATTTCTATAGTTATATCGGCATGTCTACATTTTAATTGGTAGCTACAGTTAAATCGGCATTTATATAATTAAATCAGTAGCTTATATGGACATTTCTAGTTTTATTAGATTATATCAGTAGCATGCAGCGTTGCAGGGCTGGCGTTTAAAAAAACATCAAAAAATCTAAAAAAGTAAAAAACAAAAACAGGTAATTTTCTTTTATTTGTCATATACTAATTATCATACTGATCAACAACATAATACACGGAATTTGTTAAGTTATTCACTAAGAACACCATAAAACTGCTCTAGTCTATGCTCAGTGACACCATGCCGTCCAGCCATTCGTTTGGTCACGGCTAGGACGCGTTACAGTCCTGTCCATTTCACGTCAGTGCTGTCCAGGGACAAAACTAGACCACAGTTGTTAAAAGCCTTATTGAAGGACTACGTTGCCACTTGCTACTCCTAAGTTTCCAACTATGATATCAATATTTTAAATACTAATTTGCCATTGCCATACTACTTGCCAAAGTTGCTAGCAAGAGTTGTGTTGTGCATGTATTCCCCATCTGTTGTGTGTGTAATATTCTGGGGAATAGTTACTATAAGATACTTCAGGGGTTGTTGGTAAAAAACCAATAAAAACCCACAGTCCGCGTGGGCTGGTTTTATTAAATCCGGAATTTTTCCAACCCTGGCAGCATGTATACTGTACTGTATATAAGAGTAATGATAATGGTGGTTGTTTACATCTGAGTAGGGAAGAAACTAACCGAGCCTAACTAAATCTGACCTAATTAATAAGACAATTTTATTTACCCGCTGAACCATTCAACATTCTGGCAGACGACCCAAAGAAAAGGTCATCTAACAGAGACACAACTGAGCTCACTGCTGTCTTGGGGGGAGCTACATTCTTCCCTCCATCTTAAAAAAGTCTTTGCATTCATAGTGACCAGACGAGACGGTGTCCAGTCACGGTGGTCCCTTGGTTTACATAAGAGCTGTGACGTCACTGAGCCGAGGTTCCAGCTCCGCCCACCCTCTGATGCTCACGAGGGGAAGGATGCCGGACACAAGATTGTTATGAATTTAGTTTTAAGTTCGGCTCCGTAATTTATATATATAATTTTCTATTTATCAGTTGATATTTCTAATAGTTTATGATTTCCTGGGATGAGAGAAGGAGGGGAATATAGGAGAGGAGAGGAAAGGGGGGGTGGAGGTTAGGAGAGAAGAGGAGGGAAGGGGAAGAGAGATGAGGTTATGAGAGAAGAGAGAAGAAAAGAGAGGAGGAGGGGTGGGGATTGGTTTGTTCGGCCAATAGTCTTGAATAATACAATACTTTAGGGAAGAGTGTGGCCAGCCAGGCGAGAGAACGACCCGCAGGGAGGTGGAGTAAATAAGAGAAGCATATGCACCTTCTACACACACACACACACACACACACAGGGACACTACACAGTATGATCCTATCAGCTGACTACCATAAACAAGTGAACATGTGTATCCCCTCTCGTGTTCTTTGTTTATATACCTTAATTGTCTTCACAGTTGTTTATATACCTTGTCTTCACCTGTGTTTGCTTTGTGTGTTGTATGAGAAGCCATTTTTTTTTCTTATTACGTGAAAGTTTACCCAGTGAGGAAGTCCCCCCACCTCCGGTAGGTATTGGTGATGTGTCTGTCACCTGGTATTTTAAATCTTCATATTTTTCTTTTAACGATAAAATTTAGGGTGTCAGGTTAGGTTAGGTTATGTTAGGTTAGGTTAGGTTATGTTAGGTTATGTTAGTTTAGGTTATGTTAGGTTAGGTTAGGTTAGGTTAGGTTAGTGTTAACATTTGTTTAGCTAATCTGTCTCGTGAAACTTTTAATTTGTACCCTCACTGGTCTACACAACTCTCATTTACGGTAAGGGTAGCAGCTGAGGGAAGTAGACTTAGCCATGTAATGTAGTGAAGATATTCTGCGTGTTTGAGTGTAGAGAAGAGTTGTGTAAGACGGTGTAGGAATTGTTGGGGAGTTGGGTGTACAGAGGGAGGGGTTGTGTAGGACAGTGGAATGTCCTGAATGCACCGAGGAAATGTTTCTGTGTACGGAGGTATTTTCTGGGGCGGGATTGTGTAAGATAGTCGAAGCTCTGTGTATTTAAGATTTTTTTTTGTGTGTGTACAGAGGCAGGGTTGTGTAAGTGTGTACAGAGGCAAGGTTGTGTAAGTGTGTACAGGGGCAAGGTTGTGTAAGTGTGTACAGAGGCGAGGTTGTGTAAGTGTGTACAGAGGCAGGGTTGTGTAAGTGTGTACAGGGGCAAGGTTGTGTAAGTGTGTACAGGGGCAAGGTTGTGTAAGTGTGTACAGGGGCAAGGTTGTGTAAGTGTGTACAGGGGTTGGGTTAGGTCAGGTCATAATGGTGTCCGATTTATATATATATATTTTTTTTCTTTTTCACTCTCCCTCCCTCTGCTCCTCCTTGTATTGATTATTACGTGCCGCATTTTGGCCAAGACCCTCCTCCTCCTCCTCCTCCTCCTCCGCCCCCCCCTGATGGCCCGGCGCTACTCTGTTGATTAATCCTGCCCAGGCCTGAGGGATCTTCCAGCCCAAGGATTATCTTTACAGTGGGTCCTAAATACACTCCCTGGGTCCCTCCTCCTCCTTCTCGTCATATATGCAACTCCAATTCTTCCTTTTCCTCCTCAATACTACTCCTTCTCATATTCCCCCTTATTACCTAGATACCGTCCTGCATGCACCTCCTCCTCCTCCTCCTCCTCCTCCTCCTCCCTCCTCCTCCTCCTCCTCCTCCTCTTCTTCCTCCTACTGTCCTCCCACCATCGTCGAGCCGGAAACTTCCCTTGACAAGGACTCCACCCACAATACTTCAATCGTCCTCCTCCACCCTCAGCCCCTCATCCTAAACATAGTGCCCGGCCACCCACACTGCCCTCCCTCCTGCTTACGTTGTACCATCCCATCATGTTCCTCTCCACCCACGCCCCGCTCATCCACCCACTTACTTCCCTCTCCCCCTCCTTCCCACCCACCAACCAAGCTTTCTTGTTGTCCGTTCTCTCCCTCCCCTCCCCTTTACGCCCACACGTTCTAGCACCCACATTACCTCACCCCCGGTCTCCCACCCATAATTTTCTCTTCCATGCTCTCACGCCGCCCACATTGCCTTTTATCCCAGGCACTCCATGCCATGTCCCCCCCCAACAGTGCTCTCCAGACTCTCTTTCTCCCACGTTAACTCCCTCATGCTGCTACTCTCTCTCTCTCTCTCTCTCTCTCTCTCTCTCTCTCTCTCTCCCTCTCCTCACTCTCTCTCTCTCTCTCTCTCTCTCTCTCTCACACACACACACACACACAGTCCAAGTTCTCATCTCCACATTTGCTCTTAAGTCTGAGATGAGATTAGTGGCTATTCACACTTAGGGTTTCAGGCTTTACGCTTCAGAGTTGAGACCGTGAGACTTGAGACTTCATATTTAGACTAAAGGCTTTAGATTCATAATTCAAACTGAAGACTTAAGATGAAAAGGCTATAAACTTTAAACATTTGATTTATGGGCTTAGTCTTCCTAACCTAACTCTCTCCTAAGCTATCCGTACCTAACCCTCCTAAGCTAACCTAACCTAATTCTCCTAGGCTAACCTAGTTAACTTTCCTAAGCTAACTTAGCTTAACTTTAAGGTGAGCTAACCTACCATTAAGCTGTGTTAACCTAACCTACACATCGCATAAGCTACACCTCCCCTCATCACTGTATATTAATACAAAAATGGTTCCTGGTTTAGGTTCGGATGCGCATCTTGCTCTGGATTTGGGATCATTTTCTGGTCCAAGGCCGGGTCCGTCTCCTGGTCCGGGTTAGGACTCGTCTCCAGGTTTGAGGCCGGTTCAGTTTCCAGATCTGAATTCGGGTTCGCTTCTGGTCCGGGTCACGATATTGGTTCCTCCGTAAGAAAAAGGTCCCCAGAGTATAATTTATCACCCAGGTCGCATATAATAGTATAAGCTTCTTAAAGACAGCTCCGCCTGGTCCACGCCCGCCCGCCACCCTGGGAATTTGGGGCCAAGTCTTATTGAGTGTATCGAGGGTGGCGAATCTTACGAGATAAACTGGTGGGCGGGAGAGGTTGAGGTGCATGTGTGGGGGTGAGTTGCATTATTGTGTGGGGGTGAGGTGCATTATTGTGTGAGGAGTGATGGAAGGGGAGGCTTGAGGTGAGGAATTGGAGGAGCAGGGGTTGAGGTAATTAAGAAGGGTAGATAAAGTAAAAGAATGGGTCGGGAGGAAGGTGTGCAAAGGAAATGGGGGGGTGATAAGGGTTCAGGATGGGGGTAGAGTGAGTCAGGAGGGAGAGATGGTAGGGAGGAACGAGGAGTAGGAGGGAGAAATAAAGGAAGAGTTGTGGAAGAGACGTTAAAGGGGTTCAGGGGTGAGGGGAAAAGGTAATAATGCACGTAAATTTTCACTGTTGTTTCCTGGTTAGTTCCCCTCTTGAGGTGGATGACCTCCCTGGGTTTCCCTGTTAGGCGTCACCGGCGGGTCCTCAGCGCTGCGCGGTTGGAATCTTCCCAGAAGCGGAAGACGGATGTAGAAATGGTCTTTTGACGACGTCTTAATTTAAGGTTTTTGAGGCTGAGAGTCGGTATATATACAGGGTATATGACGTATTGGTGTGTCTGTAATGATCATATACTGAAGAAAACTGCCATCTTAGGCTGGGACTCAACCCCAAACTCTTGGGTTCTCCTCCAAGGGTTTGGTTACGGTCTGTCCAGTCGTTAAGGAGTAGTTGGCGTGCCAAGTAGCAAACGCGACAGTGGAGTCATTATGGGCGGTATGCGGGGAGAAGGGGACGTCTTGGTCACACAGCCACACTGTTTAGTGTTAAGAAAGTGGGATACTGCAGGAGGTCCTTCACACACATCTCTGATACCACTTGTTCCTCTCCCCCAACACCACTTCACCCGGCGCCATCAGTAGTCACAGACCTGCACTTTCTCCTGTAGTGTACCACCTCTTCCTCCACCCCGACCTCTCCTGTCTCACCTCCTCCCGAGAGAGGCGAGTTGGCGGCAGCATCATCATGCTTCCGTCCTCCGGGTATACACTAGGATAAATGTTTATGGGCAGTGTCACAACTGCTACTCTCCCAAGTGGATAGACCCACCACAACCCACCGCCCGCCTCACGCTCCACCCCCTAAACGCATCACCTAACTTTAACCCATCTCCCCGTCCCGACCTCCCAATACCCCTTCCCCTAGCCTAGTGGAAAGACCTTCACTGAAGCTAACCCATCCGCTTGCTTCCCCTCCCTACCTCTCACTTCTCTTCCTCTTTCTCCTGCCCCAACACTACTTCACTCCACACCACTCAACCCCACCCGAAGCCTCTCCACCCTACCTCACTTTCCACCTCCCCCTCACCGACCATCCTACCACACCTTTCTCTCTATCCCAACTCGATCTCACCTCACCTTATCTCATCTTAGCCTATGCATTCCGCCCACACTGTCTCATCCCAAATCCCACTCCGTCCTTCCGTCCCTATCTATCCTCATCCTCCTCCCCACCCTCACCAACCCTCAGAGCTGCTGCCTGCCACAACTAAGCCAACTGAGGCGGGAGGAACCACGAGGGCGCTCCTCTCCCCCGGCCCACACTGTGTACGCATTCATTTACACCGCCAGGGGAGGGGGAGAGAATGGACCGTGTGTGTGTGTGTGTGATGGTAGACACACACACACACACTGGTGAGTGAGGGATCTTCTTTTTACGTTGTATTGTAGATACTCCCTTTGGAGAGACACGCGCACATATTCACGAGGTGGTACTGAATAGACACGCGCTTATCGGGGTGTCTTTGACTGACTGACAACACACACACACACACACACCACACACACACACACACACACACACACACACACACACACACCTCCCTTCGTTTAATGGTGGTAGCGGTGATGGTGGTGTGGAGCCACTCACTGTATACTGGTGGTGTGAGAGACTTTACCGGGTGCCACTATTTTGTGTTATGTTAGTGGCACTTGACTGGGTCGTATAACAAGGTGAATTGACACTCACCTGTTCTATGTCAGCCGTTAACTGGGCGATAACGTTGGCAGATGAAGGAGTTGCATACCTAAATCACAGCATTATGGTCTGACCCCCCCCCCTCCCAGGAGCTCTCACATTATGGTCTGACCCCCCCTCCAGGAGCTCACAACACTATGGTCAGGGACCCCCCAACCCCGAGCTCACATCATTATGGTCAGTTAGTCAGTCAGTCCAGTCAGTCAGTCAACCAACGATACATTTACCCAGACTTTTCTTTTGGCGTCTTTCAGTGTGTGTGTGTGCGCTATATAGTTTATGTATATGTATATGTGTGTGTGTGGAAGTGTGTATTTGTCGTGTAGGTATGTACACGTGTATGGATGTATGCATGCATACAGTATGTCCATTCCTGGCGTTCGTAGAAGTGCCACAAAGGGAGTTTTCTGCTCTGAGAAACAGCTTCAGGTGTGTGTGTGTGTGTGTGTGTGTGCGTGCTGTGTGTGTGTGTGTGTGTGTGTGTGTGCGTGCGTGCGTGTGTGTGTGTGTGCTCGCCAATGGATGGGAATCCGTTCATAACACCAGAGTGGGTTTACAGTGCTATAAAGGGTTAATGGTTTTGGTTGTCAAGCTCTGAGCATTGTGTTGGTGTATCTTTGTGTGTATGTTTTGTTGAAGCGTCGTACGTGTAGCTTTGTGTGTGTGTATGTATGTATCTTTTGTTGATGCGTCGTATGTGTATCTGTGTGTATGTGTTTATGTATGAATGTTTTGTTGAGGCGTTGTATGTGTATCTGTGTGTATGTGTTTATGTATGTATCTTTTGTTGAGGCGTTGTATGTGTATCTGTGTGTATGTGTTTATGTATGTATGTTTGTTGAGGCGTTGTATGTGCTGTATGTTTTTATTTTTGGTACTGTAGGTAACACATCACCTCTTACTCTATATTAACAATAATAAATTAACTTCTCACTATCTAGATTAAAAGTTAAGGAGTAATTTACCCACTTAATCCATTACCAAGTTTGGGTCAGGTTAATGTTATTCCCGCCAGCTTATTTCACCTGACGATGAAACATCCTAAATTTACCTGTAGGGGGATAGGTTAAGTTAGGGTAGCGTTAGGGGGCGTGTGAATGAGGTGAAATAAGCTGGGGGGGGGCGGACAAATTTTCTCGTGATCCTAATTCTTATTTCGAAATTGGAGTTAATATAACCTAACCTTAATACTAACTAAACCTATCGTAATCTAACCTAACCCAATCTAATCCAGTCTAATCTGCTTTAACCCAGTTTAATATAACCTAACCAAAGTTAATTTATCATGATTAAACCTAACGTACCTTAACCTAATCGATCATGACCATTGACCAATACCTAATCAAACTCAACTTTTGCGCTAACCTAACCAAACTTAATCCGTCAAGAGCAAATCAAACCTAATCTAACCTCGCCTCGCCTCGCCTCGCCTCACCTCACCTCACCTCACCTCACCTCACCTCACCTCGTGTTTAGATGCAAATTAAAAGTTTTAGATTCACCTCGATTTATACAAACACAAATTCATTTCGGCGTTTTAAAATATAAATTCCTATCGACGTGTTTTAAAATAACCAGCTAATTCATTCCGATATATCGAGTTGGGAAATTAATTTAGGTATGTAAATTGAGAGTTACATATTCATTTAGAACAACAGGTATAGCCAGTGGTGGAGGGTTGACGTCTACTGGCCTGAGGGGGCGGGAGAACCTGAAGATTAGACACCCCAGCTTATTAAAACACCTGAACGCGCTCACCTGATCAAACCTAATTAATGCATCAGGACCAAACCACATCTAGCCTAACCTTTTTAATCTAACATAATCTAACCAAACCTAATCTATTCCAACCAAACCAAACCTAACCCAATCTAGTGTGTGTGTGTGTGTGTGTGTGTGTGTGTGTGTGTGTGTGTGTGTGTGTGTGTAAAATTATAAAGAGTGAAGGCGGGCATTTAAAACTCTCCGGTAAACTTAAGTAGCTCGGGTGAGTCGACTGTGGGGTAGTCAGTGTAGTCTCACGTTGCCTCGTATGTTCATGTGTTATATACGGTACTGTGTTAATCTCTCTCTCCACTACTACTACTACTAATCCTTCCTACCACCATCACCACCATTACTCCTTACCATCCCCCACTCCACCATCCTCCACTCCTCCCCATCCCCCCACTCCCTCCACCCCATCCCCACTCCTCACCCACCCATCCCCTCCTCACATCCCCCACTCCTCCCACCATCCCTCAGGCAAGCGGGCGGTAACAGCAGTAGTAAATCTTGGGTCCACGACAAGTAAATAAAGGATCAAGTAGCATTGGGGTTCCGCTGCCAGACAGGCTGGTTTAAGTGAGGCTTGAGTAAGGAGCTGCGAATAATTGGACCCAAAACCATTTTTCAGGGGTATGGGGTTGAAGGAGGAGGAGGAATGGTGGAAGAGGATGAGGAAGGGGAGAACGAGGGAGGTGGAAGAGGGGCTAATATTGGAGGACGGAAGGAAGAGAAGGAGAGAGTAGAGTTGTGATAGAGGGAAAGGAAGGAGGAGGAGGAGAAGAAGAAGAAGAGGCACAAGTGATGATGGAGGAATTGCTAGAAATTTTAATGCCCTGGAGGAAGATCACCACCATCACCACCACTACCATCACCACCACTACCATCACCACCACCACCACCACTCACCACCACCACCACCACATCACCACCACCACCACTATCACCACCACCACCACCATCACCACTACCATCACCACCACTACCATCACCACTACCATCACCACCACTACTACCACACCACTCCATCACCACCAACATCACCACTACCACCACCACCACTCATCACCACTCACCACCACCACCACCTCACCACCACCACCACACCACCACCACCACCACTACTACTACCACCACCACCACTACCATCACTCACCACCACCACCATCACCCACCACTCACCACCACCACCACCACCACTCACCACTACCACCACACCACCACCACCACCATACCACTACCACCACCACCACCATTACCACTTCACCACATCACCACCACCACCACCATCACCAACCACCATCACCATCACCACCACCACCACCACCACTACTACTACCACTACACTCCCCATCACCACCACTACTCATCACCACCACCACTCACCACCACCACCACCACCACCACCACCACTACTACTAACACCACCACCACCACCACCACCACTACTACCACCACCACACCTACCAACACCACCACCAGATAGAATATTCGTCGTCACAACCTTTTCTTCATAACACCATATGTTTGTTGAATAAGGTGATAAGTAACACCTCTTGTAACACATATTTTCAATGTAATTTCACAGAGTTTGGTTTGAAAGGTATGCAGTCCGTGGATAGGAGAGGGGAGAGGTCTTAATGAGGTACAGGTGGGGGGCTGTGATAAACTTCTTTCACTTGTAGGCCTACGTTCTACTGCCTACTAACTGTTTGGCTTATGTCTGTCATATGTGAGAGAGAGAGAGAGAGAGAGAGAGAGAGAGAGAGAGAAGAGATTCATTCTTTGGATATTTACAATGTCTTATTTATTTATTTATTTATTTATTTGGGGGGATTTTGTGACAAGTTTGTAGGGGAAAGGTTAAGAGAATGTTGGTATTGAGGTTAAATTAGACTTGAGATGTTTGTAAAGTGATTCATTATAATTATGTATGTGAGATGATTCTTTGATTTTTGTTAATGTTTATTGTGATTGTAACTTAACAGTGTGTGTGTGTGTGTGTGTGTGTGTGTGTGTGTGTGTGTGTGTGTGTGTGTGTCTGTCGGGGGGAAGGACACACCATCATCATCTCTCTATCTCTATTCTCTATCTTTTATCTTTTTCTGTTTCATTCTCTCATTCTCTTTATCTCTATTATCTCTATTTTCTCTCTCCTTCTCTCGCTCCTTTTGTGGTGTTGCTGGGCGGTGCTGACCCTGACTCGTGTGTGTGTGTGTGTGTGTGTGTGAAGAAGGAATTCCACTTCAGAGCTTAAAATACCAAGTAAATGGGATTCAAGGTATTGGTGTCGTTTTCATGGAGTTATGCGCCTACAGTGTGTGACGGGTGTGTGACGGGGTGTGTGACGGGTGTTTGACGGGGTGTGTGACGGGTGTTTGACGGGGTGTGACGGGTGTTTGACGGGGTGTGTGACGGGTGTTTGACGGGGTGTGTGACGGGTGTTTGACGGGGATAAGTGACAGGTGAGTGATGGTGGTGAATAACGGGCATGAGGAGGGGGTGATTGACAGGTGTGAATAACGAGGTGAATGACGGGGGTAAGTGACGGATGTGAGTGATGGTGGTGAATAACAGATATGAGTGACAGTAATGGGAGTAAGTGACAGGTGTAAGTAAGGAGTGAGTGACGAGGTGTGTGTGTGTGTGTGTAAAGAGTTGCGTGAAAACATGGCATAGTCAGTGGTAGTTTTGTACAGGCAGTCTGGGTAACACTCATTAAGTCTTAGTTATACTGTACCATCAGAGCAAGGTCGGGTGTGTGTTCAAGGCCAGGCACCGTCACTACCAGCACGTGGTAGATTTGTTGGTATTTTTGTTGTTTGTGTGTTAAGAGGCAGTTAGATGGATGTGTGTGTGTGTGTGTGTGTGTGTGTGTGTGTGTGTGTGTGTGTGTGTGTCTGTCTGTCTGTCTGTTTGTCTGTGTGTCTGTGTGTTGATACAGTTTATTTAGCCAGAAAACACAGATACAGAGTGGATAATAATAATATTAACATGGCTGAGCTCTCTAGTGGCTCCTCATATACTATATACTGTACATTTATCTCGAGGAATTATTGTATAGCATTTAGTATCATCTGGATTACAACGTGTAACATGGTGGTAGTAATACAATGTTAACATGTTTATCACATTTTTCACTTTTTTATTTACATTTACATTATAAGTATATACATATTTTACAGTAGAGTTGATATACAGTAATGTGATAAGTGAGGGAAGCAATACAACATGGGTTGTGTTGGGGTGAAACAAGGGGACAGACAGTCAGTCAAGGTCATGTTGACGGCAAATATATAGTTATTGCAATGGTAATTTATATCAACGTGACAATATAAGATATACTGGTGTGTGTGTGTGTGTGTGTTGATTGGTAATAATTAATTGTTTGTCTCATATGTCCTCTACTACAGTATACACACCTCGAGGTCGTGTTTTTTTCAACGTAAATTGGCCTTAGTTGTTGCTGGTGCTGCCGTTTGTGCAACCCGGACATTGTATAGAGTTGCAGCACCACTACACTGCACATCTATTACCCCTCCCTTCCTCCATGATAACTCTGCTGTATAACACCGCTCATTAAGCCCCGCACCATTAACTAGCTACTGGGATTCCACAGCGTAGTACCGCTCAAGGCCTCTGCGCCATTAGGCAACTATTACGACTTCGCACCATAGCACCGCGGCTCAAGGTTGTCGCACCATTAACTAGCCACTGCAGCTTGGCACCATATCACCGCTCAAAGACCCCGCACCATTAACCGGCACTACCACCACCACCCCTACGTCGCCTCCAGCACCACCACCACCCCTCAGCTCACAACTCCGCATTTCGCCCTCGGTCTTACGCACCACCGCCCGAGGGGACACTCGGGTCTGGGTGTGCCCGAGGCAATTAAGCGTCAACCATTTGAACTGGGCAGTGAGTGAGGAAGCGTGGAGCGTGGCGAGTAATGGTGTGTGGTCAAACACCAGGCGCCGCCCACCCTCCCGCCGCCCTGGGCCACCCAACGCCTACCCTTTCTGCCACACGTGGCCACCCATCGCTTCACTAAAGGCCACCCACACAAAGGCACACCCTACGAAGTAGACGGTTTCCACCACTTCAAGGTGTAGGGAGGGAGGTGGATGAGGAGGTAGTAGGTGAGGGATGAAGGGAAATTGATTTATTAGTGGGAGATGGGGAATGGGTTGGACGAGAGATGGGGAATGGGTTGCACGAGGAAGATGGGCGGGGGAATTAAACCTGCAAGGAGGGGGATTGATCTCCATGGGGAGGGTGTTGCAAGGGGGGCAGGTAGGAGGTTAATGAGCTGTAAACTCATTAAAACATCCTAATTGACAAGACGATACTTAAAGATAGCCAGGTGGAGGAACGGACCTGGTGGAGGGGGGGAGGACACACCACCAGTTAAACTTCAGTAAGGAGGTGGTGGGGGAGACATGACCCTCCCCATTCATTTTGTCTGGTGCCGCAAGGAGAAAATTTGTGTCTGGTTGTAGCTTCTGTCAGATTGGCAATACTTACTTTTAGACACCACCTTGTGAGGGGGGCCTTAAAGGTTTCCCCGTCCACCACAAACGAAATTTCTTGTTGGTATTTATGACGTGCTGGTGACAATCAGTACTCTTCCCTGCCTCCTCCCCACTCGCACTCCCCCTCCCTCTCGCACCTCTCCTCTCCCCGAGTGATAATGTTTGGCAGTAATTGGTGTTGACAAGAGATAGGGAGGGAGATGGAGAGAGGGGGGCGTCAGTGGCGCTGTTGCTTGTGAGACTAACAGTCTGAGTCTAACTAAACTGAGGAGTGTGTGTCATCAGGGAGTTGTGTCGCCCTTGAGGCGTCCAGGGTGGGTGTTGGACGTGTGCTGTAACCTGTACACGCCCACTAGTTAATGTATACATAGATCATCGGATATGTTTCTCTACAAACACGCATTGACACACACACACGTTATATATATATATATATATATATATATATATATATATATATATATATATATATATATATATATATATATATATATGCAACTAAATCACTGTAGTGCCGTGATCTAGGTATTCTTTCTTGTGGTTATCACATATATATATATATATATATATATATATATATATATATATATATATATATATATATATATATATATATACACACTTGTGCATTACTACTCTAATTAAGATTCTAACTCATACCCACGCCCCCACCCACACACATATAGCCTACCCACTAACCTCCTCTCCTCCGCCACCACACACACACACCGTTAGATGATCCGTAAGACGGTGGTGGGGCAGCGGCAAAACTCCTCCTTCTTTTTCATCTTCTTGACTGTGAAGGGAAAAAATACCCAAAACATTACCCAGGTAAACAGGTTAGGTAAAGGTAGGACTCTTTCATCTAGCTGGCTCCTCCTCCTCTCCTCCTCCTCCTCCTCCTCCTCCCTCCTCCTCCTCCCCTCCTCCTCCCTCCCCACTTGTTTGGTCTTTGTTTACATCTCCCCTGTATTTTAATTACGCTTGTTTATCTCGCCTTTGTTTGGCGCGGACTTTTTTTCCCCACCCCCCAGCGTTATGTACATAGTAAGTAGGAATCTTGCTTTTGTTACCGGTAGAGTTGGACTGTTTTTATTTTTTTCCAAGCTCAGGTGTTCAGCACATGGCGAGTTGTTGTTATTATTGTTGTTGTGGAATTTGTTTCGGGATGATGCTCTGTTTGTCCTGCCTTTTGTTGATTTGTTTTGTATCGCCCTTGTCATTGGAGAGTGATTAAGCTTTTTTCTTTTATTTCAATTACTGTGCCTGTGTTATGAGGGGTAGGAGTTTGTGTATGGGGGGGAGCTTTATTATGAGGGGTAGGAGTTTGTGTATGGGGGTAATATAGAGTTTATTTGTTGTTGTTTTATTGGGGGGGAGCTTTATTCTTTTCTTTCTTGAACCTTCAGTACAGACGTGATCTATATAATGGATATTGTGGTCACTTGTCCGTCTATCTGTCAGTCGGTCTAATCATATGTCTATCTGTCCATCTGTCAATCCGTCTATACCTCCGTCAATCCGTCTTGTTGATGAAATTAAGGGGTAGATGGTGTGGGTGAGGGCCATGGGTTGATGATATAAGGGGTAAGTGATGGGGTGAGGGCCATGGGTTGATGATATAAGGGGTAAGTGATGGGGGTGAGGGTTATGGGTTGATGATATAAGGGGTAAGTGATGGGGTGAGGGCCATGGGTTGATGATATAAGGGGTAAGTGATGGGGGTGAGGGTTATGGGTTGATGAATTAAGGGGTAGATGGTGTGGGTGAGGGCCATTGTTTGATGAGTTAGGTGCAGGTGGTGGGGGCATGAGGACCATGGGTTAATGGATTAAGGGGTAGGTGATGGGGGTGAGGGCCATGGGTCGATGAATTAAGGGGGTAGGCGGTGAGGGTTATAGATCTGCAGTTTGCCCTTGTTTATATGTGCTTCTTGGTGTAGCTATTATACATGGTAAGTGTAGCTAGCTGTTTGGTTTTAGGCATTCTCTCTTCGTATCCTTCCGTACATGGTACTTAGAAATTTAACGGATGTTACAAATCGTGATGCTTTAGGGGGGCAAGGGGGGAGTCGTTCAATATGTGTCTCATTATTGTTACCACACGGGCAAGCATTTGTTTGCCAGGCTCTTAGTTATTAAAAATATGTCAAGGAGAAGAGAGAGAGAGAGAGAGAGAGAGGAGACTGGATATGGAGAAACAAAGAGGGAGAGATAGTTGGATTAAGAGAGTGAGAGATGGGGGAGAACTGATGAGACAGGGAGAGAGATAAAGATACAGAGGAGGAAGATGGAGAGACACGGAGAGAGGGAGAGGTGGAGAGAGAGAGAGAGAGAGAGAGAGAGAGAGAGAGAGAGAGAGAGAGAGAATTTATCAGTAGTTTAACCCTGACTTGTACTGGGACAGAGCAAGGAAAGGCTGTTAGTCGCCCCATTTGGAATTTCCTGGGAGCTAAAACGGGCTAATGTCTGAATGGGCAGTTATTTTCTAGCTGTTGTCTTGTTTTACAGCCTTACTCTGTCACACGCACGCCGCCGGGGAGAAAGAAAGGTGGGCGGGCAGGAGGGGTGGGGGGGAGTTAAGCAGGAGAGGGAGGATGGAGGAAAGTGGCTAGCAGGTGGCTAAATGGAAAAGGAAAGAAAGAAGGAGGGAAGTAGGCAGGGTCTGCAGGCGAAAAACATGTAAGCAAGGAACGAACTCACTGAGCACAAACGCAAACATATACGTAATCAGGCAGTCAGGCACACACACACACACACACACACACACACACACACACACACACACACACACACACACACATATCACATGCGAGTCGAGTATGATGATGATCGAGCGAGTCATCTTCGTCCTTAAATTCTTAGGTGGTTGGGGAGGCCAATAAGAGATGGGCAAGGTCGGCCGCCAGAGGTTACATGTGTGGTGGGCTACATAGAGTGCGGGAGGGGGGTAGCGGCTGCAGCATCTTTCCACCCCTTTACGCCTGTCCTCCACACTTCTCTCCACACCACACCTCGCCTCACCACACCTCTCTCCACACCACACCTCTGCTTCCATCCCTTGATTCACTTCCTTCCCTCTTGCTATCCCCTGCCATCATCGCCTGGTCTCATGTTGTTTTATTTCGCCTCCTCTTCGTCACCAGTTCTCCAATTATTATAACAGACAGCGTGAGTGACCGTCGCACCTCCACGATATCGAGTGTCTCCCCTGGCGCCGCTACCTGACGTGTGTGTCTCGAGTTTCCGATGTCTTGTTGGAGTGCCTGGCGTCATGTTGGAGTGCCTGGCGTCATGTTGGAGTGCCTGGCGTCTTGTTGGAGTGCCTGGCGTCATGTTGGAGTGCCTGGCGTCATGTTGGAGAGCCTGGCGTCATGTTGGAGAGCCTGGCGCCGCGTAGGAGTGTTTGGCGCCAGGTAGGAGTGCCAAGCGTCACATATGACAGAGAGAGAGAGAGAGAGAGAGAGAGCTAAACAGGATAAAGAAAGATAGAAAGGAAAATCGTAAGGTCATCACCACATATATACTGTGACAGAAATTTATGTGGGTTGTTTAATGTGGTGCAGGTGGCAGGCAGGCACGAGGGCTGGCGGCCACCACCTGTACTATATAACTCTTGAGACGAACACCCCTATAATTTGTCATCTTAAGTAAATTATCATCTCAAATTCGCCTCAAAGTAACACCAGAGATCGATACCTTCACATAATGTAGACCATTTAAGTGACATCGTTTACAAAAATACAGTACATACAAGCAGTTTTCCCAGAGATTCTTAAGGTAACCGCTTTAATTTGATCTTTGGTGTTTATGAATAGAATACATAATTGATACATGAAATATACTTTAATATACAGTGTGTGTGTGTGTGTGTGTGTGTGTGTGTGTGTGTGTGTGTGTGTGTGAAAATTCTATACACATTGGCCTCAGTAAACCGTATAATGATTTACTCAATTGACCTGTATAAATAGTTAAGATGATAGATATGACGGTCTATGGATTATTTCCGGGTTAGTGTGACAACTTTGGGAAAACTTATGCTGGCATCCTCCTCCCCCCCCAAAAAAAAAAAAGAAGTGTTTTAAATAAAGTTTATGTAGGAAGTGTGGGAAAATGTTTCTTGTTAACGGACAGTGTAAATGTTGTGTGTACATAAATCGTGAGAGTCGGGCCCGGGTTTTTTTTTTTTGTTGCCACAGTTATGAAAAAAGTTGTGAGGTAATACAGTTTTAGTTCAGGGAAATAGTTTCTTAGGCCTCCTCAGTTTGTTCAGGTTTTTTTTTCTTCAATGTCAGGTAAGTAAAAAGTTCTGGTTCCTTTTTGTGTCATTTCAGACTAGAAGGAAAATAAATAAAATGAAAATAATTATTTATAGTTTCAGGCTACACAAAAGTTCCTTAGCCTATGTAATTTCAGACCAAAAAAAGTTCCTTATGTAGTTTCACACCAGAAAAAATTCCGACTGTAGTTTGGCCTGAAAAAAAAATCCAATTACTCTATACAGTTTCCACAGAGAAAATTTCCCCCTTAATCAGTTAAAATCCAGTGAAGAGAAATTCCTTATGAATTTACAATCTTAAAAAAAAAGTTTGCTTAGTTTGAGACGAAGAAGAAGAAGAAAAAGAAGTGGAATAGTTTCATTAGAGGCGGGTGTGGCCCTAGGGAATGAGGATAATGGTAACGCGGCATTCGTTAGTAGTGGTTGGAGTGTGGAAAGTTACATATTCACGGGCATGGGTGATGAGGCAAGCTTGTTGTGTATCTAACTAGGTTTTCTTCAGACCTGCCTCTCTTCTTCTTCTTTCTCTCTTACTTTCTTATTCATTTTCTCTTTTTTTACTTATTCTCGCTTTCTTACTTTTTTATTCTCTCTCTCTCTCTCTCTCTCTCTCTCTCTCTCTCTCAGGTGTATTAGAAGTCTCATCCAGTTATGGTGAGCGTGAGGCAGTTTGTCACCTGGGGGTTATATTAAGTTTGGTTAGATTAGATTAAGTTACTTTAGGTTAGGATACTTCAGTTTAAGTTATGTTAGGTTACATTAGGCTAAGTTATTGTTAATATGATTAACCCCTTCACTACAGAGACGCCACTATAAATATTTTATTCTGCTAACGCCAGACTGTTTTATTCAGGTCAGAGGGGAGCCCGTACACAAGGGTTTAGTAGACTATCTCCACTCACCTTCGGGTGGAATAAGCTGCGGTGTCTAAGTCTTGTGATCATCCGACAAATTTAACTTAGAAACTTTAGAGAATCCAGAAGTTAGTGTACAGGGAATAAGCTTGAACAGTTTAGCCTACGTGTGGTGGTGGTGGTGGCGACAGTGGTCCAAATTTTAGCGTGTGTCGCCCCATCGCCCGTTGTGCATGTTAGGCGCGAGATTTGGAGGCGGCCGCGGGGAGCAAAAAGTGTAATCCCTTGTCCAGAACAGCCAACCCTGCACACTAGATCTGATGTTTATAGTAAAGCTCTTTAATAGTTGATGTTAGGGGCGACCATTGTGTGAGGCGTGTTGGTGTAGCCTGAGCTAACTTTCTTAATCTTGCTTGCTGGGTGTGATGGTGGTGGTCCATTGTTGGTGAGTGGTGGTGGGGGCAGTATATAATGGTGGCGGTGTTCGTTGTTGGTGTAGAGGTAATAGTGGTGCTAGTGGTGGTCATTGTTGGTAAAGGGTTTGTGGTGTTGGTGGTGGTCAAAGATTCTTACGTTACATATCAATTATCTTTAAAATTATCCAAGATTGCATTGATGATGTCACAGCCGCGTGAAGAAGCAGTGTTATGCAAGAGTTCGTAAGATGTGCTCAGACTGAAGACAAACTACTGCGACATTTTAAAAACCTCTCAGATCAGATTTTTCTGGCCACTCTTAAGTAAAGTTGTTGTCTTGTAATCACGACACAACACTGGAGCTTCACGTTTAATGCTGCAGCGTGAGGTAAAGAGCCAGCACTAGTATATACGTTTTTAAAGTGGTTGTAGTAGCGACGCTGTGGAACCTCCGCCAGTGTGGCTTTATCACTGTTACTACACGGGGTAAAGTACCTCTTAGTTCTGACTACACACGCTGGTTTACTTACACCCGCTAGTTTGCGAGGCGTTGTTGTCTCCAGGGAAAAGGTTCAACCTCTTAAGGGATTAGAACAAATAATAAACTAACCAGTCCATCACCGGGGTTTAAGTTATATAGGTCTTAGACACTTTAAGATACGTGTTACAAACCAAGCTGAGACGGAGCAGCTCCTCGGTACGTATTGTGGACATGTGTAACAGCTGCCCTTGAACAGTTGATCAGTTAAGTCTCCAGGCGTGGCCGTGCTGACTAGACTACCGAGACACGACTGGACGAGCCATGGACAGCTCAAGATGTGTACATTTACAGACAGGGTGTAGAGTTCGTGGGGTCGCCTTATGTAAAACACCCTAACAGCTAATCTCATAACATGTTCCAGCTAGGACTTGAGAACTACTTAATGCGAAGTCTGTAGAGAGAAGTAATATGCTGGGCAAACAGCACGATGAGTGTGATGTTCCGTATACTGAGTGGGAGCTTGACGCCGCCCTCGCCAGAGGTAGGTCTACTGCCCCTGGTAAGGACGGAGTCACCTACAATATCATTAGACTACTAAGGCGTGTGCCGGGCAATCCATTATTGGCATTATACAATATTAGGACCAACTACCCACATCATGGACCAGCAGTATTGTTGTTCCAATACCGAAGCCGGAACAGCCTGATGCTTTTCGTCCCACATCACTAACCAGCTGCCTGTGTAAAACCTTTGGGAAGATGGTTCTGGGCAGACTCTTATGTAGAATCAGAGAACACATGTCTCCTAGCATAAATGACTTCACCCATGGTAAAGGTGTACATACAGTAATTGCATCGCCACACTTTTAACTGTACATGGCGATGAAAGACACAGATACACCACATTTCTTGACCTAAAAGCTGCATCTAATATTGCCAATAGGTAACTTATATTGTACGAACTAGCCACAATAGATATAGAAGTTCGTCTGTTACATTGGATAAGTGGTTCCCTTATCAACAGAAGGGCTGCTGCGCTGTTTCAGGGTTACAAAGGCGAAGTTAACGATATGCAACTTAGGACCCTTCCAAGGTGGAGTACTTAGTCCTACTTCGTTCAATATTCTTACGAATGCACTATTAAAGTAAATCCCAGACAGCCCCAGCAATATTGTTGTTAGCTTTGTTGATGACATTCTTATACATACTAAAACTCATCGTGAAATGCAAACCACCCTGAACCATGTACAGGCAGCCTGTGAGAACCTCGGTCTTATTATCTCCAATGAGAAAACTTTAATGTTCAACAAACAAGCTGGTAACCGCAAACGCGGCCCCGCCAAGTTCAAGTTAGGTAAACAACACTATTGACAATATTTCTTATTTTAAATATCTTGGTGTGTTCAATCATTGTTCCTTCTTCTTTTAGTAATGAAAGCTTTTGTTAAAGGACCCACCGACCCCATGTCTTTGTGTGTAATAAGTCATTTTTGTCTAATGTATATTTTCAGCCTTCGGGCTGCCGACTTTTTCAATAAACCGCAAATTATTATTATTATTATTATTATTATTATTATTATTATTATTATTATTATTATTATTATTATTATTATTATTATTATTATTATTATGTTAGAATTGTCCTTCGTGACGGGAAAGGCATTGACAAACTCAACAAAATGCAAAATAAAAGCCCTCAGAATTATCCTAGGCTCTCCCATGAGCCACTTAAGTACTTAATATGAGGAAATAAATAGGCATACCCAGTGTAAAGGTAGAATAATTGAAGTCAACCTCATGATGGCTTTTGCGTGGTGATCTTGAAAACGTTGTTTCCTTAAAACTGCCATAATATATGAATCACATATGAAGATGTTTGGACTAGACCATCTGTACAAAGTTGAGACAGAACAGCACTTCCTACTGCCCTCGTGGACAGTTCCTTCGATATCACAATACCGACATTCTCGTCTAAATGATTAATTCCGCAGTCTTTATCTCCAACACACTACCAGAGTGAGAGCTCTTCAACACATACACACCCGACTGACTGATGATAACACCACACAGACCATGTACACTGATGGGTCTCTTAACACCGCCTGTGGGGGGGCTGGAAGTGCTGTCTTTGTGACTCAACCTAACGGTAATACAAGTGGTGTAATGGTCAGCAAGCTCGCCTCGCAAGCGAGTGGATCCGGGTTCGATCCTCGGGCATGGTGAAACTATGGGCAAGTTTCTTTATGCCATTTGCCTCTGTCTACCCAGCAGTAATTGGGAACCTGGATGTTAATCGATTTGAGGATCGTGTTCCGGGGTAATGGTTAGTCAGTGCAGTTGACGAGTTGTCCGGTCTTCTCGGACTAGTCCTTGATACTGGGTCATGCAGCTCGTTAACTCAGGGTGTGGTTGTTGTGTTGGCGACAGCTTCTACACCTTAAACAAATTCACACCTAGGTGACCCTTGGGCCGGCCATCCTCATTGCACGAGGGGCAACCATTATTTAGTATTATTAATGCAAATGAAAAGGGAGTTAGAATTAACAGCTGGACATCCACTCTACAAACTGAATTAGTTGCCATACTCACAGCCATTAAATTTATTGAAACCACTGTCACTGACAGTCTCATCATCACTGATTCTCTATCTTCACTACTTGCACTTGACACCCTCAACTCAAGTTGTCACACGCTTGTCTCTGAAGCCAGGCACAAATATGCGTACTTTGTTCACCGGGGTGTCAAGATCAAACTGTTGTGGATCCCCTCTCACATAGGCCTCAAAGAACATGACAGAGTTGATGCCCTCGCCAAACTCGCGTCTAACAAAGACACTGTTGAATACAATCTGGGTGTGTCAAACAGAATCCTTAAAAATTTAATTAGGGAAGAACTGATGAATTTAACGCAAGTAGATAAGTGTAAACAGGCATTACTCAATCCATTGTTTACCATGATGAGATGCATCAAGTAAAACATGTATATGGAGCAAGTAACAAGGTCACAAGATTACAAGATGTTGTAACAGTTAGACTAAGGTTGGGATATAACTACCTCTGGCAGTATGCCCCTCAGGCAGATGTGAACAAAACTAAATGTAAAGTGTGCGGCCAGACATATGGCCACACACTCCAACACTACGTCCTTGACTGTGTGAAGATAGAGCCTTTTTGGGACAGGTCCTAGCACACTGTGTGTGTGTGAAATGGCACAACACTTTATCTCTCATGGCAAAATAGCCGGCATATTAATATTGCATCCATTTTTTTTGCACTCAGTAGCTCTATCATTTACCATGTATAGAACCAATCACACAGTGTGCTTGAATGCCTCTCACGCAAATGTGAATATCAAAGTGTGCGGCCAGACATATTGCCTCACTCTGCTGTACTCGCATGTTTGTGAATAACTCGCCCTCTATGTACAGAACTAAACAAAGAATGTATTTGAAATACTGTGTAACATTCAATGACATAATATCTGACCACGGGGGTTAGTTATACTGACCCTTTGTAAACTCTACTTTGTAATCCTTTTGCGCTGCCGCTCACAGGATGAGTTTGGGGTGCACAATAAACTGGCCGCTGTAAGTGGCAAATTTCAAATTAATACCAGTTGTTATTAAGCCTGTCCCAGATGGCTTGCCCCCAACATAATAATAATAATAGTAGTAGTAAAAATATATATAATCCTGATGCTGTTGATATCCCGTGTTTATTCATATTTTTAAAAATCACCAAAGACTCGGATAAGGACGGTCAGCTCATTCAGTAGACGAGTAAGTAAGTTTGCGGTGCAGTGTGTAATTATTCTCTGCTGGCTTATGTCTTCACTACTGGGGGAGTTGATGGGGGTCAGGGCTGTGTTGTGTGGGGGGTGAGGGGTGGGGGAGAGATCTGAGTGTGAGAGGGTCGAAGGTTGTGGTGTAGGAGTCGGGGTTGTGGTGTGTCTGTCTCTGCGGGATATGGGGGTAAATCGGGGTTGGGTTGAGGGGGGGAGGGGAGGGGGCAGTGGTGTCCGTGGGGGTCAGAGCTAATTGGATGGTGGAGTCTGGCCCCGGGGACCCACCGCTCTCTCGTAATGAAGTCCACCAGGCACCCACCTACTGCCACCACCACCACCACCACTAACACCATTTACACCGCCATTCTACCACCACCACTAACACCATTTACACCGCCACTCTACCACCACCACCACTAACACCATTTGCATCGCCACTCTACCACCATTTACACCGCCACTCTACCACCACCACTAACACCACCACTCTACCACCACCACCACTAACACCATTTGCATCGCCACTCTACCACCATTTACACCGCCACTCTACCACCACCACCGTTTACACCAGCACTACCACTGCCACCTTTACCTACACTATTCCTTGTATTGCTACCTTGCTCTCTTGAAATTGATGGTTCGTGATAATTTCCTCATTGTTGATTAGTCTGTGAATGGCACGGTAAAAGGTTATGAGTGGCACGGTAAAAGGTTGAGTGACACGGTAAAAGGTTGTGAGTGGCACGGTAAAGGGTTGTGAGTGGCACGGTAAAGGGTTGTGAGTGGCACGGTAAAAGGTTGTGAGTGGCACGGTAAAAGGTAGAGTGACATGGTTTAGAAGGTTGTGAGTGGCACGGTAGGTTATGAGTGGCACTGTAGGTTATGAATGTGACGGTAGAAAATTATGAATGACACGGTTGTAGAAGGTTATGAGTGGCACTGTAATAAGGTACAAAATCTATTCACTGAGAAGTATAGGGAGTGTCATTATGGCCAACCAATCAGGCGAAAGTTGATTGTTTACATCTGAGGCCTAAGAAACGTCCGCTTGTTGTTGTTGACATTGAATATAAACAACAATTGGAGGTGTTCAGGATACGGTACGGTATGTTACCTCAGATGGTTGTTAATTAACCTGGTGTATAGGTGATATTGGTAAGGTGATGCTGGATGTTGTTGTCCTGTGGGTGTCATGATGTTGAGGTTATCTCTGGTGATTAGGAGGCTTGTTCGTATATAGACAGAGGTAACAGCCCATGGAATCACTGTCTAAAATCAAGAAGACTTCCTCCTGTCTCCTTTTCCTCCTCTCTCCTTTCTCCTCCTTTCCTTCCTCCTTCCTACCTTCTCCCCTCCCCCCTCCCTCCTCTCACCTCCTCCGACCTTCCTGTTTACTGATTTTGTACCCTAAGATATCGTCATCCTCAGGGAGCTTCATACCTTAAATACATTACCCCCACAGGCAGGTTTGTTTGCTTCGTTGTCAGGGATTTCACTCGAGATTTTCAGACCACAAATCCTCATTTTCGCAGATTTCACACTAGCGAATCCTCAGTCTGGGGAGATTAAAATCCTCTAACCTCTCCTCCCTTCCCATCCCCCTCCCACCTCTTCCCCTACCCCACCGCTTCGCCCCCCCCCCCCCCCCCCTTCACCCCCACCCCCCCTCACCCACACACTAACTTCTCTCTGATCCTCCCGCATTATGCATACCTCAGCTTGGCGGGTGCGCGTGAGATAACCTCTGTCTGAGGCAAGAAATAAACAGTTTGTGCCACTGAGATATATATATTAAAAAAAGAAGAAATGAATAAATTAAAGTGGTCTTGTGGGGAAGAGAAGCCGTCGGAGTTGATACTGCAGATATTAACTTAAGACTGTAGCAGTAGTGCCACTTTGTAGCATGGAGGGTAGTGCCAACTGTGTAGCAGGGAGGGTAGTGCCAACTGTGTAGCAGGGAGGGTAGTGCCAACTGTGTAACAGGGAGGGTAGTGCCAACTGTGTAGAAGGGAGGGTAGTGCCAACTGTGTTCGACTTAAACATTGGTAGATAATCCAAAAACACTTGTCTTAGTCTTGTCTGTCACGTAAGCTTAAGCTGTCATATGAACCACTGTCATGTGTCTTGTGAGTTTCATCTGTTATGTGTCTTGTGAGCTTCATCTATCATATGTGTTTTGTGGGGTTCGGCTAAATATATATTCCGTACCCAGTACAGCATAAATACGGCATATAACTGGGTGCAGGGATGGTAGGAAGAAGGCTTCATTATTTGTCTTGGTGAGCTTCTTCATATATGCCTTGAGCTTCGTCTTGATCCCCGGGGCCGTCATCTCCCTCCCAGAGAGCGCGGGATGATTACTCTCCTGTAATTACCAAAGAGGGAGATGATCCTGCGGCCACCTGTACGAGAAATTAAACCACCCCCTTGGGCACGTTCCTGATCCTTCTCGTTTACCCCGGCTATGACACCCTCGCTCACAGTACACCAGCTGTGACACCCTCGCTCACAGTACACCAGCTGTGACACCCTCGCTCTCAGTACACCAGCTGTGACACCCTCGCTCACAGTACACCCTACACCAGCTGTGACACCCTCAACTCCGTACACCAGCGCTGTGACACCCTCGCTCACAGTACACCAGCTGTGACACCCTCGCTCTACAGTACACCAGCTGCTCACAGTACACCAGCTGTGACACCCCTCGCTCACAGTACACCAGCTGTGACACCCTCGCTCACAGTACACCAGCACAAACACCCTCGCTCACAATTACACCAGCTGTGACACCCTCAGCTCACAGTACACCAGCTGTGACACCCTCGCTCCTGAGTACACCAGCTGTGACACCCTCGCTCACAGTACACCAGCTGTGACACCCTCGCTCACAGTACACCAGCTGTGACACCTCAGCTCTAGGTACACCAGCTGTGAGCACCCTCAACTCACAGTACACGCAGCTGTGACACCCTCGCTCACAGTACACCAGCTGCTTGACACCTCATCTACCTGGCAGCGACACCCTCATCACAGTACACCAGCTGTGACACCCTCGCTCACAATTGCACCAGCTGTGACACCCTCGCTCACAATTACACCAGCTGTGACACCCCTCGCTCACAGTACCTGCTTCTTGACACCCTCTCCTTTCACAGTACACAACTGACACCCTCCTTTACAGTACACAGCTGTGACACCCACATAATACAGTACTACCAACTGTGACACCCTCGCTCACAGTACACCAGCTGTGAGCACTGCTCCACAGTACACCAACTGTGACACCCTCGCTCACAGTACACCAGCTGTGACACCCTCGCTCACAGTACACCAGCTGTGACACTCACAAACTTCCCACGCCTCCTGATAAAAAGGGGGGCGGGGAAAATCTTTACATTCTAGGTCTGAAAATTTTCAGGAAGATAAAAAAAGTCTCATGTGATGGAAATTGCCTAAAATTTTATTTCGATTGAGGAACATCGTTTATGAGCATTACCTGAAGAATAGACACCCCAGCTTAGCTTATTTCATCTGAAGACTGGGTTAGGTTAGTGTTAGGGTGTCTAATCTTCAGTTGAAATAAGCTGGGGTGTCCAACCTTCAGGTGATTCGTTATAGTCAGGTAACATTATTCTGACACTTGGATACGATTAAGATTCTCAGAGATTCGATCGTAAAATAGTCTCAGTTAAGTGAAACCGTTAATGCGGTTACCTGGTCGACTTGTGACAGTGAATCGAAATAACATAAACAAAAATGGCGTCAGGTTTACATGGAGACTCTCTACCTTAGACTTGATGCGTTTCCACAGATAACATTAAGGTGTAGTATTTTCCTTGATAAAATATTAATTGAGTTTGTCCTCCAGTTTAGTATCAGACATATATAAAGATAGAGAGTAGTTTACAAAGATGCTCTACCCTTAAAGTCTTACGCGGATTGATAGACTATTTTTGGACGCACTAATTAAGGTAGGGTAATTATAATGCTATTTTTTGGACAATAACTAGTTAAGGTAGATTCTTAGTGTAAGTTGTCATGTTATTTTTACACACACACACTAAGGTAGAATCTGAGTGTAATTGTTATATAATTTTAGATTCTACAAATGTCTATTCCTTTATTTCACTTGTCAACTAGTTTAGTCCATTCTCAGATCTCCAGTTACGAGGCAGTAATATTGGCCTAACGTAGTAACAAGGTGAGGGGAGCTGATAGTACAAGTTGTGACACGCTCAGCTGATTGGTCAGGGAGGCGGTGTACAAGACATGTTACCTGTGTGTACACGCTGAGGAAACACCTGTTGCCTCTCCCTCCCTCCCTCCCTCCCCCTCTTGTTGTGAGATGTGATTGATATAGGGTTTTATTGGCCTTTATTTTGATGAACTGATAGTGGGCGGTAAGAAAGGGTGATTGGTGGGTGGTAAAGGGTGATAGTGGGTTGTAAATGGTGGTGATGGTGGGCGGTAAGAAAGGGTGATTGGTGGGTGGTAAAGGGTGATAGTGGGTTGTAAATGGTGGTGATGGTGGGCGGTAAGAAAGGGTGATTGGTGGGTGGTAAAGGGTGATAGTGGGTTGTAAATGGTGGTGATGGTGGGCGGTAAGAAAGGGTGATTGGTGGGTGGTAAAGGGTGATAGTGGGTTGTAAATGGTGGTGATGGTGGGCGGTAAAAAATTGGGGTAGGTGGATGGTAAATGATGATAGTGGGCTGTAAATGGTGGTGATGGTGGGCGGTAAAAAAATGGGGTAGGTGGATGGTAAAGGGTGATGGCAAACTTAAAACGTTTACTTCACCAGAAAGTTGCTGATGTAATTTGTTCAGTAGTAATAATATTCAGCGGTAAGTATGTGGGCCTGATACCTTTCCATCCTTCTGCGTGATGGTGGGCGGTGGTGGGGTAAGGGCGGAAGGCTCGTTCGTGTGTCTTGTTGGCTGGCAGGAGGAGGTAAGACGCTGCTGTGGGCTGGCAATGCACTCGACTGTCAGTGATCAGCTAAAAGGTGGGCAGAGTGTGGGCGACGTGGCGGCTAAGGAAGTAGATGGACTTACCTGTCTATCAAGGTTGAGAAGGAGGAGGCGGAGAGAGACGGGTAAGGTGAATGGCATGGCCGGTGAGGGAGGGAAGGGCGACGGGGATTTTTTGTTTTGTTTTGCTTTACCCTGGTAACAGGAGGCTTGGTGGATGGTACTCCCACCCAACCACCTTCCTCCCTGCTCACCCCCACCTCCCCACTCACCCCCACCTCCCCACACACCCCCACCTCCCCACCCTGGCAAGCTGGTGGAGGCTGGAGAAGGTCGCACCAGGGGGAAACTGATCTGGTATTATTTTCTCGTGCGGGGAAACCATGAGACTGAATGCCAATGGAACCACGCCTCCAGAATTAACTTGTTGAGTCGTCCACGTCAAGAGGGAATGGATGGGTGAGAATAGTGAAAAGGTTGGATGGATGATAGGGTGAGAATAGTGAAAAGGTTGGATGGATGATAGGGTGGGTGTAGTGAGGGTTGGATGGATGATGGGTGTGGGTGTAGTGAGGGTTGGATGGATGATAGGGTGGGTGTAGTGAGGATTGGATGGATGATAGGGTGGGTGTAGTGAGGATTGGATGGATGGATGGATGATGGGTGTGGGTGTCATGAGGATTGGATGTATAGATGGTAGGGTGGGTGTAGTGAGGGTTGGATGGATGGATGACAGGGTGAGAGGTAAAAGGATGAATGGATGAATGACTGGGTGAGGGGTTATAAGGGGATTGATGGATGACTTATGCCGGTACCTCTCTTTTCCTCAGCCATCCCTCCGTTTCTCCTTCCATACTTCTCCCCCTCCCTCCCTTTTCCATTTTGTGCTCCTTCCTTCCCTTTATAATTTCTCTTCATTCCTTTCTCATTTCTTCTCTCATCCTCTTTCTTATTTCCTCCTCCCTACAGTGTCTTCCGCCCCTCAATCTCTTTTCTTTTCCATTTTCTCTCTTCCTCCTTTCTTTGCTTCCCTTCCTCTTTCCTATTATCTCGTAGTCCTTCCCTCCTTCCTTACCCCATCCTCCTTTTTTTATTTTCTCTCCCTCCTTCCTTCTCTCTTCTTCCGTGCCTCCCTCCCACTTCATATTTTCTCTTCCTCCTTTCCTGCTCTCCTACTTCCCCTTCCTCCTCTCCTACTTCCCCTTCCTCCCTCCCTTCACCACGCTTTCCCCTCTTCCCCTTCTTTTCCTCCCCCTCCTCCTCTTTTCTTCCCTCCCACTCTCTCCTTCCTCTTCTTTTCCTCCTTCCTTCCCTCACTCAAGCCTTCCCCTCCCGCTCCTACTTTATTTCTCCATCCCTCCTCATGCCTTCCCCTTCCTCCCCCCTCTCCCTCCTCCCCCTTCCCTCCTCCCCTTCCTTCCCTCCTCCCCTTCCTTCCCTCCTCCTTCCTTCCCTCCTCCCTTCCCCTCCTCCTCCTTCCCTTCCCTCCTTCCTCCTTCCCTTCCTTCCTCCCTCCCTTCCTTCCTCCTCCCTTCCCTCCTCCTTGCTTTCCTTCCCTCCTCCCCCTCCCCCTTCATACGTCAGTGTGTCCAGGCCTTGTGGGGTCAACAGCTGACCAGAAACTTGATCCAGTAATTGTGTATCATTGGACGGTGTCTTGAACCTAATTGTTACGTCTCTCCTCCCTTTATTTTACTTTTTACTCCTTCTTTCCTTCTGTGTCCTCTTTATTTTTTTGTTTTCTCTTTTGTTACTTTGATGCTCTTCCTTTCTCATCCCTCGCTCTTACTTTTTTCTTGTTAACTTTTGCTCTCTTGTTCATCTTCGTTCTATCTACTCTGGACTGTTCTCTTGTTGTTGCTGTCCCTGGCTGACTCCTTCCTTCCTTCCTTTTCATCTGCCCCCCTTCCTTTTCTGCATCTCATTCTTCTGTCTTCCTCTGCCTTCACTGGTCTCTTCTTCCTCTTCACTGGTCCCTTCTTCCTCCTCCTCTTCTCTGAATCCTCCTCTCCTTCTTGCCCTCTCTGTATCGCCCTCTTCCTCTCCTTCTTGCCCTCCAGCCACCCCCAACACTATTCCCCATGTACCCACCACCGTTCCTGTTCTCTCCCTTTGAGCAGTACAGAAAAGTGTGTGAAATACGCTGAGCTGCTCCTTACGACTACCTGTTCCTTGTCGCGGCCGCCATTAGTGCTGGGATGATGGGTGTGTGGGGAAATTGCCTCGGGATGTAAACAACGCCCCCCGTAACCCCACACAGTCACCATTAGTTCCCCCTCCCCCCTGTTGGTATAAGGAGCTGCAGTAAATGTAGAGGAACACCGGGAGCACAGGGGCCGGATTCTGCCTTTGAGCTTTGGCCATCCAGGTCTTAAAAAAGAGGATTATTTCTTCAGCTGGAAGGTTCAGAAATTGGCTCATTCTGTTGACTGGAAGGTTCCAAAAGTTGGTTGATTCCTTTGAGCGTAAAGGCTTAGAAATTCTCATTTTTGTTGACTAAGGTTTAAAAAAGTTTGCTCTTTATTTCGACTGGATGGTTCAAAACTTGACTCATTCCGTCGACTGTTAAGGTCTTAGTGTAGAGGCTATTGTAGCTGTAGTGGCACATGGGGGGGGGGAGAAACCTCGGGCAAGAGTTTTGTGTCTCCTTTGAACTTTAGATGGTAAGATTTTTATGTTATTGAGACCCGAGCTTTTACACATGACTGGAAAGGCCTAACAGTAGTTAGTATCGTCGACTGTATGGTCTAGAACGTTACATTTCTTGGGCTGGAATGTTTTAAATTTAGTCTGTTGTAGTGTGTGTGTATTGTCTCAAACTTCTCAGTGTTGACTGGAAGTTAATACACATGGCTGCTGTCCTTGGCCCGGGGGAGCCTGTCTCATTTAAACTTTGAAAGGTTGTTTTTTCTACCGTGGATTATTTCCTCGACTGGAGGGTCTGGGACTTATCAAGCCTGAACTGGAGGGTCTGGAACTTATCAAGCCTGAACTGGAGGGTCTGGAACTTATCACACCTGAACTGGAGGGTCTGGAACTTATCACACCTAGACTGGAGGGTCTGGAACTTATCACACCTGGACTGGAGGGTCTGGAACTTATCACACCTAGACTGGAGGGTCTCGAACTTATCACACCTGGACTGGAGCGTCTGGAACTTATCACACCTAGACTGGAGGGTCTCGAACTTATCACACCTGGACTGGAGCGTCTGGAACTTATCATACCTGAACTGGAGGGTCTGGAACTTATCATACCTGGACTGGAGGGTCTGGAACTTATCATAACTGGACTGGAACTTATCACACCTAGACTGGAGGGTCTCGAACTTATCACACCTACACTGGAGGGTCTCGAACTTATCATACCTGAACTGGAGGGTCTGGAACTTATCATACCTGAACTGGAGGGTCTGGAACTTATCATACCTGGACTGGAGGGTCTCGAACTTATCACACCTACACTGGAGGGTCTGGAACTTATCATACCTGAACTGGAGGGTCTGGAACTTATCATACCTGGACTGGAGGGTCTGGAACTTATCATAACTGGACTGGAACTTATCACACCTGGACTGGAGGGTCTGGAACTTACCATACCTGGACTGGAGGGTCTGGAACTTATCATACATGGACTGGAGGGTCTGGAACTTACCATACCTGGATTGGAGGATCTTGAACTTATCATACCTGGACTGGAAGGTCTGGAACTTATACCATAATCTTGAGGGTCCAGAAGTTGTTCAGTGAAGTACAAGGCTGAAAAAAAATCACATTTTACATCGACTTTTAAGAACCAGATGTTTTGGGTGACTCGGTGTTTATGCTCGAGGCTCCCAAAGTAAGTTTTTTCCTTCCTCCGTACAAGAAGATTCCCCTAGTGAGTGTATTCAATCGGCAGTAAAATCCATAAGCTGCGGGGATAGAAAAATATCCTCAAGCGCTGTTCAGGTAAAGTCCAGGTTTAGGATTCCACGGGGGGTAGGCGGGGGGACTCGCGGGCAGGTCAGCAATGTACATGTGTGTGTTGGGAGGAAGGAGGGAAGGTTACTGACTAGGCTATACAACCCACTGCCAATGTGTGTGTGTGGAGGGAGGGGTGCTGGCTATACAACCCACTGCCGGAAAAAGATAAGAAGCGCTGGCCGGGAGAGTGAGTGCTTTCAGGACCCAGCTTCAAAAGGCACTTCAAAGTGTGTCTGATGAGCCGGGCTGGAGTGAATGCGCCACCCAGGGGTTTGCCGGGGCGCTCCTAATAGCAACAGTTTACTGGATCAGAAATGTTGGTTGCGTCAGTCAGAAAGTCCGCCCTGCTGTGTAGAGATGTGTCTCGTGTTGTGCGGCGGCGGGGGTCTCTCTCTCTCTCTCTCTCTCTGCGTACCTTGACACCTTCCCTTGTCTCCCTATCGATATCTCCCTTTGTCTTCCTTAGATATCTCCCCCCCCTCCCTACACAAGTCTCTTCCATAGGTATCTCTCTCCCTCCTCCGCACGCACCTGCCTCTCAACTTATGTCTCTCTCGTTCACGTATCTCTGTGCAGTATTTTTCTTTTACGACTATCTCTCTTCTTGCTCTCGTCTCCCAACTGTTATCATCTCTCGCCTTGTGTATTTCTGTACTCTCCTCACGTATCTCTCTTCCTCCAAATCAATAAATCCCCTCCCTCTCTCTCACCCATCTCTCCTCTCCTAATTCTTCCCTTCTACTCCCTCACCCTTCCCTTCCCATCCCTCCTTTCCCTCTTTTTCTTTCCCCTTCCACATCTACTCCCTCCTCCCGACCTGCCTACTCAGCCTGGCTCTTCACTGCGACCTGACCTACCAGCCTGGCTCTCTCGCAGCAATCTCTGGGAGTGCACAGTGGCTCACCCTTCACCCCACTGTCTGCTCGGTCTGGCCTTCACTGAGGGGCTGACACTACTCCCTCAGGAAGACATTTATGAAAAGTAAACGGCCTGGGACATAATTTTAATTTTTTATGAGGGGGGGTGAGGGCAGGCACTCCCTTTCCCTCTCTTCAGCCTCCTTCCCCCTCCCCTTCCACTCTTTCCCCTTCCACTCTTTCCCTCCCTCCTCTCTTCCCCCTCCTCCTTTCCTCCCTCCCCTTCTCCCTGCTCCTCCCTTCCCCCCCTCCCACTTCTCCCCCTTCTCCCTCTCCTGTTTCTGTCTTTCCCTTGCACCTCTCTCTTCCCCCTTTCTCCCTCTCTCCCTTCTCCTTTCTTCTCACTTCTTACCTTCTCCTTCTTCTTCCTCCCCCTTCTTCCTCTCCCTTCCCAGATGAGAGTTCCACTTGTTCAGCATTTTATTGGAGTTAATTTACATAAGTATCTTTCCCGTGTCGTGTTTCTCGGCTCTGTGTGTGTGTGTGTGTGTGTGTGTGTGTGTGTGTGTGTGTGAAGATTCGCACCCTCCACCAGCTTATTTCACTTGATGATTAAGCACCCTTACTTTTTCTTGGTAGGTTAGCGTCAGGTAAGGTTAATTTCAGGTAAGGTTAATGTTAGGTAAGGTTAATGTCGGGTAAGGTTAATGTTAGGTAAGGTTAATGTTAGGTAATGTTAATATCAGGTAATGTTAATGTTAGGTAAGGTTAATGTCAGGTAATGTTAATGTTAGGTAATGTTAATGTCAGGTTATGTTAATGTTAGGTAATGTTAATGTTAGGTAATGTTAATATCAGGTAATGTTAATGTTAGGTAATGTTAATGTTAGGTAATGTTAATGTTAGGCAATGTTAATGTTAGATAAGGTTAATGTCTGGTAAGGTTAATGTCAGGTAAGGTTAATGATAGATAAGGTTAATGTCTGGTAAGGTTAATGTCTGGTAAGGTTAATGTCAGGTAATGTTAATGTCAGGGGATTTCGCGTCAGGTTAGGTTAGGGTAAGTTAATCTTAAGGTGACCCGTAATAACATGAAGGTGCAGCAGGTAAGTAGATACAGTACAGGTCACCCACTATTACCTTGTGTACCGTGTGTGTGTGTGTGTGTTGGCAGTGTACCGTGTGTGTGGTGGCAGTGTACCGTTAGTGTGTTGGCAGTGTACCGTTAGTGTGTTGGCAGTGTACCTTATGTGTGTGTGTTGGCAGTGTACCGTGTGTGTGGTGGCAGTGTACCGTTAGTGTGTTGGCAGTGTACCGTTAGTGTGTTGGCAGTGTACCTTATGTGTGTGTGTTGGCAGTGTACCATATATGTGATGTCAGTGTACCATATGTGTGTGTGTGTGTTGGCAGTGTATCATATATGTGTTGGCAGTGTACCATATGTGTTGGCCGGGTAATGATGTCTTTATTTGTGTTGCAACTTAAAAAACAAAATCATTTTCTCAATCGTCACGGAATTTATTTATATATATTTTTTTTTAGGGGAATTTAAAGCAGTATTAAGTTCCCTTTTTTTCCCCAGGGTTATAAAATTGTGTACAATATGAATTTATTTTCTAATTCGTGTGAGTGTTTTTCGGTGTTGTTTTTATTTGCGTGTCTTTGAAGTACTGGACTGTAGTTTATTGCCGTGTCGCCTCTCGTTATGACTGTAGTTTTTGTCTTCAGGGATAAAATATATATCCTAATTAATCACAATTTTCTTAGTGTTTTGTCTCTTTTTTTTCTTCTTTTTTATCAGTTTATTTTCTTAGTCATTTTTTTTCGACTTCATATTGGTCTTAATGTGGGTTTATTGTATTATTGCGTCACAGTAACGTTGGTTTATTGTATTATTGCGTCACAGTAACGTTGGTTTATTGTATTATTGCGTCACAGTAACGTTGGTTTATTGTATTATTGCGTCACAGTAACGTTGGTTTATTGTATTATTGCGTCACAGTAACGTTGGTTTATTGTATTATTGCGTCACTGTAACGTTGGTTTATTGTATTATTGCGTCACAGTAACGTTGGTTTATTGTATTATTGCGTCACAGTAACGTTGGTTTATTGTATTATTGCGTCACAGTAACGTTGGTTTATTGTATTATTGCGTCACTGTAACGTTGGTTTATTGTATTATTGCGTCACAGTAACGTTGATTTATTGTATTATTGCGTCACTGTAACGTTGGTTTATTGTATTATTGCGTCACTGTAACGTTGGTTTATTGTATTATTGCGTCACAGTAACGTTGGTTTATTGTATTATTGCGTCACTGTAACGTTGGTTTATTGTATTATTGCGTTATTCGCGTCACAGTAAAGTTGGTTCGTTGTATTATTGCGTCAAAGTAAAGTAAAGTGCGTAATTTGCATCACAGTAACGTTGGTTTATTTTTCCTCAATTACTTCATTTCTTGAATCTTAAATGTATTTTTTTTAACCTAATTCTTTGATCTTAAAACACAATTTATTTTACTGTTCACTGCCGCAGAGTTGATTTGCTTCATTTACATTCTGGTGTCGTGGATAATTTCGACCATGTCGTCTGACTAGTGTTTGGTGGTTAGGAATTTATTCGTTCGTTTATTCATTAGTTAATTGATATTTTAATTCCCGTTTGTGATGATTTACTTAAATGAATTCGATTAGATAATTTTATTAGTAAAGAAATTAGTTGTTTATTTTAATAGTATAGATATAACTTGTTTTATTTCCTGATAGGTATTTTATTTATTTTTCTCATCGTTTTAAATAGTTTTTATATGAATTTGTGCCAGTTTATATATTTTTTGACTATTTTATTTTAATGTTTATTAATATACAGGTATATACGGTACCTTATATTTATAGTGTTATTAATATTGGTCGTTACAACCAGTATAATGTTTATATAATTAATATATCTACTCTAAAATGTTTGATGATATACCAGGCATCTAGTTTGTTTTATTAATATATTTTCCAAGTTGTTTACATTTAATTTAATATTTCCAGTTTGTTAGGTCAATGTGTGGTAGTATCCGCCACGCTGTCCCGCCTCACTGTCACGCCTCACACTCACGCCTCGCTGTCCCGCCTCGCTGTCCCGCCTCGCTGTACGCCTCACTGTCCCACCTCACTGTCACGCCTCGCTGTCCCGCCTCACTGTCCCGCCTCACTGTCACACCTCGCTGTCCCGCCTCCCTGTCACGCCTCACTGTCACGCCTCGCTGTCCCGCCTCGCTGTCCCGCCTCGCTGTACGCCTCACTGTCCCACCTCACTGTCACGCCTCGCTGTCCCGCCTCACTGTCCCGCCTCACTGTCACACCTCGCTGTCCCAAACTGTCCGTCGGGCCTCTGTGATTTACGTTCAGTTTTGCGTGTTTGTTATTATTCAGTGTGTTTACTTGTTATATATATACTGTATATTAGATTCGGGGAGGAATGTGACCAAGAACCGTGTAATTAGGTGGAGTGGGGTGGTGAGAAGGTTATTTGGAGTGGGGTGGCGAGAGGGTTATTTGGAGTGGGGTGGTGAGAGGGTTATTTGGAGTGGGGTGGTGAGAGGGTTATTTGGAGTGGGGTGGTGAGAGGGTTATTTGGAGTGTGGTGGTGAGTGGGTTATGTTGTGATTTGAGTGGGAAAGGAAGGGTGCGAGATTAATGTTTTGGTTGAGTGGGGTGAGAGAAGGTGTATACTGTAGAGAGAAGTTAATAATGGGGATGAGTGGGGGGTGAGAGGAGAGTTTGAGTTTGCTAGTGGTTAATATTCATCACCCACTCATCTTGCATCAGGCGGCGGCACGATGATGAGGTGAGAGTCATCAAATATTCATCAGTGTCTCATCTGCTTTCTTGTACTGCCTGGGGCGGGGCGGGGCTAGACGGGGGGCCAAGATAGGGACTGTTGGCATGAGTCATCCCCCGGGTAGTCTACATGGGTCAGGCGCGGGGCAAGACGGGGTGTAGAGGATGGGGCGTAGAAGGGCGGGACAGGACGGGGTGAACAAGGGTGGGGGAGGATAGGACGTACAGGGGCGGGGCAGGACGGGGCAGAGTGGAAGTTGCTTGTGCGAATTGTCCTTCCTCCGGCCGCCTATATTGGGGCGGGGCGTGTCGGAGTGGAATAGGGGGCGGGGTTAAGAAGGGCGGGGCCGGGGCAGAGACGCGAAGTGGGGTGTGCTTGTATGAGTCACCCTTTCTCAGGCCACCTTGATTGGGGCGGGTCGGGGCGCGCCGGGGCGGGGCGAGGCGGGGCGAGGCTGGGCGAGGTTGAGCGGAGCGGAGCTGGTAGTATGAATCATCCTCTCCCTGGGGCAGCCCGTGTAAGGCAGACATACTCTCGCTGCTGCTGGTGGTGTCTGCCTCGGCGAGGCGTTCCCCCTTTCAATAGCTCCCCCTCCCACCTCTTCTGTTCCTTCCTATCCTGACTCTTCTTCCTTCTTTAATCTTCTTCTGCCCTTTCTCTTCCTTGCTTCGCCCCCTCACTTCAATAGTTGATACTGGAGAAACTCTTTGGGGTTCTTCTAATACCCGAAGGAACGACTTAAGACAACTTTATCATTTACACCCCCACCCTCCCTCACCCCCACCCTCCCTCACCCCACCTCCCTCCACCCCACCCCTCCCTCACCCCCACCCTCCCTCACCCCACCCCCACACCTTGGCCTGGCTCCACCGTCTTGAAGGAGTCGCTGGTCTCGTCTGCCTCCTTAAGTCTCCGCTGGTGTCTGTTTTTTCTCTTCACTGTCACACCTGGTCGGTCACCTGCCTCCTCCTCTCCCCCCAATTCCCCCTTCTCCCAACACTTCCTCTTCCTCCATTCCCTCACCACTACCACCACCACCTCCTCACCACTACCACCACCACCTCCTCCACCATAAATGAAATACTGTGTAACTTTCGGTGCCATAATATCCTGACAACCGGGGTTAATTATTATGACCCTTTGTAAACCCTACTCTGTAATCCTTTTGCGCTACCGCTCACAGGATGAGTGTGGGGTGCACAATAAAGTAGCCGCTGCAAGCGGCAAAATCAAATCAATCCCTCCTCCACACCTCACCTCTTCACCCACCACCTCCTCACCACTACCACCACCACCACCTCCTCACCACTACCACCACCTCCTCACCACCACCCACCACCTCTACTCTTCACCACTACCACCACCTCCTCTCCACCACCACCACCACCTCCTCCTCACCACCACCTCCACCACCACCTCTTCCTCTTTACCTACCTCCTCCTCACCACCACCACCACCACCTCTTCCTCCTCACCACCACCTCCACCTACCTCTTCCTCTTCACCACCACCTCCTCCTCCTCCTCACCACCACCACCACCTCTTCCTCCTCACCACCACCTCCCACCACCACCTCTTCCTCTTCACCCACCACCTCCTCCTCCTCCTCCCTACCACCACCACCACCTCTTCTCCCCTCCTACCACCTCCACCACCACCTCTTCCTCTTCACCACCACCTCCTCCTCCTCCTCACCACCACCACCACCTCTTCCTCCTCACCACCACCTCCACCACCACCTCTTCCTCTTCACCACCACACTCCTCCTCCTCCTCACCACCACCACCACCTCTTCACTCACCCACCACCTCCCACCACCTCTTCCTCTTCACCACCCACCTCTCCTCCCCTCCTCACACACCACCACCTCTTCCTCCTCACCACCACCTCCACCACCACCTCTTCCTCTTCACCACCACCTCCTCCTCCTCACCACCACCCTGATGTCTTACACTCGTCGGGAAAGAAAAAAATCTTGTCGCCTTTTTCTTCCACCAACTCTTGACGTTTAATTTAATGAGTTTTTCTTCCTTTGTTGTAATTCATATATTTATTATTTGATTGTTGGTTTGTCTCTTTACTGATGCTTTTATTATACTATATTTGTCTCTTGTTATTATTTTATTGTTTGTGATTTATATATTTTTGTTTAATTATTGTTTTGGTTGATCCTCTATTGACGTCTTTATTTGTTTTTGTTTTTGTCTCTGAGTTGATGTTTTTTTTTGTTATTTGTTCCTTCCTTTATGATTATTATTATTATTATTATTAGCTCTTCTTTTTTTATTTGTTTGCTCTTCTCATCCCTTTTGATGCTCGGTTTGTTTTGTTGTTCTTTTATTTTATAATTTTCTTTGTTTAATTTGATTTATTTTTTCTTCGCTTTTTTATTATCATTTGTATTTTTCATTTGATTGTTTTCTTGTATAATTATTTTGTATTTGTTGAAAGTTTGTATGCGGGGTTATTATGTATTATTACTGTATTATTATTATTATTGTGAATTGAGTGTGGAGATTACAGCAGGTGTGGGTGTACCTGTAATTAGGGAGTTCGGTCACATAGGCCCAGAATAAGTTCTTATGTCCGCGTTTTTATTTCTGGTGTTTTTGCGGTGGGTGAGGAGGAGAGGGTGAAGGAGGATAGAAAGGGAGGGAGAGGGATGAAACAGAGGGTGGGGAGGAGAAGAAAGAGGAGGAGAAGAAGGAGGAAGAAGGAGAAGAATGAGGAAGGGGTGAAGGACTAGAAAGGGGTCGGGGGTGGGAGGGCAGGATAGTGAGGAAGGAAAATGTTAAGAGGAGGCTTAGGAGCAGAAGGAAAGGAAGGAGAAGATGATTAGAGGTGGAGGAAGGGAAGAGGTAAAGAGGGGCGTGGATAGAGATACAGAGATAATTAGAGACGAGGGAGGGGAGGTTAGAGAAGGAAGCGTGGGAGAGAGTTTAGAGATAGGGGAGACGTGGGAGGAAGAGGGAGGAGAGGAGTTTAAGGAGGACTCTGAGAGGGAGGAGGGAGAGGATGAGATTGAAGGGGGTGGTGGTCCAGTGACATTGTTGAAGGTCTCCGCCATCACCACTGGCTCCTCACTAACCACCACCACTAACCACCAGCACTAACCAACACCACCACTAACCACCACTAACTACCAACACCACCACTAACCACCACTAACTACCAACACCACCACTAACCACCACCACCACCTAGCCACCAACACAACCACCAACACCACCACTAACCACCACCACTAACCACCAACACCACCACCAACCACCACCACCAAAAAAAAATAACACCACAAATATTCCTTTGTTCTATGTCTTTTTTTGTTACGTGTTTTTGTTTATTGTCGTTTCTCTATTCTCTCTTTCTTTGTCCCGCTAAATCCAGAACGGAATGTAAAGAACTGTGATTGTTTTTTTGTTTTCTTTGTGTATTTATTATCATTGTTATTGTTATTTCTCGCGTAAATCTTTCTCCAGGTGTAAGTCAGGTGTGTCTTGAACTGTCCTGTGTATATGGTGCGAGTCATATGTATACTGTAACTAAACTGTGTGTGTGTGTGTGTGTGTGTGTGTGTGTGTGTGTGTGTGTCAGATTGAGGAAGAGCAGGATAAACCAAATAGAATAAGAACAGCAAAAGGGCAAGAATAAAGAGGAAACAAATGGGGAGGAGGAAGGAAGGAAGGAAGGAGAAGGACGAGGGGAAAGAGAAGAAGGATGGAGGTGGAGAGGGGGAAGGAAGAGAAGGGAAGGAGGAGGAGGAGGAGGAGGAGGACAAGACGCCAGTAACCATGGAAGACTCAGGTTGGTTACTCTGAGCTAATTGACCCCAGTGACCACAGCCAGGGGTCAACAAAGGGAGATGCTTATCCTCCCTCCCTCCTTTCTCCCTCCTTTCTCCCTCCTTTCTCCCTCCTTCCTCCTTAATCCCTCTTCCTCCTCCTTACTCCACGTGGAAACCTCACCTGCGCAAGCCAATTAAGTGACCCGAAGGTGTATTTATAGTAAAGGGAGGAGGGAGGGAGGGTAGGTGTTGACTGAGGTCTGGGAGGGTCGAGTATCTCACCTCAAGATTAAGGTAATAGAGAGGTTTTTGTTGTTCATTTACCTTTGCTATGGAGTTAGTTTCCCCTTACCTTACCTTACCTTTCCTTACCTTACCTTACTTTACCTTACCTAACCCCTTACCTTACCTTTCCTTTCCTTATCTTACCTTTCCTTTCCTTAACTTACCCTACCTTACCTTACCTTTCCTTTCCTTTCCTTACCTTTCCTTACTTTACCATACCTAACCCCTTACCTTACCTTTCCTTACCTTATCTTACCTTTCCTTTCCTTAACTTACCCTACCTTACCTTACCTTTCCTTTCCTTTCCTTTCCTTACCCTACCTTACCTTACCCTACCTTACCTTGCCTTACCTTACCTTGCCTTACCTTACCTTACATAAATACCCTGTCTGTTAGTTAGTCTTACCTGCGTTCCCATATTATGGATAGTCCAGCATATACTGTAACATTATATTTTTCATAGCCACCATACCTTACTCTTACCTTTCTTTACCCTAATTGTTTTTTATGTCTTCTCCAACATTTTTCCCTCCATACACCTCGTCTTTCCCCAACATTTCCCCCACACATCTCGTCTTTCCCCAACATTTCCCCCACACACCTCGTCTTTCCCCAACATTTCCACCACACACCTCGTCTTTCCCCAACATTTCCACCACACACCTCGTCTTTCCCAACATTTTCTCACCTTTACACTGTTTCCTCACCTCACCTCCCCCTCCCCTCACCACCACAGAGATACAGTATTTGTCCAAACCCTTTTTTTTTAACCCTCCAATTTTCCAGTCGGGTTTAAAGCGCTGTTCCGGCCCCTAATTTGTCCACAAGTGATCCTGAAATAATCTCGATGACATGCATTAGACCAGAGAACACGAACTGTGGGCCGGGAACAGCAGGTTTCAGGTGTATGTTTTAATATTCCACTGTGACGATGACGATGGGGAGGACTGGTGCTGCTCCTCTGATGAACCAGGTGTCCGAAAATATTTTCCACCTAAACCTGATTCTCAAAAGGTTCGCCGTAATATTTTTTGTTCTGGTCTGGAGATGCGAGGAATTATGCGTGTCACCTAAACAGGGAAGACAAAAAGATTGGTTTAAAAAATGGCGTCGATGTTGCACTGAGACTTGACGTAATTAATTTCGTTTTGTTGAAAATAAAGTTTGTTTTCTATATGGTCAGGTGTGTGTATAGTTGAAGGTTATATACTTTAGTTAAAGGGTTGTGATAAAGACGTTATATTCCTCTGTTAAGTGGAGGTTAATAATAGTAGAAATAATAATCATGATTGTTGTAGTACTATTATTAATAATAGTTATAATTGTAGGGTAACGATGATTATACTACTACTACTACTAACTGTTTACTTCTCTACTTACTACTTTTCTTACTACTACTACACAACACTCACACGCACACAACACACACACACACACACACACACACACACACACACACACACACACACACACACACACACACACACACATCTCTCTCAATGAATCGTACAGCAGGGCCAGTTGTCTACGTCGTGTGTAGGGAGTGGTTGGAAGTGTAGACTGTAGTGGTGTTGCATTAATGAGAATAGGGAGGAAGCTTGGTGGTGTAGCAGCCCTGGGACACTACCAGGGGGGTGGAGAAAGGGAGAGAAGAAAATGAGTAGAGTGGTGAGAAAGAGAGGGAGAATGATGAGAAAAGGAAAAGAAAAATTCGAGGAGCAGTGGATAAGATGACGAAGGGGAGGGGTTCAGGAAGGGGAAGCAGATTAGCGTTAGAGATCCACGTGGCTCTTCTTGTGTGGGTGGAAGGAAGACGAGGGGAAGAGTAGAAAGGAGGGAAGGAGAATGATAAAGGGGCAAGAAAGGAGGGGGAAGGGAAACGGGGAACTAAAGGAAAGAGGCCAAGTGAGGGTAGTGTCATCTCCTTCAACCAGGTGAGGGGAGAGAGTGAAGGCAAAGGAAGAGGATGTTTTAACCATCAGCAAAGTGAGGGAAAGGGAAAACAGGAGGATGGGGAGGAGGAGGAGGAGGAGGAGGAGGAGAAGGAGAGGGGAGAAAGGGCTGGGGAAAATGGTAGGACGAGGAGGAGGGGGAAAGATAAGAAGGAAATACGAAAATGATTGAGAAGGGAAGAAGAGGGGAAACAAGGGGAAGTGAAGAGGAAAAAAAGAAGAGATGGGGTGTAAGGTGAGGGAAGGAGAAAGGAAAAGGGGGAGAATAATAGGAGATGAAAGGAAACGTGGAATAAAAGAGAGAGGAATAAGAGGGAAAGGAGGAGAGGAAGTAAGGGTGGAGGAGATTATTAAGAATTTATGAAGAGGTGGAAAGGGAAGGAAGAAGAAGGAGAGGACGAAGATATAAATGGAGAAGCGAGAACAAAGCCGGGCGTTGGTGAGGCGAAGGAAGGAGGCAAAAAAACATTAGAATGAAGGAGAAGGGAGGGAGAAGGAGAGACAGTGGAGGCGAAGGAAGGAAGAGGAGAGAAAGACAAGGGAGGCTAAGGAAAGGAACATCAGAATAAAGGAGAGGAAAGGGCGAAGGAGAGAGACGAGGGGGACATGGGTCAGGTGAGGGAGGGTCCGTAGTATTAAGGTGATCAGGGAGGCTTGGTGGGTGAATTTAGCGAGGCAGGTGATGAGAGTGGATTTTAAGGGTTGGTTTTTACGCCTAATGGTAGCAAATGTTTCTGTGGGCACATATTTAGGAGACGGGGGGAGGGGGAGGGGAGAGCTAAAGTGAGGTAATATTAAAGGGGAGTGGTGAGTTATTGTGGTGAGGGAGACGATGATGTGGTGGTGAGGGAGGTGTGGTGAGGGAGACGATGATGTGGTGGTGAGGGAGGTGTGGTGAGGGAGACGATGATGTGGTGGTGAGGGAGGTGTGGTGAGGGAGACGATGATGTGGTGTTGAAGTTGGGTGATGAGGGAGATGGTGAGATGAGGTGGTGTGGTGTTGAGGTTGGGTGATGAGGGAGATGGTGAGATGAGGGGTGTGGGTGTAATGAATAGAGGGATGTGTGGGGTGTGGGTTGTGTGTGAATAACAGGGAATATGTAGCACAGATGTGGGGGGAGGGATTGGCCTGGGTGTGTGGGAGTGAGGTGGGGATGGTGGTGAAGTGATGGGGGTGATGTGTGGTGATGGGTGTTATAGTGGTGGTGGTGAAGTGATGGGGGTGATAGTAATGGTGATGGGGGTGATAGTGAGTGAGGCTGGTGATGGTGGTGAAGTGATGGGGTGATAGTGGTGGTGGTAGTGGCGGGCGCTGCTGCCGCTGCACCTCGCTGTGTGTTCTCACCTCTGGGGGTGGAGGCAGAAGAGGTGTGTGTGTGTGTGTGTGTGTGTGTGTGTGTGTGTGTGTGTGTGTGTGTGTGCACTGTTGAGTCATGGCTGTAGATAAGAATATCGAGATTAGATAAAGACAAGACAGATTAACAGATAACACAAAGGTAGGATTATATATAGACAAAACAGACAGGTAGACTCAAAGAACAGACAAGATGAGACACAGACGGACAGAAATTAAAGACAGGTAAAGAAACAGACCGGGTGAAGGGTAGGTAAGTAGAGGAGGGGAGAAAATATATGAGAGAGAGAGAGAGAGAGAGAGAGAGAGAGAGAGAGGATGTGTGGTAGTAGAGAGGTGGCAGATGGTAGGTGGGTGGAGGAGAGAGCGAGCACCTGGTTGGCTATAGAGGAAGTAGAATGGATGAGGTGAGACGAGAACCAATAGGTGGTAGGTGAGGGGAGGTGGTGGTTGTTGGGGAGTTGAGAGGAGACGTGGTGGTTGTAGGGGGTAGGTGAGGGGAGGTGGTGGTTGTAGGGGGTAGGTGAGGGGAGGTGGTGGTTGTAGGGGGTAGGTGAGGGGAGGTGGTGGTTGTAGGGGGTATGATGTGTATTAGCCTCTTGAGTACGGTGAGTCGACCCTCCAGAGTACACTATTATCGTACTCCAGGAAGAAGTCATGACACACAAAGGGGTTAAGATATTGTACTCTGTGGGCTAATTTCTTGTATTCGGGAAAAATGGTATCGTACTCAACCAACAAAGTAATTATACTTTATCCTAAGAAAGTTAAGATAATCGTACTCAGGAGTTAAATACTTCTTACTCAGTGGGTTAATTCCCTGTGCTGGGGGGGGAGGGGTGTTAGTGGTGACGTCATCATACACAAAGGAACTAAGAGAAATTAATAACAAATGAGAATTTCCCCCACCTTTACCTTGCGTCACTTCCGGTAGCATCCCCCCCTCTCACTGGTAACCCCCCTCACTGGTCACCCCCCCCCACTGGTAACCCCCTCACTGGTAACCCCCCCTCACTGGTACCCCCTCACTTTCAGTCACCCTCTCGTGGACACCCCCTCATTGGCCCATCCCTCATTGGTAACCCCTCTCACTGGTACCCCCTCCCCAGTAATCACCCTGCCTGGTACCCCCCTCTCTGATGCCTCCCCTCCACTGGTACCTCCCCCTCACTGGTACCTCCCCCTCACTGGTAACCCCTCTCCTGATACCTCCCCCCCTCACCGTACCTCCCCCTCACTGGTAGCTTCCCCTCTAGTACCCCCCTCACTGGCACCTCCCCCTCCCCTCCCGTAACCCCTCTCTAGCCTCCCCCTCACTAGCACCTCCCCTCCTCCCGTAACCCCTCTCCTGGTACCTCCCCTTCACTGGTACCTCCCCCTCTGGTAACCCCTCTCTGAGGTACACTTTCTCCCTCACTGGTACCTCCCCACCTCACTGGTACCTCCCCTCCTAGTGCCTCCCCTCACTGTTAACCCCTCACTGGTACCTCCCCCCTCTCTGGTACCTCCCCCCTCTCTGGTACCTCCCCCTCACTGGTACCTCCCCCTCACTGGTAAAATACGCATCAGTTGGCCATATTTTTGTGAGTTTGTTTGAATTCTATGTAATTTTTGCACCTAACTACTGTACTGTAATGACCGTAGAACAATACGGTCCACTGTTTGAAAACCCGATCATTTTTTTAGGGCGATGAGACTAGGATATATATATATATATATATATATATATATATATATATATATATATATATATATATATATATATATATATATATATTATATATATATATATATATATATATATATATATATATATATATATATATATATATATATATCTCGTGGCTGTGTTTTCGGTATTCAGCTGCTATTGAGTGTTAGTATTTGTATTTCCTTGTGATGTTGAGTTTACTTACCTATATACAGTACTTAAAGATATAAGTACCGTTATTACCTCAATATTAGACCCTTTTTAATTTACCTCATCAATACATATGATTGATATTCACAACAATAACATTATGGACAACAAAAACAAAACAAAAAATTACAGTGTTCCAATATATCATTTTTTTTAATACCGGCCGTAATTAATAGTGGATATGAAAAAAAATGTTGCCAATATAGAATATTTTTACGACGGTAGGATGAAATATTTGTTGTGGTTTTTGTAGCCGATGGCGGTAATTAACATAAGGTACACCTGGGGTTTAGGCTTTTTTAGGTGTCCGGCCGTTTTTATAATAATATATGTACAGTATATATATTATGCTCTTTAGGGAGTTTGGTTATGGGTGAGGGCAGGCCGAGGGGAGGGTCTCTGTATGCCTGGCTTCTTCCCCCTTCCCTCACCACCTGGTTTACTGAGTCTCTGAATTTGTCTTAAGTTTGTTATTTCACACTTTATTTTCAAGGTGTCTCTACACATAAGTATTTAATATTAATAAAGATATCACTCAGAGTACCGTCCTCATATCTGAGGGTTGGTGACCACAGTCCTCCACTCTAAACGTTCTCGGGCTAATCCTCTAAGTCTAAGGTTTTGTATCTCTCTGGGGACCCAGTTTTTAATTTAATTCATCCATCCCAGTCTCTGCCTTCCCTCCTACCCTCAACGTTGCCCATTAATATATGGTAATATTCCCTCATGACCAAAATATCCCCTTTTCTGTACATTTCAAGAACAGTACTTCTCTTGAAGTTTGTGCTAATCTTAGTACTCTTCATTTGTGTTCCTGTCAGTGTAGCCATTCACCTATAACACCACATTCCCAAGGCCTCCAACCTCTGCTGAAAGTGTCCACACTTGTGACCATACATCAGTCCCTGCCATGTAAAGCCTTTCAGCGGCCTTTTTCTCAAATGGGATTTAATTTCCCTTTTCTTTGGGTCTTTTAGATTATTAAATGTTGTTTTTTCTTGTTGCTTTCTCGTTTTGATTTCTTACCAAATACACGAAATTTTCACTTGTTTAAGTTCCCTGTTGCCTACTGTAGCTTTTATTTTAGGATTTATTTCCAATTTGTAAACAACCATTACTTTAGTGTTTTACAACAAGATGTAAGTAATAGTTAAGATTAACGATGGTGGTGATAATGACATTCATAGTAATGATAGTGATAACAGTGGTATATAATAATAATAATAATAGCACTAAAACCAATATATACTTATACTGACAATAATGATAACGGTAACAGTAAACAAAAAATACTTGTAAATAAAACTGTAGCCGCCATTTTAGTACCTACAATGTTGTGTTCGCTAATAATTCATAGGTTCTAATGGCACGTTGTTCTTTTGTTTTTTACAGGTAAACATCGGGTCGGGTTACCTGCATACACCACAGGGGGAGACGCTTCGTTAATTACAGTGGTATGTGTGTGTTCCCTTCTGTAATGTTATGTTTAGGAGATTACAGTGTTGGTGGTGGTAGTTACATATAATAGTGATGATGGTGGTAGAGGTAGTAGTGGTAGTAGTATTCTTAATATTAACGGGATAGTAAACAAAATCAAGTACTATTCGTACTAGTAGTAGTTGTAGTAGTATCTGTTGTAGTACTATTAATACCGATAGTAGTAGCTGTAGTAGTAGTATTAATACAGATAATAGTAGCTGTAGTAGTAGGTGTAGTAGTGAGTGTAGCAACCGTACTTCCGTGTAGTATATATTACACTGTAGTGACAACGTAGCGCTATTTTATTTACGGGGGGTTTTACATTATTTTATAGCAGTTTGTTCTTGTAATTTACACTCCACATTCACGCGTTTACATAATTTACAGCACTTCTCTGTTAGTTTTTCCCATTTATAATCCACTTCACGCGGTTTTGTATAATTTACACTTCATGTCCGTATGTGTCACTTACATCATTTATCGGCTTCAATTTATATGGTTTCTCCTCTATTCTTTTTTCTCGAATTTACACCATTCCCTTGTTCCTATTCGTCATCTATACGGTTCCTGCTCGTTTTACATAGTTTACTTCACTCTTTTGTTCTCGTTTACATGATTAACCTGACTCCCACATCCTGGTGTGAACAGAGGGAAATTTATTACGACCTCTGGAGTGGCTGGCTGGCCGGCTTCTTGGCTGTCTGGCAGGAACGATGGCTGGCTGGCTTGTGCCTAGCAGGATGGCTTGTGGAGTGATACATGTTAAGAGATAAATCCACCGAAACGGGAATAGTGGCCCAGTGAATAATTAAGAGGGCAGCGTTTGAAAGGCTCTCTGCTGTACTGTACCTGACCTTCACCTGGCGTCAGTTTCGGAGTGGGAAGAGGCATGAGGCTACTGCTGCAACCATCATTAACCTCCCCCCACCCCGGTTGTGCAAACTAAGCTTACAAGTTGTCAGATTCTGATTACCTAACACCTGGGCTCCTTACCTGGCGTAGATTCCGGCTGGGAAGGGGGGGGGGTGTGTGCTGCCTTCCCCTCCCCTACACCCCCTACCCTCTATTCCTAACCCCACCCCTACCCCATATTCCTAACCCCACCCCTACCCCAGCAGCGCATACTTGGAACTTGTGATCTTAAGTTTACAAAGTGACAGCTTGATCTGGTTTTTACCTGGCGGGGATCCAGGTAAGGGAGTCTTTACTTGCCTCCCCTCCCTCCCTGTGTCGAGCCCAAAAGTCAAGGTCCTCGTATATTCACACATTAACATCCACACTCGCGCACACATACGCACATACGCACACACACACACACACACACACACACACATCATGTCTAAATCAAATGCAAGTCTGTATATTTTCAGCCACCGGCTGCAACTCTGTTAATAAACCGTTTATTATTATTATTACACACACACACACACACACACACACGTACATATACTGTGAGAGCCTCTGTCAGGACAGGTGGCAGGAGTACGCCAGAGGTCGACCTGCGATGTAACGGTTGAGAGAGAGACAGAGGATGAGAAAACTTTTAACAGTGTGTATCTCACCACCGTCACTACCACCACCACCACCACCGTCATTACCACCACCGTCACCACTCACCACCACCACCACCACATCATTACCACCACCGTCACTACCACCACCACCGTCACTACCACCACCACCACCGTCACTACCACCACCACCACCGTCACTACCACCACCACCACCGTCACTACCACACCACCACCACCACCACCACCACCGTCACTACCACCACCACCACCGTCACTACCACCACCACCGTCCCACCACCACCACCAACTACCACCACCACCACCGTCATTACCACCACTGTCACTACCACCACCACCACCGTCACTACTACCACCACCACCGTCATTACCACCACCGTCACTACCACCACCACCGTCACTACCACCACCACCACCGTCACTACCACCACCACCACCGTCACTACACCACCACCACCACCGTCACTAACACCACCATCACCACCACTGTCACCACAGTTGGCCATGGGCACTACGACTCGCCCTCCGTATCACACATGACCATTTTTTTTTCACATGGAGGAAGATACAACGGCTCTACGCATACCCCACATACCTGCAGCATACCTCCCACACTGCAGCATACCTCCCATACCACACTGCAGCATACCTCCCATACCACACTCAACATACCTCCCATTCCACACTCAACATACCTCCCATTCCACACTCAACATACCTCCCATAACACGCTCCCATACCACACTCAATACCCTCCCATACCACCTCAGCACGCCTCCCATACCACACTGCACATACCTCCCATACCACACTGCAGCATACCTCCCATACCTCAGCATACCTCCCCACACTGCACACCACACTAGCATCCTCATACCACACTCAGCATACCTCCCATACCACACTCAGCATACCTCCCATACCACACTCAGCATACCTCCCATACCACACTTAGCATACCTCCCATACCACACTGCAGCATACCTCCCATACCACACTGCAGCATACCTCCCATACCACACTGCAGCATACCTCCCATACCACACTCAGCATACCTCCCATACCACGATTCTGATAACATGAAGACTAGGCACCCCAGTTTATTTCAGCAGATCATTAAACACCTTAACGTTACCTGGGGAGGTTAGGTTAGCATTAAATCAGGTTAGGTTAGGCTTGCTGCGAACCTAACCTAACCTAACCTGATGAGAACCGTTCGCATTCGGTTAGATCTTGATAAGGTTAGCTTCGTGTTCGGTTAATCTGATTAGGTTAGCGTTCGGTTAATCTGATTAGGTTAGGTTAGGTTTAGGATGGTTAAGGTAAAGTAAACTGGGGTGTCTATTGTTCACGTGATCCTACAGACAGATGAGTACACCAGCGCTAACACAAACTGATGGGCGAGACCTGGCGTCGTGAAACTTGCATGATGAGCTCCCGTTGTAAATTCTGGCCGGATAGATTATTTTCCTTGTGTAAATATAAGTTTAGTATACACAGTGAATTGACATAAAGCGTTACGAACGTCTCTGGATTACATGCTGTAGTGTGTGTGTGTGTGTGTGTGTGTGTGTGTGTGTGTGTGTGATTAGACCCTCTCCATTTCTTTATTCAACCCCTTTTCTTGCTCCTGTATGTGTGTCTCTTTTATTCCTTTGTCTCCCGCTTCCCATCTTTGAGGTTTGTCTATCCACTTGATATCCGCCACACAATACTGGGAGATACATAGATCGATAATAGGGTGGTGATGGTGGTGGTAGTGACGGTGGTAGCGACGGTGGTGGTAGCGACGGTGGTGGTGGCGGCGACTGTGTTTCATGGTTGACAGGCGACGTCTCTCGGGTGTCTTGTGTTGGTTTGTTTGCGTCTGTATAGGTTTGTGTGTGTGTGTGTGTGTGTGTGTGTGTGTGTGTGTCTTAGGAGGGGGTAGAGACTTGAGGATTCCTGGCAGTGGTTAGTCTCGAGAGATGGGTAAGGAGGAGTGGGAGGAGACGAGGAGGATTTGTGAGAGTTGTTGAGGGAGAAGGAGGATTTCTGTGAGATGGAGGGTGGGGGGTGAGGGGGGGTGTTGTAGGACCCTCTGGCGGTGGTGGTGGCGGAGGTTGTAGCGTAACCCGGGTCAGGTGTCACCAGGGTGTGCCATATCATGTGACTCACCACTAACCAGCAGCAGCATCCCTCCTCCTTACCCACTACTGACTGGACTCTGTATCTCTACTAAACATGACTGTACAACCACCACCACCATTATTATTACCGGCTATTATACCAAGTACCAACCAATATTACTGGACACTATACCAACCACTACTACCATTACTGGACACCATACCAACCACTACCACCACTACTGGACACTGTACCATTGCAATACACATAATTGCCAACTAGACATAATCCTGACAGCTCTGTCTCTTGTTCAACCTTAATACAGTACTGTACTGTACAACCCATGTTGTACTGCTCCCCCATTATACTTATGTTTTCAATTCCACTCTAATTTATGTATACTTATAATAAAAATAATAATAATAAGTAAATAAAGTAAATGAATATTGAAGTGATAACCGTGATAACATTATGAGATGTTCTTATTACTACCATGCTATTGTACTATTCCAGATGATACTAAATGTTACATAATACTTCCTTGAGATAAATGTATAGTATATATCAGGTGCCTAAAAGAGAGCTCAGGTTCTCAACTGGCTCAGCCATGTTAATATTGTTATTATTATCCACTCTGTATCTGTGTTTTTCTGGATAAATAAACTGTTTCAGTTCAATTCAGACTACAACATTGGACACTATACCAACACTACCACCGTCACCAGTACTGCCACCGTCAATAGTACAACCACCATCACTACTGTGAGGACGTTTCTGACACTCGTGTTTCTCATGTCACCCGATCCTCATGCCTTCACGCCATCTCCTCCTTGTGTCAGCTCATCATGTTATTTTTCCTCGCCCTCCATTGATGTCTGTTCTTACTATTTTCTGATGTATATCTTCTCTTCTCTTCTCTTCTCTTCTCTTCTCTTCTCTTCTCTCTCATGCTGCTGCTGCTTCAGGAGTCCTTCCGTCAATTGTCCCGGGCTTTGATGTTGTTTCAGCCAGGTCCTGCCTTTTTCCCGTCCTGTCAGTCCACTGTTGTCTCTCTCTCTCTCTCTCTCTCTCTCTTGATATTTCCGAGGCTCCTGTCTGCCTCTGCTCCTCTTCCTTCCTTCCATCTCAAGTATCAACCAATGCCGTCGGCGGTGCCCCTGGGGCGGCGCGGTACTCCTGTTTCCACTGAAGGCTCGGTTGGTAACCTGCCACGCACGCCACAGCTTGCTACTGAAGACACACGACTCGGGAAGACACCGGTTACTTGCCTCTTAAAAGTCTGCTAGTTGAGACCACGAGAACACGCGAAACCAGAGGACGTGGGTTCGATGAGGTCAGGTTCTCGGTGTTAAGCGGGTCATTGAGTTTTAATTGTTGACTGTTGATTCGCTAATCCCTCTCTTTGTCCCCGTATTCTCAAATGTTCCCAGACCTCACGATCTCCAGCCCTCAGCCCACCGTCCTTGTGTCACCCAGTACACGTCCCGTCTTCATGAAGTTTCGTTCTCAAGCCATAGTCCCCGAGGACTTTTATTACTCCTTCCTCAGTCTTCATAGTTCGCATACTGCTCATTCCTCTCCTCGTCCCCGTGACTCTTCCTCTCCTCGTTCCCTTGACTCTTCCTCTCCTCGTTCCCTTGACTCTTTCTCTCCTCGTCCCTATGATTCCTTCTTCCTCTCCCCCCCTCGTCCCCTTGACTCTTCCTCTCCTCGTTCCCATGACACCTTCTCTCCTCGTTCCCATGACTCTTCCTCTCCTCGTTCCCTCCTTCCTCTCCTCGTTCCCGCTCTTCCTCTCCTCGTCCCTATGATTCCTTCTTCCTCTTCCCCCCTCGTTCCCTTGCTCTTCCTCTCCTCGTCCCCATGCTCTTCCTCTCCTCGTTCCTCCTCTTCCTCTCCTCGTTCCCTTGACTCTTCCTCTCTTCGTCCCTATGATTCTTTCTTCCTCTTCCCCCTTCCCTTGACTCTTTCTCTCCTCGTCCCATGACTCTTCTCTCCTCGTCCCCATGACGCTTCCTCTCCTCGTTCCTTGACGCCTCCTCTCTCCTCGTCCCCACTCTTTCTCTCCTCGTTCCCTTGACGCTTCCTCTCCTCGTCCCCATGACTCTTCCTCTCCTCGTTCCCTTGACTCTTCCTCCCTCCCTCTTCCTCTTCCCTCTCTTCCTCGTCCCCATGACCTCTTCCTCTCCTCGTCCCCATGACTCTTCCTCTCCTCCTCGTCCCCATGAACTTAATTTTGTGATTGTTCCATATACTCTCCGGCCTCTATAACCCCTCTCGCTTTAATTGCCCCTCTCCTCGTTTTCCTTCCATTGTACATCCATCTCTTTCCCTCCCCCTCTCTCTCTCTCTCTCTCTCTCTCTCTCTCTGACTCCTACCTTCCTTTTGCCTCTTCCTAACTTACCCTCCTTTCCCTCTCCACCCCACCACTTAGGTCCTCTTTTCTATTTCCTCCCTCTTCTCCCCCTTCCCTCTTCTCCTCTTCTTTCCCTCCTCCTCTTTCCTCTTTCCTCCCCTCTTTCCCTCTCTCCCCCCTCTTTCCTCTCTCCTCTCTCTTTCCTCTCTCCCTCCCTCCCCTCTTTCCTCTCCTCTCTCCCTCCCTCTTTCCTCTCTCCCTCCCTCTTTCCTCTCTCCCTTCCTCTTTTCTCTCTCTCTCTCTCGCCGTCTCCATGGTTGTGTAAGCAGGGGGGGTCGAAGCTGCCTTGAGTCTTAAAGGTTCCCACGTTAAAAGTTTTTTGTTGCTCACAACTGTAAGATGTGAGAAATGTTTCATCTTGCCAGGACCTCGTGAAGCTGTGACTCAAAACATGGCGTCGACATTGCATAATTACTTCAGTCTGTATAATAGGTATATCGGATCACATGAAGAATTTCCTACCCAACTTATTTCACTTAAACATTAACGCCCCTAACATTATTTAGGGGGATGGGGTTAGGTTAGGATAAGTGCGCGTGTGTGTGTGTGTAACGAGGATGACAGGCCCAAGGGCCATCTAGCTAGGTGTGAATTTGTTTAAGGTGTAGAAGCCGTCGTCAACACAACAACCGCAACTAAGTTAACGAGTTGCATGATCCAGTGTCAAGGAATAGTCCAAGAAGACCGGACAACTCGCCAACTGCACTGGCTAACTATTAACCAGGAACACGACCCGCAAATCGATTAACATCCAGATTCCCAATTACTGCTGGGACTGTTGTTGTTTCCTTTGTTTCTTGTGTTGGAGGACCTTGTATTACATGTGTTCAGGTACTAAGAAACAAAACTCAGGTGTGTTATTGAGGGTTTAATTAGATGGATTGTGTTGGTACTTGTTAAATATAGTTACTTCGAGACCCGGTGTTGGTTTGTTTGTTTCAGTGGTATGTGTTGTGGCCAGGTGTGTGTTATGGCCAGGTGTGTGTTATGGCCAGGTGTGTTCTTGTCGGTGTAGTTGTGTGTTTGTGGTGGTGTAGCAGGGTTGGCAAAATAACCTTTTTGTTTTTTAAGCCCATCTCACCTGTTTTTTTGGGGGGGAGGGGAGGGATCACACCAAACCCGGGTGAAACTCTTTTTTTCAAGTATGTATCGTATAATAGTATTAAAGGCAATTACTATAAAATAATATAGGCTGCTAATGTACTGTACACTTGCCAACAGAAGTTCTGTCACCTCACCTGCCGCTTATTGAACTAGTGTGGTCTCTGAATCTCTGGGTTCATGAAGAGGGTAAGACTTTTTGTTGACGAGTGTAGTAGCTACAACAACTATTTGTGCTTACTTTGTGGGAAACAATATGAGACCATGGACGATAAATTTGGGTATATGAGGGCTGTCACGAGTCACACGTAAAATGTCGGAGCATATCGACCCCCTCCTGCACAGATAGTTGTTTTAGCTACTGTACATGATACTTGTTTTTCAATATAACAAACAAAAAATTGCGAAAAAGGTTTTATTTTTACAAATTAGTAACTTAAAATCTCTTTATAAGGTAAATTCTTTAACAATGTTGTATTGCATTACCTGCATATATTGTTTGTATATCCAATTACGATACATTACAGTGCAGTACAGTGTGTGATTAACCTTGTAATCCATGATGCAGATACGGCCACATCTAAATAATTTTTTGTAATGTTTACTTGAAAAACAGGCATAAAGATGAGTAAAAATCATAACCTAGCAAATCACATGCAATGATGAATCAATTGAATTAAATTCATCTGTGCAATAACATCGTGGAATAACCTTCTTCAAACTTGTTGCTCTGACTGAGCTGTTCACTGGTCCGTTAAACTGTTCAAACTTGTAACTGTGGAGAGCCTCACACCGCTAAGTATGAATAACTGACATTTTCATGTTCTTTTACTGGTAGTTATTATTAACTAATTATAGGTTTTCTGTGTAATTAAGTTCAAATTAACCTGAAATTTTGTATTAAAAGCAGCATTTGAAAAATCCAGTTAAGTGCCCGGCAAAAAGTGGGTTTTTATTTTTAATTTTTTTACCCAGGTGGGGAAAACTGAACCCTGGGTACATAAGAAAATAAGGAGTCTGCAATAGGCCGGTTGGCCTGTGCATGGCAGCTCCTGTCGAGAGTTACTACCACTCTCTATCATCCATGAATCTATCTAGCCTCCTTTTAAAACTTTCCAGCGTTCCAGCACTTACTACAAAGCTGCTAAGCTTGTTCCACTCGTCCACCACCCTCTTTGTGAACCAGTTCCTTCCTATCTCCCTCCTAAACCTAAACTTATCCAACTTAAATCCGTTGCTACGAGTCCTATCCTGCTCTGATATTATAAGAACTTTATCTATATCCCCTTTATTGATTCCTTTCACCCACTTAAATACTTCTATCATATCTCCCCGCACTCTTCATCTTTCTAGGGAATGCAAGTTTAGTTTCTTTAACCTATCTTGATATGGAAGGTTTCTAAGTCCCGGAATAATTTTCGTCATTCTTCGCTGCACCGACTCTAGTGAATTGATATCCATTCTATAATAGGGGCACCAGAACTGAACCGCATAATCGAGGTGCGGCCTGACTTGCGCAAGCTACAGTTGCAATAAGACCTCTGCACTCTTATTACTTACATTTCTAGATATAAAACCTAATATTCTGTTTGCCTTATTCCGAACATTAACGCACTGTTTTTTAGGCCGTAGGTCCAGGCTTACAAGTACCCCCAAGTCTCTTTCACAAGTCGACTTCTCTAGTTTGATGTTGTTAAGTCTGTATACATTGACAGTATTTGTTCTTCCAATATTAAGTACGCTGCACTTGCTGGTGTTGAATTTCATTTGCCATTTTTCTGACCACCCCTGCAGTTTATTTAAATCCTCCTGTAGTGCATTTGCATCCTGCCCTGAATTAATCTGCCGCCCTATTTTGGTGTCATCCGCAAACTTGCTTATGTCACTGCTGATCCCAATATCTAGATCGTTTATGTAGATTATGAACAAGAGTGAGCCCAGTACTGACCCCTGGGGAACCCCACTGGTTACACAGCCCCACTCAGATTTAACACCATCTACGCTGACCCTCTGTGTTCATTCGGTGAGCCATGATTTTATCCAATTTAAACTTTCTCCTCGATACCATGAGCCTTAACTTTTCTCAGATGCCTCTGATGCGGTACTCTGTCAAACGCTTTGCTAAAGTCTTAAGACTTAGACTTTATAGATAATGACGAAAATCACTGTTATTTACTTAGACTCTTAAGTAAATAACATCGTAATTTTCGTCATTATCTACTACCTCGAAGGCTTTCCTAAAAAAACGTCGTAGATTAATTAGTTTTCTCTAAATGCGATCGGATGTTATTTGCTGTAATTGATTCAAGAAATTTCCCCACTACTGACGTCAAACTAATAGGCCGGTAATTTGACGCTGATGCTCTGTCTCCCTTTTTGAATATGGGTACTACATTTGCCTGTTTCCACAAGTCTGGCACAACTCCTGTGTCTAATGATTTTGTAAATAAATTTCCGAGGGGTCCGCTAATCTGTTCCTTACACTCTTTCAAAACTCGAGGGAAGATTTCATCCAGCCCTAGGGATTTTGTCTTCTTTAATTTATTTATCTTCTTAAGAACATCCTCTTTTCTGATAGTGATATTCTTTAATTTCTCTTCTTCATTTCCCCTAAATATCAGTTCCACCTCTGGAATTTCCTCGTGAATTTCTTCTGTGAAAACTGATAAGAAATAGCTGTTTAATGCTTTGCTTATTTTCTCACTATCATCGATCACTTCTTCTCTCTCTGACTCTAAAGGTCCCACTTTGTCCTTGATCTTTGTTCTATATACCTGGAAAAATCCCTTGGGATTCGCCTTGGATTCTCTTGCTATCCTGATTTCGTAGTCCCTCTTTGCCTTCCTTACATTTTTCTTAACATTCCAAGATAGTTCATTATACCTATTTCTGAGCTGCTTCTCCCTCCCTTTAATTTCGTATAAATTCCTTTCTTTATTCTTATGTCATGTTTAAGTTTTTTGGTCATCCACCTTGGCTCATTCTTATTTTACCTAATTTTTCTGTATGGTATATTTTGTTCTTGTGCTTTACTTAGTATACTAGTGAATATATTATAGTCATGATCAATTGTTGTGTCATCTATGACCTCACCCCTTCCTACTGGGGACTGACGTGACTGTTCGAAAGTTTGGGACTCTGACCATATTGTCATTGTTTTTCGTTTCCCAATTTAGGGTGAACCTGATTTGTCTGTGATCACTGTTCCCTAGTTCTTCCCCTATTGTGATATCTCTGATAATATTTTCCTTATTTGTTAATACTAGGTCTAATATATTGTCACCTCTAGTAGGTTCTGTAATTAGTTGGTTTAAAAAATTGTCCTGTACTGCATCTAGGAAGTCTTCAGTTTCATAGTCAACTACAATGTTGTCCCAGTCAATATTTCTGAAGTTGAAATCCACCATAATGCACAGGTTGTTATATTTTGCTGCCCTTCTCATTTCCTGTCATATTGGCTGAGCTGCTTCTTTCCCAAGACTTTAAATTCAATTGAATTGAATTCAATTGAAACAGTTTTTCTCTTTCTTCCGCAATTTCTAACCATACAGGCTCGGTTCCTATTTCACCCTTTATGGAATTATTAATGCAACATTTTAATGTATCCCTGACGAAGAGTGCGACCCCTTCCTACCTTCCCTGTCCCTGTGAAAAAGGATGTGCCCTTCTATGTGGTACTCTGATAAAAAGTTCTTGCTCGCCAGATTCATCCAAGTTTCGGTGATTGCTATGACGTCTATTCTCGGTACATACAACCGCTCTCAGCAAGTCTATTTTATTTCTAACGCTCCTACTGTTTGTATAGTATACACACATACACCAACAACAGGTGTGTTGTTGGTGTGTGTGTTTGTTGTGGACATGTGTGTGCTGTTGTTGGTGCTGGTGTGTGTTGTGGACAGGTGTAATAATAACAATAATAATAACAATTAACGGTTCATTAAGATAACATAGCAGCCCGAAGGCTGAAAATATACATATGATGAAATAGGGGAGAGGGTCACTTGATTCACAAAAGCTTTCAATATAAAAACATAGAAACATAGTCAACATATAGATTAACTTTAGATCTGGTACTGTGGGAGCTGGTCTACAGACATTTTTGTGACCTGATGTCGGAGCCAAGCCTGGCTGTTCAGCCGCTACCTCACTACTGCTGCAGATGTACCACGTGGTCCGGGTAGGTCCTCCAGCTCACACAGGGTGTTGGAGATGGTTCTTGTTCCTCATGCGATGTAGTTAGGAATTCATAGATCCTCACCTGGGTGGAGTAGGGAGTCCTCATTTCTCTCCTGGTGTAGTTTGGAGAGCGGGCAGCGCCGACTACACACGTCCTTACCCTACGAAGGCTGAAGGAAGTGTTTGTGCTGTAAGAACATAAGAATGGAGGAAACTGCAGCCGGCCTATTGGCCCATACTGGGCAGTCCCAGGTGTGCAGGTATGTGCTCTGATTGGTGTAGGTGTGTGTTGTGGACAGGTGTGTGCTCTTATTGGTGTAGGTTTGTGTTGTGGACAGGTGTGTGCTGTTGGTGCAGGTGTGTGTTGTGGTCAGGTGTGTACTGTTGATGGTTCAGGTGTGTGTTGTGGACAGGTGTGTGCTGTTGGTGCAGGTGTGTGCTGCTGGTGCATGTGTGGGCTGTGTTCAGGTTTGTACTGTTGTTGGTGTAGGTGTGTGCTTTGGTCAGGTGTGTTGTGGACAGGTGTGTGCTCTTGTTGGTGTAGGTGTGTATTGTGGTCAGGTGTGTGCTGGTGCAGACGTGTGTTGTGGACAGGTGTGTGCTGTTGTTGTGGCCAGGTGTGTTCTGTTGTTGGTGCAGGAGTGTGTTGTGGACAGGTGTGTGCTGTTGTTGTGGCCAGGTGTGTTCTGTTGTTGGTGCTGGTGTGTGCTGTGGTTAGGTGTGTGCTGTTGTTGGTGCAGGTGTGTGTTGTGGTCAGGTGTGTGCTGTTGGTGCAGGAGTGTTTTGTGGACAGGTGTGTGCTGTTATTGGTGCAGGTGTGTGTTGTTATTATGGTTAGATGGTCCTCTGTTACCTCAGGTTCCAACCTAACTTAACCTGATGTTTATGTCAACACTCAGAGGAAACATTTTTATGAACATGGTGCTTGTGTGTGTGCGCGCGCGCGCTTTAGTGTTTAGTGTTTTAAACAAGAATAATCACAAGCGAAGTTGCTGAAATCGATGTGTCAACACAAAGAAACGTTGAGCGACACCTACCTTCAACACCTGATGTATGTGTGTGTGTCAGGACTCACACTTTCAGCAGTTGCTGTAATTTGAAATTGAAATGTAAATATTCATGTGATTCTGGAATTTTGAATCATCATTTGTGTGTCTGTCTGTTGGGTGTGTGTGTGTGTGTGTGTGTGTGTGTGTGTAATAATAATAATAATAATAATAATAATAATAATAATAATAATAATAGTGATAATAATAATAATAATTATTAACGGTTTATTGAAAAAGTTCTGCCGCCCGAAGGCTGAAAATATACATTGGACATAAATGACTTATTACATACATTGACATCGGTGGTTTAACAAAAGCCTTCATTACAGAAAGGTAAAGGAACATACAGTGAACATGCAGATTAATGTTTACAGTGGAGGTCACGTAGGTCATGTGCGCTGAGGTGTTGAACAGCAGACACGAAAATGTCACTTCCGATCATGCAGATATCTCGGTGGTGAGGATGGGTCGGGGAGAGAGACTTGGGGAATGGGCCGACATTGGCCAAGGGGGGCAGCTGCTCAGCAGGAGCAGCGCCTGAATAGGTCTTGACCCTACGGTGGTCAAGGACGTAGTGGTGTGTGTGTGTGTATGTAGCGTGGTATGTGTGTAGCGTGTTGTGTGTGTGTGTAATATTTGTTCCTATTATTTTTAAGAGCTGTCCAATAATCATTTTCCTTGTTATCGTAGTACTTTCAGTGAATATATATATATATATATATATATATATATATATATATATATATATTCACTGAGAGTACTACGATAGCCCAAATCCATTTTTTAATTTTTACCCCGGCGAGCGAGATGAATATTATTAAACGTTTTTTCGGGCTAGTTCTAGGTAGAATATAATTAACAGCGGTGTTTGGGCCAGCACAGCCCTGGGGTGGGTGGTGGCGGACCCTGCACAGTGATGAGAGAGAGAGCAGGTATAAATGTGTGTGCGCGTGTATTGTGTGTGGGAGAGATGCCCCGGTCGCCCCTCTGGTATAGATCAATTATTCACGGGCCATAACTGAGCCACACATCCTGCCCAACACCCACCTGCAACTACACCTTAACACACTATCAATACACCTGCAACTACACCTTTCACACATTGTCAATAATACACCTGTAGCTACATTCTAACACACCTTTGAATACAGGTAGGCCTGTGTAAAGTTTCACCAAATGTCCTTAAGAGTTGACCAGAAACAAAGTACACACATACCTTGGCACGAGGTTGAGACTATGGCTATTATTATTAGTAGTAGTATTATTTGTTTACATTTGCGCAGAAGAGCGGAGCAACGTAAAGGTTGATGACTGTCTGTGGATCTATATTGTGGGCCGCCACACAGTCCCGGAATGTGGTCCAGCGTAGGAATAATAATAAAAGTAATGTTGATAATGGTAAAAAAGTGATGATAAAATGATAATACTATTACTAATAGTGATGGTGATGATAATAAAAATGATGTTGATAATAATAGAGTTTGATTTGTTGATATTTATTCAACTCTACAAGATTTGGGTTACTTTTAGATTTGCAAAAAAAGGCAAAAAAAGAATTGGGAAGGCAAACGAATGGCGACCACAAGCTGTAAATAATATTTGACCTTCTTGGAAATTGAGGAAATCTTTTTATAAACGAATTTTTATGTTTTCAAAATTCTTGCAGAAATTTCAGATTGGTTCGGAAGAAAGTATCTGTCGATCACATCTAAATAAAAGTTGTTTCGTGAAAATAAGAAAACTTTTATAAAAGTGAAATTTGTTTGCACATTTGCAAGACTGTTGCAAGGATTGTTAAAATTTTCAAATGTTTATTAACTTGCAACACATTTGCAATGTTGTGAATTTACATTTTAGGCAATCAGCAAAGTCGAGACGTCGAGTACAGTCAAATGTGAACGTGTCTGTACTTAATGATTATTTAATTTTACTTGTCTTTCTTTTATTATTATTATTATTATTATTATTATTATTATTATTATTATTATTATTATTTATTATCATCACAAAACAATGTATTAAATGTAAATCTAAAACTAATGATGGAAAAAATATGACTAAGAAGGAGAGGTTAAGAATGATGAAGACCAAAGTAAAGGGGAAAGATAAAAACGATATGAGACAGAAAGGAATAGACTGGGGGATGGGGTGGTGGGAGGGAGGGAGGTACAGTAATTGTAGAATGGCAGCATCAGTAGTGGGTGTTAAACCTGGACTTGCGGCTCCCATGAGGCTCTCTCCCTGTTCCTGATGCCTGTGTTCACCACCACCTGTCCTCTCACCAACACACACCACTACCAACAGTCATCATCAACACCAACCCACTGTATCCTCTCACCACCACCATGTCATCACCACCCATTTACCAGCCCCGTATCAACACCTGCCAAGACAACCGCCTCTGCAAACTTCCCTACACTGCCACCACCACCACCACCACCACCATCTACCCATCTCCCTCCCCATCACCTCTTACTATCATCCACATTATCTGCCCATTTTCCTAACCATTACCATCACCACAAGTACCACCATTTGCCCATACCCTCATTAATATCACCACCAACCACTACTTACCCATGTCCCTCTACCACCCACGGTACCCACCACCACACCTGCCACACCTGCCCGGGTAGCAATCTATTTTTTTTCCCAGTCAGGCATAGTTACTACTGATTCTCCTTTGTCTTTGTTAATTACTAGGAAAAAAAAATCATACTCGGGAATGTATTGGGTGAAGAAGAAGAAAAATAACAATGTATAATGAAGATGATGAAAGTGGGGCGGTGAAGTGGTTGATAATGAGACCAATAAATAATGAGGGAAGTAGAGAATAGAGAGACAGGTAGAGAAGGATGATGGAGAGAGTGAGAGACAAGAGATATTAATGATGTTGGAAAGACTAAGGTAGAGAGGTTAATATGATGAGAGAGAGAGAGGTGGATGATGGAGAGAATGATGGAGGAGGAGGATGATGATGGAAATATAGGTCACGGATGAAGATGATGATGATACAGACATTTAGAGAATGATAAGAGATACCCTGGATGATAGAGAGATAAAAAATGAAGTTAAAGAGATATAAAGCACAACATTCATCCGGTAGCAGCAAGTGGGGAGAGAGGAAAGGGGAGGGGAAAGGGCAGAGCTACGGAGGATGGGAGGGAGGGAAGAGCACTGAGAGAGAGGGAGGGGCAGAGGTAGGGAGGGAGAGAGGAAAGGAGAAAAGAGCAAAGTTAGGAAAGGAAGGGCACAGTGAACGAGGAGCAGAGGGAGGAAAGGAAGGACATAGAGAGGAGGAGGAGCAGAGGGAGGGAAGGAAGGGCATAGAGAGAGAGGTAGAAGGGGGAAGAGACAGGTAAAATGCAACAGCAATGGAGTGACAGCCTCGCTCGCGTTTATTATTCACAAGTTGTTGGCTCGAGTTTTCGGGATGGCTGATGGTGGCACTTTGTAGTAGGGGAACACACCCACCTAGTTCACCCCCCTACCTTCCCCCCTCTAGCTGTCTGTGTGGGGGAGGGGGGTCTGGAGGAGGGGGGAGGGTAGGGATCGTCTGGAGGAGGGGAAGGAAAGGGATGTATCTACTTGATGGGGTGGATAGCGTTGTGATTGAGTCGCGTCAGTTCTGGGGGAGGGTGATTGATGGGGAGAACAGGTGTCCCCTCCCCTGTTATGTAATCACTGCTGTGGGGGGAGGGGGGGGCAGGGAGGAGGGGTATATCGCGTCCAATCACAGGGAGCTGGGGGAAGGAGGCGCGTCTTGTTAATCCCGTCCTCTGATTGGTCTGTAAATAAGATCCAGATTAATAAAAGATTGAGTACGGTACGATTTGTCCCCCTAACTAAGAGAATTTATCTTGACGACCTATCAGTATAGTCTCAGTGCAATTTAGGTGCCATTTTAGATATATATTATTGAGATTTAGCTTTTCGTCAAATGTACAGTACAGGTTGATCGAAAATCCCTGTACACCTGTAATAGCTTAAATTGGCTCAGCTGAAGAAAAATAAAAGCTTCCCTCACTTTTGAAAAATATTCGTCAGTGAGGTTAAGGTTAAAGCCAGGTGTCGGGCTGATCATACGCAGGTGAAAAACAACAACAGTTCAGGGACACTTTTCAGAGCACCTGGACTGGAATAATTTTGTGGACGGACATCGCTCAGTAAGCTTGGTGAGGTTGTCGAGGTGGAAAACACACAGAGGGAGGGAGAGTCTACTGATGATGCTGATTAAAACATTTAGGCTCCCGGGCCGCTTATATAACACACACACACACACACACACACACACGCATACACACACACACACACACACACACACACACACACACACACACACACACATGCATTCCCCAAATATGTAACTGTATATTTTCAGCCTTCGGCTGCCAAGCTCTTCAATAAACCGTTAATTATTTTATTATTATTACACACACACACACACACACACACACACACACACACACACACCACGCACACACACACACACACACACACACACACACACACACACACACACACACACACACACACACACACACACACATTCTTCTCTTCTGGTTAGTTTAAATGCCGGGGATTTATTGTGATGGAAACTTGGGAGAAGTTTATTCCTACAGTGAAATTTGTACGTGGAAAATATTCTTTATTTTTATGCTGTTGGAAGTATGTTGAGATGTTGGCAGGTGGTGGAAGGATGTTGGCAGATGGTGGAAGGATGTTGGAATGTTGGCAGGTGGTGGAAGTATGTTGAGGTGTTGACAGGTGGTGGAAGGATGTTGGCAGATGGTGGAAGGATGTTGGAATGTTGGCAGGTGGTGGAAGTATGTTGGAGTGTTGGCAGGTGGTGGAAGTATGTTGAGGTGTTGACAGGTGGTGGAAGGATGGTGGAAAGATGTTGGAATGTTGGCAGGTGGTTGACGTATGTTGGGGTGTTTGCGGGTGGTGGAAGTATGTTGGGATGTTGAGATGGTGGAAGTATGTACAGGTGGTGGCAGATAGTGGAAGGATGTTGAGGTGTTGGCAGGTGGTGGGATGTTGGGATGTTGGCAGATGGTGGAAGATGTTGAGGATAGTTGGGTGGTGAAGATGTTGGATGGTATGTTGAGGTGTTGGAAGTATGTTGGGATGTTGTCAGGTGGTGGAAGTATGTTGGGATGGTGGAAGTATGTTGAGGTGTTGGCAGGTGGTGGAAGTATGTTGGTGTTGGAAGTATGTTGGGATGTTGAGATGGTGGAGTATGTACAGGTGGTGGAAGTATATTGAGGTGTTGAAGTATGTTGGGATGTCAGGTGGTGAAGTATGTCAGGGTGGTAATGTTGGGTGGTGGTGGAAATGTGAAGTATGTTGGGATGTTGGCAGATGGTGGAAATCAGGTGGTAGGTTGGATTGATGTGGTGATGTAGATGGTGGAAGTATGTTGAGGTGTTGGAAGTATGTTGGGATGTTGTCAGGTGGTGGAAGTATGTTGGGATGGTGGAAGTATGTTGAGGTGGGATGTGGAGATGTGGGGTGTGGAAGTGTCGGTGGTGGGATGTTGAGGTGTTGGCAGGTGGTGGAAGTATGTACAGGTGGTGGCAGATAGTGGAAGTGTACCCAAAGGTGGTGGTGGTGGTGGTGAAGGACACGAGGGGTAATCTGAGGAGAGTCTTGTCTCCACTTTCACTATTGATTCCCTTAATAAATTACCACCACCACTGATCGTCTTCACGCTCCTTCCTCCCTTCCTTCCTTCTTACCTCACTCCCTCCCTCCTTACTTCACCCCTGCCTTACCTCCTTACCTCAATCCTTCCTCCTCCTTATTTCTTCTCTTTTCGTTTTTCATAATCCCCTATCTCTCAATCCAGCCCTATACAAATGTCATATGTCCCGTGGGGAGAGAGAGAGAGAGAGAGAGAGAGAGAGAGAGAGACGGTATGCACAAGGTTGTACTCACTCACTCACTGTCTGCTGAAGGTTGGTGAGGGAGGGAGAAGGTTCAAAGGCCCAGCAGGGAAAATAAAAGCAAGACGTACAGGTGTAAGGGTATGTAAATGAGATGCGACCTCCTACCTGCCGGATATACTGTAGGTTGGTGTGCCGCGGTGGTGCCAAGACCCCTCTCTCTACCTGCCCCCTCTCCTCCTACAGGTATCACAGGCAGGTAGATAGAATGACCTGCCCTTCACCCTAACCCCCCCGAGTCGCTGGTATTGACGTTTGTAGAGAATGAAGAATGCTGGAGAATGACAGAACATCGACAGATAGAAAGTGGTAGTATGATAGGTGAAATTAGAATGCATTAGTGGAGAGAACGGTAGTAAAGAGAATGTCAGGGTGAGAGTACTTCAATAAGGAGATAGTCAGGGTGAGAGTACTTCAATAAGGAGAATGTCAGGGTGAGAGAGATAATTAAATAAGTAGAATGGTAGACTGAGGGAAAGAGCAATAAAGGGTAAATTGAGAGGAACCCGGCAGCAGTAATAAAGAAGGGGAGATGTTCACTGAGGATTGGATAGAATTAGAACATATATTATAATGTAATGGAATGTGTAGGTGGAGTGGGTGAGAGAGAGGGTGTGAGTGGGTGAGAGAGGGTGTGAGGGGTGAGAGAGAGGGTGTGAGGGGTGGGAGAGAGGGTGAGGGGTGAGAGAGGGTGAGAGAGGGGTGGAGGGGAGAGGAGAGGTGGAGGGTGGGAGAGAGGGTGTGGAGGGTGAGAGGGGGTGTGGGTGGGAGGAGGGGGGTGGAGGGGTGAGAGAGAGGTGGAGGGTGAGTAAGAGGAGAGAGGAGGAGGAGAAGAGAGTGAGCGGTGTGGGAGTGAGTGAGTAAGAGAGAGGAGAAAGTGAGTACGTGAAAGAGTGAATAAATGTGAGAGAGTGAGAGAGAGAGAGACTTGGATTCTCAAAGTTCATAAGTTAAATTTTCGCCGTAACTTTGTTCCTCTTAAGCTACTAAAAAAAATGAATTACGTTGAAAATTATTGTATGAGAATTACATTAAAAGAAGATCACGTGAAGATTAAAACACCCCACCTTACTTCTCCTGATGCTTAAATAACCTAACATTACCTGGGGAGGGGGGAGGTTAAGTTAGGTTAGTGTTGGGTTAGGGTTAGGTTAGGGTTGTGTTAGCGTTAAGTTAGGTTAGTATTAGTGTGTTTAATCTTAAGGTGAAAAAGGTTGGGGTGTCTAATCTTCACGTGATTCTAACTTATAAATCCAGACACGGGAAGAGCTTCAGGTAAACACGACGCCGAGTCTTGTCCAGCACGATGAGAGAGAGAGAGAGAGAGAGAGAGAGAGAGAGAGAGAGAGAGAGAGAGAGAGAGAGAGAGAGAGAGAGAGAGAGAGAGTATGTGAAACCTGGAGGATCACCACCATAGATTTAGTGTTGGTGTGGATGGTGTGTGAATGTGTAGTGAGGTGGGTGTTAGGTTGTGATGTGGGCGAGTGGATGGTGTATGTGTGTGATGTGGGTGGTGATGTGTGTGGGTGTGTGTGTGGGCGGGCGGTGACGTGGGCAGAATGTGGGCGTGTGGGTGGTGATGTTGGCGTGTGGCTGGTGGTGATGTGGGCGAGTGGATGGTGTATGTGTGTGATGTGGGTGGTGATGTGTGTGGGTGTGTGTGTGGGCGGGCGGTGACGTGGGCAGAATGTGGGCGTGTGGGTGGTGATGTTGGCGTGTGGCTGGTGGTGATGTGGGCGTACGGCGAACATACCTTACGTTCCCTTCCACTCGCCAGTTCCTTTGAGAATTCCCACCAACACCCTCAACTCCTCAGACCAACTTCCCTCTGTCTCCACGGTCACTCCCAGCTTACAACGGGTCAAATCCTTCGTCTTCCACCCCATAGGACCCCTGGGAACTATATAACTACCACATTGTATCAGGAGTCCTTGACGATATCCTGACAGTGTATCCTAAATATATTAGATCACAGTGATTTGTCTTTAGTTTATGACAGTATAATCTCCGCTTGTATTACGGACGTCTGTGGCAGTGATCGGTGACAACGCCCTCATTATCAAGACCTGACTCAACTACTTAAATTAGGTAAAATTGTCCCTCAATCTTGTCAATAAAGTTGTTCAAGCAAAAGGTCCCTGGGGAAGACGCTGACCCCCCTGCAGTAACTGAGGCTCACCAGATGTTTAGTTTATACAGTTCCTTGATGATCACTTGTACGCTGATGAGTGTCTTGGGACTGGTTAGGGTAGGTGAGGTTAGATTAGGTTAGGTTAGATTAGTTGACATTGTTAGATTATAGGTAGGTTAGGTTAGTTTAGGTTACCAGTAGGTTGGATTTGGGACCAATAGGTGAGGTTTAACTTGCCGGTACACAGTGATCGTGGCAACGCGTCAAGCAACAATAAAACTAAACCATATTTTGACTCGCATTCAACACAGCTCTTTAAGGAATTGCAAATTGTGAAACTGGAATTAATGAGATACAGGAGAACATCATTAATGCTCTGCCTGCCGGTGCTAATTTGGGTGAGTGGTCATTGCTACTTCCGGGGCAATAATGGGCTGCCCACCTGAACGATGCCACACAGGTAACTTGGGAGCTGTGTCTGTGTGGGAGAGACGTAACGGATCACAGGAAGATTAGACACTCCAGCCTTAAGATTAACCACCCTAACGCCAACCCTACCCGACCCTACTCGCCCTCAGGTAGCGTTGGAGTGTTCAGTCATCGGGTGAAATAAATTGGGGGGTTAATTTTCACGTGATCCGACTTAAATCTAGCAGCAGCGGCAAGACATAAGTGGATCAACGATACAACAACTCTCAAATTACAAGACAGAGGTAGGGGACTGTCCCAAGTGGTAGGGGACTGTCTCAAGTGGTAGGGGACTCTCACGAGAGGCATGGGGCTGTCCCAGATGGCAAGGGACTGACCTAAAGAGGTAGGGGACAGTCCCTGGACCTACATACAGGAGGCGACTTGCCCGGCTGAGCCAGATACAATTAACATCACTCACCTCCAGCCGTACGTGAATAGGAATTCCTCCCTCTCTCTCCCTATCTCCCCTTCTCTCCACCCCTATCCCTTCACCCTCTCCACTTTCCTCCTTTTTTCTCCCTCCCCCACAACCCTTCCTCCCTCCCTCCCTCTCCTCCCTCTCCTCCTCTCCCTGTCTCCTTTCTCCCCTCTCCCCCCACCCACAGTGCCTCACGTGCCACCAAATCCTCAGCCTGAACTACTTCTCACAGAGTGGCGGCGGCTGCATGTTCTAAGCTGCTCCTCGACGTGTGGTCGGGGGGGGGGGAAGGCATGGGTGCGAAGGGATCATTCAACCTTTCCTGTAGCTGTTCCTTTACTGTTCACTCACACTTCTTCCCACGTCTTCTACCTTTCCGTTCTCTCTATTCACCCTCTTCTTCTTCTTCTTCTTCCATTCCTCTCCCTTCTCTTGGCATTCCTTTCACTCTCCACTTCATCCTTCCCTCTGTCTCTCGCCCTCTTTTATCGCCTCCGTTTAATCCTCCCTTCTCCTCTAAATTTACGCCTGGCTCCGATTTTCGTAAACAATGTTATGAAGATTTGTACGCGCGTATGTCTGAAAGTATTGAATGACATCGTCTAGAAAATTTAATGACCGTATTTAGAATTTATTTACAATGTCTGGAACTTATTTACAATGTCTTAAATATATTTACAATGTTTAGAACATATTTAAAATCTTTAGAACTTATTTACGGTGTCTTGAACTTATTTACAAAGTCTACAGTATTTTATTGTAAAATATAATGAGTGAAAAATACTTTACAATATCTGAAGAATCGAATTGTATGTCTATTATACCTGCTGCCTCTCTCTCTCTCTCATCTTATGTTCTCCCACGTCTCATGTTTCCTCATATATCTTTATCTCGTTAATTATATCTCTTATCTCTCTTATCTCCTTATCACACCTTATTTTTCTTATTCCTAATCCAATCTTTTCTTGTTTATCATCAATCTCTTGTATGCAACCCCCATCTTTATCTGTTATCTCTTTCGTTTCGTATCTCCTTATCTCTCTCTCTCTTAAGATACGGAGTGTTGACAGCTTGTTGTTAGGCAGATTCCTAGCGTGCTGTAAATAAAGTCTCGATATAACTGTAGATAGGTTTGGTTAGGTTAGGTTTTGGTTAGGTTAGGTTTGGTTAGGTTAGGTTTGGTTTGGTTAGGTTTGGTTTGGTTAGGTTAGGTTTGGTTAGGTTAGGTTTGGTTAGGTTTGGTTTGGTTTGGTTAGGTTTGGTTAGGTTAGGTTAGATTTGGTTAGGTTGGTTTGGTTAGGATTAGGTTAGATTTGGTTAGGTTGGTTTGGTTAGGATTAGGTTAGATTTGGTTAGGTTGGTTTGGTTTGGTTTGGTTAGGTTTGTTTGGTTTGGTTAGGATTAGGTTAGGTTAGGTTAGGTTAGGTTGTACTGAAATAAGCAGGAAGAGGGCCCCGGGCTAGTGTTGAGGTGATGAAGGTCGACTCATGCCTGGGTGCACAGATACACTTCAGGATAGACCGTAGTGCGTTCTTTAACTTCCAACATACTTAGTGACACTTACAATCTGCTCATAGCTTTCAACATAGAGCAACTTGACTGTGTATAGAAGAAAAGTGTTTTAGAACACTCATTAAATGTAGACTAACTGCCTCCCTTCCTTCCTGTTGTGTGTAACTCACTCCCTCTCTCCCTCCTTCCTTCCTTCCCGTAGTGTAACTCCCTCCCTCCTTCCTTCCTTCCCGTAGTGTAACTCCTTCCTTCCTCCCTTCCCGTAGTGTAACCCTCTCCCTCCTTCCTCCTGCCCGCCATTGAGAGAGAGAGAGAGAGAGAGCAAATGGAAAGTGTAACTGGGGAAGGATCTCTTTATAAACGACGGGGACGCGCCACTCGACTCAAGTGGACGGCCAGAAGCGTCCTGCGGGAGGTGAAGTTGTCCGTGATGTTGTGTTACTGACCTTCAACAACACCTGTCACCGTCTTTAAGTATAATAGGTGTTGTAGGTAACTAAATACAGGAGCCATTAACAGTTGCATAGTTTAGACATAGTACAGTACGGTGGTATGTACAGCCGGCGGTTCGTGTTTGAGACAAAATATCTGGTAACACTTTCCTGAACAGAACAGACAAAATTACAAAATAACCTGTAATTTATGTTTTATTTCTACATATATGTTATAAATACATTTGTTGTGAATGTTTTACTAGTGTCTTGTGTTTATATTACAAGTAATATATTGTATCCAATGGTTGTAATCTTGTTGCCGAATGGGATTGCAGTTATCGTACAGCTCCCTCCTCCTCCCCCACTTTTTCTCTTTCCCTACTTTTTTTTTTACTGATGTTTGGATTAGTAAAGGAAGGAAGAGGAGTAAATAGAAGAATAAAGAAAGGGAACAGAAAATAGTTAGAGATAACAGGTGGGGGGAGCTGAGTTTCATCATGCGTCTCGATGCACAGTTTCAACGTTACCAGACCATTTGTGGACCTTACAGCTACAGTGTGTATACTTATTCCTGTGGCCGACTGTACTTCTCTGGTTATATCGGAATGAATCGTATCGGGAAAATTCATTTGATGACTTATCGGTAATCTGAGAATTGTGGTAAGAAGTAAGCGAAGAATAATGCTAATAATTAATAATTCATCATCAGTCATCATCATAATCAGCCATCATCATAATCAGTCATCATAATCAGTCATCATCATCATAATCAGTCATCATCATAATCAATCATCATAATCAGTCATCATCATCATAATCAGTCATCATCATCATAATCAGTCATCATCATCATAATCAGTCATCATCATAATCAGTCATCATCATCATAATCAGTCATCATCATAATCAGTCATCATCATCATAATCAGTCATCATCATCATCATCATAATCAGTCATCATCATCATAATCAGTCATCATCATCATAATCAGTCATCATCATCATAATCAGTCATCATCATAATCAGTCATCATCATCATAATCAGTCATCATCATCATCAGTCATCATCATAATCAGTCATCATCATCATAATCAGTCATCATCATAATCAGTCATCATCATCATCATCAGTCATCATTATCATCATCCACCTTCTCGTTAATGACTAGTGATGACATACTGTAGACTTACCTTCTCGTTAATCAGTCATTATGGCCAATAAATAAAATATAATATGACTAAAACTATATTAGACTTTTCGTTAATTCAGACTTACAATAAAATAACGAAGCCACGTGTTCTTTCGTTAACCCAAGTCTTAAACACTAAACTAACGAAGCTATAATAAGGGACAAAAATAATTGATGAAGAACGAAGGAATTTATTATCCACCGTTTCGTTAATAAGGAATTATACCCCACAACATAAGTAGATAATAATGAAGGTGTTCGTAAAAGGTCTCCCTGGATAACGAACAATACAGTATTATTAAGAGGCAGTAATTAGTTGTGTCTTATGGCTGATCAGGAATTAAACCTCAGAAAATAGATCACCTGAAGTTGAGCTCCTCCAACCTAATCTAAGTTAACGTGTATTAACTTAACCTAACCTAAGTATACGCGGTGGAAAGAGTGGAGGAGGAGGATGGTGAGGCGAGGAGAGAAAAGTGTACGACTGTGTCCACCACGAGAGGGAGATGCTGATGATGATAATAATAATAATAATAATAATAATAATAATAATAATAATAATAATAATAATAAAAATAATAATAATAATAATAATAATAATAATAATAATAATAATAATAATAATAAGACCTTAATCTTACGTCACACAGTCTTTTATTTTTCCCTGCCCTGGTTGGTGATAGAGCCGTCTGTGTGCGTGTTAATCTTCGCTCAAGGTTTTTCGCATAAAGCACCGGAGTATTAATTTTCACGGTTCATCGGTATTCTTTTGTTTTGTTTTTAGTATTATTCTAGCGATTCTCATACAAATATCTGGCGTTGAAACGGCTTCATTAGACAGCAGCTGGAAAAAGCGACCAAACTTGAGAATTTTAGCCAGGGGTGGGCGGAATCTCCCCCCCCCCCCCTAGAAGAAAAAGGTTGGTAAGAGATATATTCCTGGTAAGTGAAGACGTAAGACTCCACCTAACACACTTGTCCTGGGTTAAAACACAGCATTACTACCTTCACGTGGCACCAGTTTAAGTTGGGTAAAGATTCTCCGGCCTCCTCGGGAACAGCACTCAGACGCGACTTGTAAATGCCTCGCGCACCCAAGTTTTTTGTGCGTCAGACACTGCAGTGGCCGGGTGTGGGAGTCTTGCTGTCACCGTTTACCCCACACCCCCAAGACCGTAGTGTGTACCAACGACCGTAGTCGGTACACGGACGGTACGGACTTTCGGCAACAAGCCCCGGCACCCTGGCACTTTAAAAAGTAAGATCTCTTTAATTTATTGGAAAAAAATGCAATGTAATATAGTTAGCAAGACTGTGGAGCAATTTATTTAATAGAAGGTACTCCTGAACTTACGTCAGACGCGCCGTCGCCAGCATTTTTAGCCCCCCACTGCTCTGGTCTGGTCGAGGGATGGAGCAGTCGGTGTGTCTGTCTAATCATGAGTTGTTGGCTAATCAAAAGTCTTCTGTCTGCAGTCATAAGTTTATAAAATCAACTCTTCTGGTAACTTTTAACAGAATTTTACAAAACCTGTCAAGTACAGATGGTGTATAGTGGTGAGTGATGTTTGTACGTGAGCCAAGAGGGTGTCTCTCCAACACTGTGGTAGTCCTGTAGTCCGTGGGAGGTCATATGTGGGAATTTGTCATCATCACATCAGTGTTTGTTTCTCCAGCCATCAGTACAGCTTGTTATGGAGCAGCACAACTACCACCTTATATTTCTCGTCTTAACGGATGAACTATTGTGTGTACAGTACTACAGTCGGCCAGAGATCCAGCGACCCCACCCTGGGTCTCGTACTCGCAATTTTACCTGGCAATACTTGGTAAAGGAAGGCTGTATGTAAAGGTGATTGTGATTGGTGGATATATTTTCGGCTGTATCACTGTCAGGATAAATATTAAGTAATCCAAAGGGAGATTTTTTTTAATAAACTATTTATCATTATTTTTGTCATGCGAAATTTCCATATGTTCGTATATTTGTTTAAATAATGAAGAAAAAAAGTGATCTGAGAATCTTGTGGCACCCCTCGTTGTAGTTGAGTTGCCAATTCATTAATACACTTTCTTCATTATTTAAGCAAATATACGAACATATGGAAACTTCTCGTTGTCTTAAATAGCAATGAATACAGCCGAAAATAGATCCACCAATCACAATCATCATTACACACAGCCTTCCTTTACCAAGTATTGCCAGCACGAGACCCAGGGTGTGGTCGCTGGATCTTTGGTTGACTGTACCTGAAGACTCGATTTTATATATTAAAGTTTTACGCGCAAGATGTGAATTATGTGTAGATGATACCAAGAGGAACAGAAAAATAAAGTCACAGAGATGTTTGAGTATTGATGCTTTAGCGATGTTTACCCGAGACGATCCCGGTGACTCCTCCTAGTCAAGTCTACCTGGACGACAACCTCATCAACCAGACAGGTGCATCTTAACAACCCACAAACCGGATGAATAAGTAACCGTGAATTCAATTAAACATGAACTTTCGATTACCAGTAAAGTTTGCATTAATCACCCCAAAGCAGGTATGGAGGTATGCGAGTACCAATAGTGTGTTGAAACTTACCCACAACCAAGGTAGACTTCCCACCTTCAGCGACCTACAGTACAGTGAGGACAAAACACGCGCCGACGCCTAATCCATCTGACCTGCATAAATTACCTGTTCATTACCACTAAAATACCCTTTTAGATTACACATAAATTATCCCTTAATATGGCCTGTAGATTACTCCTAATGTACCTGTTGATTGCCCTTAATGCACCTGTGAGATCGTGTCTTGCATTATTATTAGTTGTAGATTTCCTTGTTAGATATGGTAATTACATTGTAGATTAAATTGCTGGTAGATTGTCCTCCTGATTAGTGCGAATTAACGCTTAGATTACCTGTACACTACCTGTTGATTATATGACCTGTACGGTATATGGCCTGTTGATAATTAGTCTATTACCTGTTAATTAATATATTGTATTACCTGTACATTACCTGGTGGTGGTTACCAATTAGATATTTTATCACTAAGCTAACTATCCAGTACTCCTGTAACTGGTGGCGGAAGAAGAATCACTAGGTGGTGGCGGGGAAGAAGTGGCGGTGGTAAGTGGCAGCAGAGAAGAGGTGGCATTGATAAGTGGCGGTGAGAAAGCAGTGGCTTTGATAAGTGGCAGTAGGGAAGAGGTGGTGATATTAAGTGGCAGTAGGGAAGAGGTAGTGGTAGTAAGTGGCAATAGAGAAGAGGTGGTGGTAGTAAGTGGCAATAGGGAAGAAGTGGTGTGGATAAGTGGCGGCGGTAAGTGGCAGCAGGGAAGAAGTGGCGGCGCTGTGCTTAACTCCCCCAGTCATCGTCACAGCTCCAACTTGTTCCTCGTTTCGTCAACCTTATTTACATTCTCCTACAATTAACTTGATTCGGCGGCGCTCTCGTTAAAGGGGTAGGGGTGGAGGGGGGTGGAGGGAAGGGTAGGGGTGGAGAGGAGAGGGGACGGAAGGAGGTTTGTGTGGTGGAGGGGGTTTAGGGAGTAATATTGATAGAGCCATGAATAGTTTTTTTTTTTTGGTGTGGGGGAGGGCTGTACACATTAAAGGGGGTGTGTGGGGGGTTAAAGGGATGGAGAAAGAGTTTTGAGGGGGAAGGGAAGTGCGGAAGGAAGATAATTAGAAGACCTTGTTGTTGGGGATGTCAGGGTGGATGGGGAGATGGGTAAGGATTGGGGAGAGGATGAGAATGGGGGAATCAGGATGGGGGGAGGGGAGAGAAGGGTTGGGGAGATAATTCAGTAAGCTTTGGATGTGGGTATGGGGAGGAGTAGATGTGGATGGATGAGGAAGTAGAGATGGATAGAGAAGAAATGAGGAAGAGTAGGGAAGGAGAAGAGGGGAGGACTAATTTGCATATGGCCATTCGCTCAAGGCAAGGAAGGAGTTTTTCTCGTCACAACCTGCTGTTCTCTCCCTTCTCTCTCCTCGCCATCCTTCTCCCTTTCACCTCACCGCATATTCCTCCCCCCCCTCTCTTTCTTTCCCTTCTTCCCTCTCCCTCATTCCCTCTCTCCCCTTTCCTTTCTCTCCCTTTTCCCTCTTTCCCTCTCTCTCCTCTCTTTCCTCCCCGGTTTTATTGGTCTGGGTGTTTTTATTTGTTTTATTGTCACTGGCGGGATCATTCGTTGCTTCAGTGTTTGTTTAGTCAGATTGCTTTCTGCCCCGCCGTTTATTTCGGGGGATTTTCATTTCTCTTTGTTTATTTACCGTTTCGTCTCTGTTTATCTCTCTCTCTCTCTCTCCCCCAGTGTCGTTGTATAATCATCATCATTGTCATTATCATCTCCTTTCTCTTCTTTGTTTTACTTACGTTATAGTTGTTGTCCTTTTTGTTATTGTTGCGTGTTGTTGTTGTTTTGGTCTCACGTATAGGTAAATATTTACTTATTTTTATTAAGGCCTTTTCCTATTTTTTTTTATTTCTGTGTTTCGGCTGTGTGATTAAATTTCTTGCGTCTCTCTCTCTTGTTTTACTTCTTTGCGTCTTCTGAGTGTTCGGTTTAGGGTAGTGGATTCAGGTAATAACTTTAGGGTAGTAACTTTAAGGTTAGTTAATTTAGGCAGTAGATTTAGGGAAGTAGGATTAGATAGTAACTTTAGGTAGATAGTAACTTTAGGTAGAGGATTTAGGTTGATAGTAACTTTAGGTAGCTGAAGAATTTAGCTATGTAATGGATTCGGGAAGTGTAGCTTTTAGGTAATGAACTTAGACAATAACACCAGGTAGCTAATTAATTTAGGTAAGAGCTTAAGGTAATTGAATTTAGGCAACAGACTTGAGTAATTCGAATTAAAATCATCCTTGGGGGGGGGGAGGGGGGAAGGAGGGGGGGGACGGTAATTTTTTAAGGCAGGAATTGGTAACGAAATCCATTTAGGTAAGAGGTTGAAGGTAATAGGTTGCCAGTTTTATTTTATAGCGCCATTTATTGAGCCCAATTTCGTAATGGGGAGGAGAGGAGGAGGAGGGGGGAAGAGGTAATTAGATACAGTCTTAATGGGAAAATTAACTGGAATTACATACTGATAGTCCTGATGTTATGATACTGGTTGTACTTGTACTTAATTACAACAGGTAGGTTGGGTGGTGGGTTGGGAGGTAGGTGGTGGGTTGGGTGTTGGGTGGTAGGTGGTGGGTTAGGTGGTGGGTGGTAGGTGGTGGGTTGGGAGGTAGGTTGGTGTTGCGGTAGGTGGTGGTGTTGTAGGTTGGTTGGTAGGTGGTGGTTGTGGTTGGGTGTTGGGTGGTAGATGGTGGGTTGTGTTGGGTGGTAGGTTGTGGGTTGTGGTAGGTGGTGGGTTGGAGGTAGGTTGTGTTGGGTAGGGTGGTGTGGTAGGTAGGGTTAGGTGGTAGGTGGTGGGTTAGGTAGGTAAGTGAGTAGGTAGGTATGTACAGTAGGTCACCTCCTCTCCTCTCATCCAGGTCAGGGTTGTCTCAGTAGCCATGGAGTTGACCGTAGACAGAGTTTTGTTGTTGTTAGAATGGGACAGATTTTTACGTGCGTGGAGTTTTGGGTTCGTTTTGTTTGTTGTTGTGTATAGTTCAGTTTGTTTGCCCGCCTGTCTGCCTGTCTGTCTGTTTGTGTTTATTTTCCTTTATATCCTCTCGTCGTCCGCTACATGAGAAGTTTCTAGCCAGGTTTAGGTTAGGTTAGTTAGGTTAGGTTAGGTTAGGGCTAGGTTAGGTTAGGTGAGGTTACGTCGGCCCATTTAGGTGAGGGTAGGGTTAGGTTAGGTTATTGTAAGAGGTTAGATTAGATTAGGTGAAATGGGATAAGGATACATTAGGTTAGGTTAGGTTAGGGTGTTTAATGGTCAGGTGAAATAAGCTGAGGTGTGTTAATCCTCAGGTCAACCGTCCTCTATAACCTCCATCAGGTCACAGTGATTGAAGTTTGACAACGACACACACACATTCTCTCTCTCTCTCTCTCTCTCTCTCTCTCTCTCAGGTACCCGGTTTCTCTTCTGTAGGTTTATGTATTTTTTTTTTACGATACATTAATAACAAATGGGTTCTCTTGCCTGTTGTATTGGCGCCGTGTGTTGGGCTTTGTTTGTCGAGCTCTCACACACTTATGCTAATACTTACTTAAAAAATTCTCGTCGTCTCAACCCCTAAAATCTTAACACTCCTATTTTCTTCTCTCTTCCCTCTCCCTCCCTCTTCTTATTTCCCCTCTCCCTCCCTCCCTCTTCTTATTTCCCCTCTTCCTCCTTCTTCTCCCCCTTGCTCCCCTTTTGTTTGCTTGTGTTGTTAGGCGTGTCAGTTGTGTGTTTATTTTGTGTTTCTCTGGAGTTGTTTTGAACGAACTCCTGGAGGTAAGGGAACTTTTTGCTCTATGATGCTTCACGTAATATTGTGAGGATTATTCTTTTAATTTAATTTTGTTTGGGAGGTTATCTGAAGATTAACTCCCCCACAGGTTTATATAACGCCACCTTGGGGATTAGGTTAAATTAAGTTAGATTTGGTTTGATTAGGATAGGATAAGTTGATTAGGTTAGTTTAGGATGGTTATATATATATATGTGTGTGTGTGTGTGTGTGTGTAAAGTACCTCATCCATTCACAGCTGGGTGAACTAAGGGGCCAACCAACGCCCATTATAACAGAAGAACAAGAGGCGAGCGCTGTACCCCCTCCCTCCCCCCTCACGTTTGCTCATTTGAATATGTCCCTGTAGAGTCTTCCATTGCCTATTTGAATACATTATCTTTTTAACTCTTTGAATACAATGCCTTAACCTTTTGAATATATACAATGTAATGTTACTCGGGGGAACAGGTCATCGTATTCAGAAGTTCAAGTCATTGTACTCAAGGGATCAAACCTTAAGTGCTACTCCCTCTGCTTTCTTCATTTGAGGAGCTGCTGGGTCTACATGTTGGGAGGGGGTGGTGGCAGGGAGAGAGGTAGGTGGTAGGGGTGGCAGGGAGAGAGGAAGGTGGTAGGGGTGGCAGGGAGAGAGGGAGGTGGTAGGGGTGGCAGGGAGAGAGGTAGGTGGTAGGGGTGGCAGGGAGAGAGGTAGGTGTGGTACGGTAGTGGGGTAGAGATGACAGTAAGGGGTGGTGGTGGTAATGGTGGCAGAGAGGGAAGGGGGATGTGGGGTAAGTGTAGGAGGGATTGAGGCGGTGGCAGGCAGGGAGGAAGGGAAGCCGGTAGGGATGAAGGGAGGGAGGTAAGGAGGGGGGCGGTGGTAAGCAGGTAGGGAGGGAGTGAAGGAGGGAAGCGGGTAAGGAGTGAGGCAGGTAGGTAGGGAGGGAGTGAAGGAGGGAAGCGGGTAAGGAGTGAGGCAGGTAGGTAGGTAGGGAGGTCATTGTACTAGTCTTCAGGTACTACAGTATGCATTAGGATTGATCTAATTCCTCCAGTCTTCTTCTCTTGTTTATCACTCAATGTTTCTTGATTTCTTTTCCCTATTTGCTATCCTTTTGTTTTGTCTTTTTTTTCGTCGCGTTATATTCTATTTCTCTCATCTTTTATTTGTTCGTGTTCAAGTTATCTTATTTTCTTTTTTCGTTTTCTCTGTTTTCTTGCATTCATTCTTTCATTTCCCTTCTTCTCTTTCATTCTTATTTCATTTTATTCCCTTTCTTCCGTGTTGACTTACAGTATGGCAGGTAACACAACACTGGTCCTTGTGTCAGTCTGTGTTAAGGGTGTTGTCTTTAGTGTGTACACCGGGTATATGATTATAATTTATTTATATCTATTGAACGTTATTGTATTTTGGGGCCACCTGAAGAGTAGAGGCTTAGCTAATTTCACCGTCAAATTTATCACCTCAACCTAATCTAACCTAACTTAACCAGATTAATTTAAACTTAACCTAACTTGATGTAACCTAACCTAACCTAACTTGATCTGACCTGACCTAACCTAACTTAACCTAATCTAACATAAGCTTAACCTAACCCTCCCCTGGTAGTGTTAGGGTGTTTAGTTATCAGGGGAAATACGCTGGGATGGATGGATGGGGGGAAGGGGATGCTAATCTACAGGTGATCCGAGTTTAATGTTAATGATAAGGTACATAATCTGCCGGAAACTCACTCACTCTTATCAGATTTACCTTCATTAATAGGCGAGTGGGTTAAGTTAAGCTGATTTACCCGGACGTTTTATCCCATATATGGACATTAACCGATCAAGGGGATAAACTCAATACAACTCCGTCCCAAACTGTGAGTTAGAGGGCGACTGACAGACGTAGACGACTAGTTAACAACACGACCCCACACCCCACCACAGTGCTGCCTGCAGTATTTTCCCACTGGAGAGAGAGACAGAGAGAGAGAGAGAGAGAGAGAGAGAGAGAGAGAGACGTATGGGGAGCGAACACCCTGTGTTAGCATTCACGACCAGGACCTTCCCTCCCTCCCTCCCTCCCTCCACACACTATCCCTCACTCCCTCCCTTCTTCCCTTACCTCCCTCCCTCCTTCCTTCCTTCCTTCCCCCTAATACCTTCCCCCTCCTTCCTTCCCCTTACTCCCTCCTCCCTCCTTCCTTCCTCTTCCCTTACCCCTCCCTCCTTCCTTCCTTCCCTTACCTCCCTCCCTCCTTCCTTCCCTTTACCCTCCCTCCTTCCTTCCTTCCCCTTTACCCTCCCTCTTCCTTCCTTACCTCCCTCCCTCTCCTTCTCTTCTTCCCTTACTCTCCTCCCCCTCCCCCTTCCCTCACTCTCCACACACTAGATATTGATTATTAGAGACCATTGGTGGTTAGGTTGTTATTATTGTTGTTGTGATGGTGTTGCTGGTGGTAATAGTGGTAGTGATGTTGATGCTGGTGGCTGTGGTGATGCTGGTAGTGGTAGTAGTGGTAGTGTTGGAAGGGAACCATAATAGGATGCCGGTAGTGGTAAAGTGATGGAATTGCCATGGTGGTCGGTCAGTACATGTTTCCTTGTTTTATGACAGATGTCTCTCTCTCTGTTTGCTTATCTGTACCCGAACTTTTGTTAATTAAATGAAGGGGAATAAGTCTTCTCCCTCCTCTTTTCTCTTCCTCCCCCTTTCTTTTCCTCTTCTCTCTCCTCTTTCTCTTTTCTTCCTTCCTCTTTCGTCCCCTTCCCTGACCATTATTACTACAGCCATCCATCATAATTGTCCTCCTACTCCTCCTCCTCCTCTCCCCATTCTCTCTTCTTTATCTCTCCTCTTCTCCCTCCTTCTAGACGAGATTAATGTCCTCTTCATTCTCCTTCCGTAATTGTTGCCTTCTTCTTCTTCTTCTTCTTCTTCTTCTTCTTCTTCTTTCTTCTTCTTCTTCTTTCTTCTTTTTCTTGTTTCTTCTTTCTTCTTTCTTCTTTTTTCTTCTTCTCTGCGTATCTCAGCTCCCTTTTTCTGCATTCCATTTTCTTTATTTTTCAGTTTTTGTTTCTTTCCTCCTCCTCTTACCTCTTCCTTTCCTCTTCTTACTCCCCTACTCTTCCTCTTTCCTCTCCTCCTCCGGTTCTTCCATCATTGATCATGTTCCTTATCTATGTAAATGTGTAGGTACGTCTGCCTCTCCCCTCCCTCCCCCTTTCTCTCCCCTCCCCTTCTCCTCCTCTCCCCCTTCCCCTTCCCCACTACTCGTGATGCTCCTCCACACATTTTCCCTCAGTCTCCCCTAATTTAGCCCATCTTTCTTTCCTTTCTTTTTCTCTCTCTCTCACTTGTTCCTCCCTTTCTCGTCTCTTCTACTTCTTACTCCTCTTCTTCCCCTTATTCTTTCTATCTCTTTTGTTTATTTGCTTATCCTCCTCCTCCTCCTCCTCCTCCTCCTCCTTCCGTTTATCCCATTCCTTTTTTCCTTTATTCTGTCCCATCCCATCACCCACCAACCCTTCTCCTATTATTTCTAACCTGATTCTACTTCCCCATTCCCCATCGTTCCCCTCTCTCTCTCTCTCTCTCTCTCTCTCTCTCTCTCTCTCTCCTGGAGGCTGAGACCACATATAGGAATAACTCTTGGAATCAATGGCAGACACACGTGAGGTATACTTGGAATTGGTTTTAGGGAAGAGAGATGGTGGGAATGGGGCGGCAAGGAGGAATGGGGATGGGGTGGGTGGGGAGGGAAACAGGTAGGAATGGGGCAGAAAGGATGGGTGTAGTCTTATCTCCTCCTCCTTAGTTTGGGCTCGACCATAGACCCGGTTGCTCAAAATCTACAAGTTATGAGTTTTTCGGATCACCTGAAGATTAATCACCCAAACCCTCTAACCCTACCCTACCCTCTTCTACCCTGCCCTACTCCTACCCTCATTACCACCCTTACCTTACCCTACTACCTATTTCCTTCCTGTTCATTTACCTTACCTCACCTTCACCTTACTCTACCCCTACTCCTCATTTACCTCATCTTACCTAAGCCAACCCTACCTTACCCTACCCTATCATGACTTAACGTAACTCTAACCTAACCCCTCCCCCCGCAGGTAGTGTTAGGGTGTTTAATCATCAGGTGAAATAAGCTGATGGGCAAATCTGAAGGTAAACCAATTTTTACCTTAAGTGTGATTGAGAAGTAAATCTTTATCGCCATTTTGGTCGCCGTGTTTCTGTCGTAAGATTTTCTGAACTATTAAGATGATTTTTTGCTCCATTAGTCAGTGAGGAAAAATTTGGATCACCTGAAGAATATCCAGCCCAGCTTATTTCACCTGAAGATTAATCACCCTAACACTATTTTGGGGGTAAGGAGGTTAGGATAGGGCAGGTTAGGTTAGGATTGAGTAGGGTAGGTTAGGATAGGGTAGATTAGGATAGGTTAGGGTAATATAAGATAGGAGAGGATAGGTTAGGTTAGGTTAGGTTAGGGTTAGGGTAAGTAAGATAAGATAGGAGAGGATAGGTTAACGTTGAACCTTGATAATCCCTTGCTTCTAATGGTCTCTCTAATGGGCTGAATAATGATAATAATGAGCCGTAATGGGTTTAATATGGAGTCTTTTACGAGTCATAAACTATTATTAGGTTTCTTCTGGTTCCCGTAATTGTCAGGAATGGCTCCAAATTAGACCACAGACAGCTTCTGATTCTGCGGTAGACGAACATAAAACGCTTTCGGGGTGTGTGTGTGTGTGTGTGTGTGTGTGTGTGTGTGTGTGTGTGTGTGTGTGTGTGTGTGTTTTGGTATAACAGGGTGTTGCTCTTGGGTGTAATGAAGTGTTTGTTTTGTTTATTTTATGCAGGCTGTTTACTTTGTCTCTCGTGTTTGTCTGTCTGTCTGTGCTTATTGTTTGCTTTGTGTCTGTGTGTATTGTGTCTCTGTAACTCACTGTTCTTAGTTTGAGATATACACATTTCCAGGGTGTGTGTGTGTGTGTGCTCTTGATACAAAACAATACACAACAACGATATGTACAGTATTCTGAGAGAGAGAGAGAGAGAGAGAGAGGAGAGAGAGAGAGAGAGAGAAGAGAGAGAACACACACAATGAACCAAACAGAAGTGTGTCAACAGAGAACCAACACAGCTCTATCCAATGGTCAAGAGGAGGAGGAGAAGGGAGTTTCGTTGGCCATCCAAAACACAGCTTGGAGGAGGATTGTGTGAGGAGACATTTCACTCAAAACACAGACGGTCAATAGGGAGGAGGAAGAGAGGAGGGTGGAGAGGCAAGAGAGAGGAGGGGAGGGGTGGGAGGCAAGAGGGGGGTGGGAGGGAGGACACTATCACTGTTTGTCAGGTGAGGAAGAGACGTTTTCGATCAGTCAGTCAATAGAGGACAAGATGGAGGCGGTTTGTTCACTCTGTCAGTCAGCTCAGAAGAAACGTGTGCTATTTGAACACATTTTCCTATCAGTTGGGATGAAGAGGTGAAAGCATGGTCCTGGGAGGAGGAGGAGGGAGAGATGCAAGTATAAAGAAAAGAAAGAAAAGAAAGAAGGAAAAATCACTTCACCTTCAAGATTCAGGAGATAAGTGAGGGAAGAGCTGAGAAGTTTGTGTGATGTTGGGGGGATGGAAGAATGATGATGCAGGTGTGTGGGGGGGTGGTGGTGGTGGTGTGTGGGAGGTGGTGGTGTGTGGGGCTGGTGTGGGGTGGTAGTGTGGGGGGTGGGGATTGTGGTGACGGAGATAGGAGGAGAAAGGGAGGTCAAAGGAAGAACAAGAGTTTAGAACAAGGAAGAGGAGGAAGAGACTAACAATGAATGGTTAGCGGAGGAAGAGAGGAACAGGGGGATGGAAAGGGACGAGGAAGGAAGGAAGGAGTAAGAGGAGGTAAAATTGAAATAATATGGAAGAAAGAGGCGAAAGAGAGAGGGTAAATAAAGGAGTAAGGAGGAAAGTAAATAGGGAAGTAGAGAGGAGAGTATAAGCAAAAAGTAAATAAGGAGCAAAGGCAGGAAGAGCTACACACACACACACACACACACACACATGATACACACACACATGCACACAACACACACATACGCACACACACACACACACACACACCACACACACGCACACACACACACACACACACACACACACTGGGTCTGACGTTCAGCCTGCCACTGGAGTTAATTCATCTCTCAAAGGTTCTTCGCCTCCTGGGGGGTGGTTATTTAACCGTGTGTGTGTGTGTGTGTGTGTGTGTGTGTATAGGTATGCGCGCGTGTGTGTGTGTATATGCGCGCGTGTGTGTGTGTGTGTGTGTGTGTGTGTGTGTGTGTGTGTGTGTGTGTGTGTGTGTGTGTTGTGTGTGTGTGTGTGTGTGTGTGGGGAGGAGAGAGAGAGAGAGGTTTTACCCATTTCAAACACGCTCACATGTAGTCAGTGTCGGGAGACTTGCTAATTATTTACATTTTGTTTCCGGTGTTCGAATGATAAAAGAGGAAGATTAGCATGAATCAGGAGAGTTGAGGAGGAGGAGGAGCAGTATTCACGCTTTACATGTGAACGAGCCACAGGAGGAAGAGGGAGATGATTAATGTTGTGAGGGAGATTTTGGTTGGGGTGAGAGACTTAGATGAACCACAGGAGTAAGTGAGTAATATTCTTTGTGAGTAATAACTGTTGTGTAAGTGAGTAATATTCTTTGTGAGTAATAACTGTTGTGTAAGTGAGTAATATTCTTTGTGAGTAATAACTGTTGTGTAAGTGAGTAATATTCTTTGTGAGTAATAACTGTAGTGTAAGTGAGTAAGATTCGGGTACACCAGAGTAGTTAGTACGTAGACTCGTGAGAAAACAAAAACAGGAAGACAAGGAGGAGGCATTGAAATGAGTATGAAGTATTCATGTTTAAGAGTAAGATTCACGCAGAGGGAGTAAGATTCGTACAGAGAAAGATTTACACGGGAGTTGGTAGTATAATATAAGGGATGTTGGTGTACCTGACCATGGGGGGGGCGGCGGACCCAACTTCAACACCTCGTAATGTTTGCAAATTGACGTGTGATTTGAATGTTAATTCCTCAAGCGCTTGTTTAGGAGATTGTGTGTGTGAGCTGTAGGTGGGGGTAGGTGTGTGTGGTGGTGATTTATGATGTGGGTCGGAGGGATGATGATAATGTCAACTATTTGGGGCGGTTTTGGGTGGTCGATGTTGGCTTGGCTTAGCTTGGTGTGGGTGGGTGGGTGTTTGTTGGCTTGGTGTGTGGGTGTTGGCTGGGTTTGTGTGGGGGGCATTGGCTTTGTGGGTGGGTGGTGTTGGCTTGTGTGGGTGGGTGGCTTAGCATGGGGTGGTGTTGGCTTGGCTTGGTGTGGGGTGTGGTGTGGTGGTGTTGGTGGGTGGGTGTTGGCTTGGTGGGGTGGTGGGTGGTGGGCTTGGTGTGGGTGTGTGTGGGTGGGTGGGTGTTGGCTGGGTGGGTGGGTGTTACTTGGCTTGTGGTGGTGGTGTTATTGATTTGGTGTGTGGTGGGTGTTGGCGGGTGGTGTCTGGTGTGGGTGGTGGTTGGCTTGTGGTGGGTGGTGGGTGTTGGCATTTGGTGGGTGGGTGGGTGTTGGCTTGGTGGGTGGGTGTTGGCTTGGTGTGGGTGGGTGGGTGTTGGCTTGGTGTGGGTGGGTGGGTGTTGGCTTGGTGTGGGTGGCTTGGTGTTGGCTTGGTGTGGGTGGGTGGGTGATGAATGATGATTTGCACGGTTCTGGGTATATGTACGTGTGTCTGTGTGTGTGCCAGGGATCAATCTGCTTGCCGCACACCACTAAATATTCCATTTACACAATATCACATGGACTGACACACACACACACACACACACAGTGAGTAATAGGCGATATGTTCCATCATAAAGGCTTTCAACTATTTCTTCTTTGTACCATTACTTGTTATAGGGTGTGGGTGGGTTGGGAGTGTGGGCGTAGGTGGGAGTATTACAGTGACGTGGGCGTGCTCGATGACAGATCTAAAAGATGGCCTCCCTTACCTTCGCCCTCTCCTTAAAATTTATCGAGGGAGAAGCGCACCCCCCCGCCCCTTACATCATCCACACCTTGTAGTAGACTCGACCTCTCCCACGATCAATGTATGTGTGTTCGTCTCTCACTTCGGGAAACCTAAACGGGAGGATTTAAGAAGTGGTATCAAGGGTTTATCGCTGATTTGGTGACCTTTGTGTGGGGGGGGGGGTTATATACAGTATTATTGTTATGCCTGAACTTGTGCCAAAAATTCAGGTGTGTATATATCTCCACCACACCTGATTCTGTGTTCAGGTGTGTATATCTCTCCAACACACCTGATTCTGTGTACATGTTTAATCTCAGGGACTTGTAGTTAAAATTGGTCTTGATTTTTTGCTCCACACACACACACACACACACACACACACACACACACACACACACACACACATTTTGAACCCCCTGTTGCGAAGCATTAGACACAGGGTGGTGGTGTGGTGTGGTGTGGTGTGGTGTGGTGTAGCGGCAACAAATCGCCGGAACTTACAATTTATTACCGTTTATAGAGTTAGGTGAAGGTTATTGATTTATTGTCGTAATTAATGTTAATTTTGGTGATTTTTTTTTTTAGATATGAATGTGAGAGCGAATATTATCCCCATAATTTTACCATGTCGTTGTGAACTTGTTTTATAGATTTGAAGTTTATTATTGATCATTAATTATTATCATTATTATAATTTTTTATTATTAATATTAGTGTTTTGATATAATTATTATTGTTGTAGTTTGTGTTATTCTGTTATTATTATTATTATTATTATTATTATTATTATTATTATTATTATTATTATTAGTAGTAGTAGTAGTAGTAGTAGTAGTAGTAGTAGTAGTAGTAGTAGTAGTAGTATTGTAGTGTTTGTTGTTCTATTATTATTATTATTATTATTATTATTGGGCTGGAATATGGATGCATTAATCCTAACATTTTTTTTCTTCTTTCAGGTGAGCACAAAACAGCTGTCTTAACGCCAGGTGAGATCAGGTGTTCCCTCTCACTGTTGCCAGGTCTGGAGGCTACAAGGGCTCACGTTCTCAAAGGGTCCGACCTTAAGTTGGATCACCTGAAGAATAGACACCCAACCTTATTTCACCTGAAGAATACGCACCCCAGCTTATTTCACCTGAAGAATAGACACCCCCAGCTTATTTCACCTGAAGATTAGACACACCCAGCTTATTTCACCAGAAGAATAGACACCCCCAGCTTATTTCACCTGAAGAATAGACACCCCAGCTTAAGTGAGTGGTGACCGAGACATATTGTGGGAGATGATTGTGCCGTGGGTTCGAATCCTGGCGGGTTGAGGTGTTGATTGTATGTAGAAATCCGCGCTGCTTTATTGGGCTAATGTAATATAATGGTGTGTGTGTGTGTGTGTCTAGTATGTGTGTGTTTTAATTGTGTGAGTGTGTGTCTAATATGTGTTTTGAGTGTGTGTGTGTGTGTAGACATATTGTAAACACTGTGCATGTCTTCTGGATTAAATACAGTTGTTAAGAAAGTTGGCTCGAGTGTTCTTGTAGGTAATCTCTCGGGGGATTATACCTGAACGTCTCTTGACCTTTTGTGTTTGTGTCTTTGTGTTGACATGAGAGGCGTACAGCAGGTAAGGGGGGGCGGGGGGGGCGAGTCCTCTTGAATCTGGTGAATTTTTGGTGAAACTTGGTAGCAATGTTCTCCAAGACCATTATACACTATTATAAAGAATTCTATTGAGCGGCCTGTGACCTTTTATAACCTTAACAAAGGGAACACAGCGCTGAAAATATCACGGTCACTGATACCCGACCTATTTTTAGTACTTGTTAATTCAGAAAGAACACTACAGGTTCATACACCATTCTGTATGATATTTACAGTGGGGTTCCCGTAGGCCTGACGGTACAGTGTGGGTTACAGTACACAATACACTAAGCCTAAGGTACACAAAGAGGCAGCGGGCTTGTACTGCACTCGACAGCCTTCACATCCCCAGCTGTAAAGTTGGGTACCCATTCACAGCTGGGTGGTGCACGAACCAGTGACACTTAGGACAGATTGCGAGTGTGTTTAAGCTAATTGAGTGTGTTAAGCTAATTGAGTGTGTTAAAGTCATTGAGTGTGTTAAGGTCATTGAGTATGTTAAGGTCATTGAGTGTGTTAAGCTAATTGAGTGTGTTAAGGTAATGAATGTGTGTTAAGGTAATTGAGTGTGTTAAGGTCATTGATTGTGTTAAGATCATTGAGTGTGTTAAGGTCATTGAGTGTGTTAAGGTCATTGAGTGTGTTAATGAAAGTGAGTGTGGTAAATAAAGGCAAGTTTGGCTTTGTAAAATAAATAACCTGAAGCATCTCGTGCTGAAAGGTAAAGGCTCGCCAGTTATTGCGTAAATAACAGTATATATCAATAACTCGTAGTTTGACAGGTGATTTATGAAGTTTAATATCTGTAGCGGGGGAAAATATCATGGAGTTCACGTAAATGTTAACAATAAATATTTAATTTATTTTTTTTATTTAAATCACCGTAACTTTAAAATAACAAAATATGCACATTTTTGGATAAACTAAAATTAAAGAGAGATGATAGATGGAGATAATAAAGATGGATAGATGGATAGACGGAGATGATGATATACATAGATGGATAAAGAAAATCCCGTTTAGTCCCTATTTGCTCAATTTTTTCTCTTAAAACAGTAACTAAAAATAAATAAAGTACATTTACGTCATCTACCTGTATATTTATTTTGTTAAAGACAGGTGTGAAAAATCTACACGATAAATTAACGAAACATTAGTAGGCAAATCACTCACCTTAAGTCAGCACAGGTGGCGAGGCAGCGAAAGATGCCCCAAGTCAGTCGGCCTATTCATTCTAGATCGGCTTTCATAGAGGTAACTGACGCACCTGTTGATACCTGATGATTTGCTTGTATTTACATGAGAGAGAGAGAGAGAGAGAGAGAGAGAGAGAGAGAGAGAGAGAGAGAGAGTTTTAATTCGTACCGACAAGTGTTCTGAGATAGATATTTGTGTTTTTTTAAAGAACAAGTTGGTGAAATAAGTGTTGAGCGGGATATAGTTAGCGGGTGCTCGAGAAACATAGAGTTGTTTAAACCAAATATAAGCTGTCGGGGAAATAGTTGAGTACTTTGTTTCGGCGCTCCAACAAATATTTTGGAATGAAATAGTTGATGACGTGCTTTTGCCAATAACATTTGTGTTTGTATATATATAAACTGTATACCGGAATATAAAAACATTTTTGGGGGGTGTTTGTTTTAATCTTGTTTTTGTTTTTCATTTAGATCTATGGTTGTAAATTATCTCCTTGGGATAGGATAGGTGTTGGTTATACTCGTACACTGTTGTATGTGTAAATATGTTCACTATGAGCAAAGTTAAAAGGTCTAGAATATATCATTCATATGTGTACATGTTTCAGGTATTTTAGTGACACACACACACACACACACACACATTTTAAGAGTGGAGTTAGATCAGGTTAGGTTAGCTTTAGGTTATGTTTGTGATAGGAAGGCTCATCTTCAGGTGATATAGCCTCGCGGGTGGTGGGGGGGGGGGGTTAATCTTCAGGTGATGCGGTAAAAGGATACATTACCTCCGAACCTTTCTGACCTCTTGGTTTATTTATAGATTCATTTATTTGTGTCGATGGATGAAGTGTGTGTTAATGGTACAGACTGCGGTGTATATAGTAAACATTTAAGAGCCAGCAATCTGTTATCCGGGTTCGTTTGGGCGGGTACATGACGCGCCCTCGGGAATTCGCGAGTATTAATTATGACAAGGTAAGCATACAGGTGCGCTAAATTTACGGGAGGCCAACGGCGTACCTCCTTGTTGATCTTGTTTGTGGTGTGCGGCGAGGAAGGTTTGATTACCATTTGGGGGTGTTTGTGTTGTGCATTTTTCCTTGTGTGCGTGTGTGTGTGTGTGTGTGTGTGTGTGTGTGTGTGCGTGATGGTTTATTTTGTATTCATATATTTGTTTATTTTGTACGTGCATTTTTTTTTCAGTATTATGAAGGTTTATTTTCTACTGATCTGTTTGTTTGTGTATGAACGATTTTTGTTTATATATTTGTGGTTTATTACACATTATTATTATTATTTAGTTGTATGTTGTTATTTTATGTTCATGGAGATTTATTTACCATATATGTACCGGGTATGTGTTAAGTACTTTATTTTTTTTAAAGCGTCTCTCTCTCTCTCTCTCTCTCTCTCTCTCTCTCTCTCTCTCTCTCTCTCTCTCTCTCTCTCTCTCTCTCTCTCTCATATGTATTACTTGTACGTATTTTTGGTGATACATTGTCGCCGTGGTGTGAGAGTCGAGCCGCGTGAGGACAACGAAACTTGACGGAGGCTTACTCACACACACACACACACACACAGAGAGGGTCAACCATATTCGTTCCACGTGCATACATATACTCTACCACTTTTTCATTCACCCATATTGTATTACCGTTGATTTTAAAGCTGTGGTTAAGTGTGTGGGCTGGAAAGGAGTGGGTGGTGGTGGACTGTGGGGGGAGAGGGGTGGTGTAGGTAGGGCACTGGAGGGGGATATTTGGAGGTGAGGGACGTAAGGGAGAATTGGGAAAGACATTAGGGTGGGGGAGCAGAAGACGGGGGGAGGGGGGATTGAGGAGCGGGTTGGGGAGCGAGAGGGGAAAGAGGGTGAGTGCAGGAGGGTAAATGGGTGAGGGAAGGGTGGGAGCAGGAGGGGAAATGGGTAAAAGGAGCGGAGGGAATTCAGAGTGGGAGGTGTTGGAACAGGTAGCGGACATGTTAGTGGGCGGGATAGGTTTATCACCTGCCCTCATTAACATACAGAGGAGGCATGGTGCTGTTGAGGCGTGAGGAACGAGCCACATTGGGCCACCTTGAGATACCCCTGAGGAACGCTGGGTCGCACAAGGACACGCACACACTCAAGGCCAACTCAGTCTCCAGATTAAATTGTAGTAGCTCAAGCCAAGTTAAATTTCAAGTAAGGCTTCTGGTAGACTGAGGTACAATCTTGTTAAAAGATTCCAAGTTTAATTTTAAGACTGCTCCAGGTAGACTCCAGGTTAATTTTCATCCAGTACTCCAGGTTACTGTCTTGGTAGACTTCAGGTCACGGCCCATGAAGACTCCCTGTCACGACCCAGGTAGACACCAGGTCACGACCAATTAGACTTTAGGTCACGGTCCAGGTAGACTCCATGTCACGACCCAGACAAGTCTCCAGGTCACGCCCCAAGTAGATTCCAGGCCACGGCCCAGGTAGACTCCAGGTCATGGCCCAGGTAGACTCTAGGTCATGGCCCAGGTAGACTCCAGGTCACGACCCAGGTCGTCATTGGTGAACCCAACACAAATTGGCGTTAATAATGGTCCTCTCCGGGGAGACGGTGAGGTTAATGGGCGGGTGGCACTGCCTTACATGTTTACCTGGCACTACAGTGTGGACTCCTCCATCTGTGGCCCTCCATCTGGGGCTCTGCACTTTGGGGTCCTCCATCTGTCGGGCACCTGGGATTTTGCACTTTAGGGCCCTCTATCTGGGGCCCTCCACCTGGGGCCCTTCACCGTGTTCCCGCTGTCACAGTTCCTATAATGACATCAACTTAAGGCTTGATGGTACACCCCCCCCCCGCCCCCCCTCGAGAAAAACACTTACGGGAGCCGTTAATTGGGCCTCAGTTTGCTTTTTGAATTGGGTTAATTAGGGAGTATTATGGGAGGAGTCGTGGGAGTTAAGGAAGTGATTAACCCTCATAAGCTGGGGTAAAGTAGTTGGCGTGAAGATTGGGTAGTTAGCGGGGTGCTGGAGCGTGAGTACACCCCAGGCACCTTACCCCTCCCTCCTTGTCTCCTGCACTTGTAATCTCCTTCGGCCAATTATAGCGTCTTCGTCTTCTTCTCTCATTTAGTGGCTCATCTATGATGCTCTTGGTCTGTCTCCAGCACTTCTCTAATCTCACCATCTGCCTAAGTTGTAGAGGATCAGACTCTCTCAGTTGCAAAGGATCAGACTCTCTCTCTCCTTTCCTCTCATTTTGTATCTTAATTCCCACACCAAAAACGATCTCCTTCTCCTTCCCCCTTCCTCTTCCTCCCCCCTTCCTCTTCCTCCCCCCTTCCTCCTCTTCCCGTAAGTCTCAAAGGATCGGGTTTCTGTCTTCTTCCTTGTCTCATTATCTCTCTGTCTCCTCCCTTAGTTTCTGTCTCCAATTTCCGTCCCTTTCTTCCTCCTTTGTCACCTTCCCATCCACCCAATTATTATGCTCTACCTCTCCCGTGTGTTTGTTGCTCTACGCCTTTGTTCATGTTCTTAAAGGTTCTTAATTTCCACACCTCAATATCCCGGTGTTAGGCTCATGTCGTTGTCTTCTTGTTATTCCTTCTTTCTTCTTCTCTTCCATTCCTTTCTGTGATGTCTTATACCTTACCATTCCTTCTCTCTTTCTCGTTCATCTTTTTTGGCTCATCATGTCTCTCTCTCTCTCTCTCTCTCTCTCTCTCTCTCTCTCTCTCTCTGTACCCCGGTGTTTTACTCTTGAGAGCTTTAATTAAATCACCCTCTTCTATACACCTGCTTCGTTCTTAATATCCATTCTTTTTCCTCTTCTCTCTCTAGTTATTCTTTCTTTCCCTCTCTCTTCTCCCTCGTTATCAATTTTTTTTTCTCTCTCTGGCTGGTGAGTCTCTCTCTGTAGCTCCAGGTCTCGTATAGTGGTCTGTATAGTGCTCCAGGTCTGTAGTCTCGCTGCAGGATAGTCTGTAGCTCCAGGTCTCGTAGTCACTGTAGCTCCAGGTCTCGTAGTCACTGTAGCTCCTGGTCTCGTATAGTCTCTGTAGCTCCAGGTCTCGTAGATTCTGTAGCTCCAGGTCTCTTAGTCACTGTAGCTCCTGGTCTCGTATAGTCTCTGTAGCTCCTGGTCTCGTATAGTCTCTGTAGCTCCAGGTCTCGTAGATTCTGTAGCTCCAAGTTTCTGGGTCTCGTCTAAGCTGTGACACTAAAGTAAACGACAATATGACCTTGTTGGATGAAACCCGTACTGTCTGTTAATGATTTTCTCTGTCTTTTTATGATGTCTCCTGTGTGTGTGTGTGTGTGTGTGTGTGTGTGTGTGTGTGTGTGTGTGTGTGTGTGTGTGTGTGTGTGTGTGTGTGTGTGTGTGTGTGTGTGTGTGTGTACATTATTATGCTCTATATATTGCGGTGCTTAAAGTAATAACTAATAGACTACAATATCAGATGACAACAGCAAGACAGAACTGGAAATAAACGAACGTGTACACACTTACTGGGGTCAGGCATTAGTGAGGTAAAGGTAGGCGGTACACATGGGGTCCGGGGTGGGTCTACATACAGTTAAAACTTATGACAATATCCTTTTATTGAAAACTGGACATAGTGGGATTAATATTACTCGATAAGCACCTAAGTGTGTGGAGCATAGAATGGGTACACTTGCTGTTAAATATCAATAACCCTGAGAGTTACAACTGTACTCCCAAATTACTGCTCGTAAATCTTGGCTTTTAGTGTCCACAACCTTAGTGTATACAGCTCGTGTTCTATAAACTTTCTTCAACCTTTGGGGAGTGGGTAAAAGCTACATACCGATACAGTTTTACGTGATTTTCAACAATTTAATGTCACTCAAATCTGTAGGCCACTGGGTATGTTTTCATCTGGTTGCCCGCTTCCCACCAAGGGCAGTCCACCTCGAGAATCAGTATCATTATCTCCTTTAGGGGGTGAAGGCTGCCAGCAGTCATTAGTGAAGAACTATTTTTTTCGTTTTAATGTCAATGATCTGAAAGCTCCAGTGAACCGTTGGCTCTTAATAATTTTTTTTGCAAGTTTCGTTATATATATATCTGTGATTTCTTATTAACATCTCCTCCTCCTCGTTTGTTTACCACACATATAAACACGGCTGGATGGATACTGTATCACTATCATCTGGTGAGAGTTACTGCCCGTACCTCCCATTTTATACTCGTGCGTCAAAGAACATAATGTTAATGCGAACGATTCTCCTTAACATATCACTGTAATTAATCCTCCACATGATGTTTTTTATATCTGTAATGGATAATATCACAGATGATGCAATGAACAGCAAATTCATGTTGCAATTAATCCTCGTAAATGAATAACAAAAGGTGTTAAATCGTGTATTTGTTGACATGCATTGATTCACGGTGAGGCCTGGCAAATTTTTTTCTTTTTATCCGTTTAAATATGTTTGCCTTCGTGTAAGTTAAAGTTTATGTACCGAGAGCGATCAAAGCCTCTGTGTTGGGCGTTTTTGTTGAGTGTGTGATTAACTTTAGGGTGCGTCTTGAGCATTTTATCCCGATCGAACCAAACGAGCAGAGAACGCACGAACGAACTGAACGAGCAGTTCGAATGCAAGCTCTCTGTATTATGCGTGCTCGACGGTGCTCGTCTTATTCCCAGTCCCACGGTTTTCCTCAGTTGAACCATGGATCTCACAGTGGCAGCAGGAGCAGTCTTCATTATTTGCTCCTTAGCCAAAAGGAAGAAGAAATCTAGGAGTGTGTGGTTAAGGCGACTATTTTCTGGGCGGAAAAATATGTCCCTGTTGAGTGAAATGGATCATGGCCATTTAAAAAACTTTTTTCCAGTGACACCAGAGGACTTAAAGCATTAAGTAACCTTGTAGGAGTAAGAATTATAAAGAAGGATACAACATTCTGAAGAGCCATACCGGTGAAAGATCGTTTGGCTGTAACTTCTCTTTCTAGCCATACGGGACTCCTATACCAGCCTGCAGTATTTATTCAAGATATCCAAGCAACGCAGAAGTGTGATAATCGCTGACAAGCAAGCTTCCCATTTTTTTCTTCCCTTCGCCCGGGGAACATTCCATAATATGTGCAATGCTCACCCAGCACTCATGCTTCCCAACTTTATTGTAGTACAAGCCATGTTGAGGACTCCACAGCTCAGGATGCTTCTCATATTCTTCCAGTAAGGTTAAACACTTCTCCCTGTCCCACTCCATAACACACCGAATAGCTGGAACAGTGCGAACACCCGTCCTGACTGCACACCAACGAGCAACTGAATCCTTTTGAGCACGCACCATCTTCCGACAAGCGACGGAAAACGTTTGGAGCGCTCGGTTCGGCTCGGCTCGAAGACGCATCCTCACTCGGCGAATTCTGCTCGGCGAGTTTTGCTCGTTTGGTTCGTTCGGGCTAAAATGCTCAAGTGAAGACGCACCCTTAAGATAATGACACGAGGAAAAGGGGTGCGTGCTCTCTCTCTCTCTCTCTCTCTCTCTCTCTCTCTCTCTCTCTCTCTCTCTCTCTCTCTCTCTTACTCTTACTCTAATGCCCTTTCTTACCCCCGTCTTCCGTCCTTTCCTGTCCCCCTTCCCCCTTCCCCCTTTCGTCTTTTCCTTTACCCCTCGTCCCCCCTTCTTCCGCCGTCCTTTCTTCCGTCCATCAGACAGTGGGAGGAGTGGAGGCTGAAGCCATCTCTGGGACACGGGTCCTGCATCAGTCGGCTCAGCGATACATTTTTACCAACTCTTTTGTCGATAGTTGAAACCTTCCCCTCCCAACCCCACCTCTCTTTCCCCCCCCACATCCCTACTCACCCCTCACCCCACACCCTGGACCTCCTTGTTTCGCCAACCACCCACCCAACCCCCACCCACGCCCCGATATTCCGTACTGTCTGCCGCGCCCTACCAAGGCCTCCCTTCTCAAGCTTGCCTCGACGTACCGTATCGTATATGCTAGATCCGCCGCGCCCATGCATTGTCTCCACGCCCTGTACTGTTCCTCCCACACGCCCCAACTGTCTCCTCCCACACGCCCCATAATGTCTCCTCCACACGCCCCATAATGTCTCTCCAACACGCGCCTGTACCGTCTCCTCCCCCACGCCCACTGTCTCCTCTCCCCACACACTGTCTCCTCTCCCACACCCTACTGTCTCCTCCCACACGCCCTGTACTATCTCCCCCACACGCCCCTGTACTGTCTCCCTCCCACACGCCATGCACTGTCTCCACACGCTCAAGTTCACCATACTTTCCACGCTCCGGTCACATTGTACGTTCCGCGCTCCGGTTAGTACATATTTTACACCCTCTGATAGTGCTTACTCACGCGCACTTCTCGCCGTTCTCATTTTTCTTTCCTCCCTCTACCTTACGTTCTTGGTCTCAGAAGTTGAAAATATCGATGAGTGAAAGGCGGGGAAGGTGGGGGGGAGGGAAGGATAGGAAGATGGGAGGGAGGGGAATGTGAGTGGGAGAGCAGGGAAGGAGAGTGAGAGAAGAGGGAAGGAGGTGGAAGAGGAGACGGGGAGGAGGTGGGAGGGAAGGAGAGGAGGGTGAGAGAGTAGGGAGGAGGTGAGGCGCGCGTTTGTGGAGATGATGGTCGCTGTTAGGAGACCGTGGCGGGACAACCCACTTGGGGAAGGATGATGTGGGATGATGGCGTCTCTGGGGAGGCGCCCGTGTGTTGGTGGATGATGGTGGATGATAAGGTTGGAGGAGGAAGTGCTGGATGCAGGAAGTGCTGGATGCCTCACACGGATGCGGGAAATTAAGAATACATGTGTGTGTGTGTGTGTGTGTGTGTGTGTGTGTGTGTGTGTGTGTGTGAGTAACTGATGACTGGTAGGCCTACGTATGATGGCGTACGTTCATATCGTCACAAAATAAGCTGACTAAAGACTGTTGGTACAGTCACCCAAATAAGTCCTGTCGCGAACCATGAACCCCGAGATTCAGACTCTTGAATCCGAAGCATTTATGGACAGAATAATGTATCAGTGTCTACTGCTTCGGGTTCACGAGTCTGAATCGTGGTTCGCGACAGGACTTATTTGGGTGACTACATATTGTTAAGTCGTCGTACAGTTTACCTCCGTCGTCCTAAAGGTGATGGTTAAGTTATAATCATCACAGTTAAGTAGTTGTACTGAGGGGGGGGGTTGAGTCATCGTCCTCAAACGGTTAATTCATCATCCAATGGGTTTAAGTCATAATACTCAAAGAATTAAGTCATCGCCTTTTAAGGATTGAGTCATCATTTTGAAGCACTTTTAAGTCACGTACTCAAGGAATAAGTCATTAGGCGGTGAGGGTTCAGTGCACGTGCTGGTATGACGAGGCTCTCCTGTTAGGATATTGGGGCAAATATATATATGTGTGTGTGTGTGTGTGTGTGTGTGTGTGTGTGTGTGTGTGTGTGTGTGTGTGTGTCTTCAGCGACATGAATTATTTCACCTGTCGTGTGTTGTCGTCATTCATCAAGACAGTGTTTCAGGTCGAGGCATAAATGTGTGTGTGTGTGTGTGTGTGTGTGTGTGTGTGTGTGTGTGTGTATGCGTGGCTATGTGATTGTGTGTATATGAGAGAGAGAGAGAGAGAGAGAGAGAGAGAGAGAGAGAGAGAGAGTCAATCTGAAAAACTTGACCACAGCCGAGGTACCGGTGATTGAAGGGGGTGGGGTGTGGTGGGGGTGGAAGGAGAGATCCACGGAGTCGACGCCAGGTGAGGTAGAGGCAGCAGGGAGGCGAGTGATGGTGGCCAAAAGGTTGACCTCCAGCCTTTACCACCCGTGTCCTGTCAGGTGAGCTGTTGGTTACTTTACTTAACACAGTTACTCCAGATCCCCGGGAGGATCTCACTTACTTTAGTGTGTGTGTGTGTGTGTGTGTGTTACCAGCAGTAAGGGAATACACCAGTACCGAGTGTTGACGTGTTCGGGGAAGATCGTAGCAGTATGGCGGAGCTTTGATCAAGTTTCCCTGGACGAACAGTCGGATATTGCATGGTTGAGGGTCACAAAGGTAGAATTCCGGCCAGTAATCAGTGCTGGCTGGAGTCGAATTGAAGGGGCGAGCTGACTGGCTGGCTGGCTTAGCGCGGTTGTCCAGTCTAGTCCAGCCTCACCTGGATTTGGTTCAGGTGTCTTCTGTTGCCAAGTTACAGTCCCTCATACCTAGGGGACTCCTCTTGTGTCACATTCTCCTATACATACCTGGACAATCCCTACAGTTACCTCAGGTCTCTTTATACAACTGCTGTCTCTCACTCGTGCGCCATTACCTTCAAGCCGTGTTCGAGGGGCCTCTCCAGCACGCTAGGGTCGCCTCAGGCCAATAATACGCGGGGAATTTTGACTGTAGGCTGTTGACTAAACCAATAAAACGCTGTGTGTGTGGGGGTGGGGGAGTTATTTACATAGGTTGGCAGATATTGCAGTGTTTGTTTGGACAGGGGGAGGCGCATGTTGCCGACACATCCCTTGTTATTTGGAGGCGTCACCTGGCCAGTGGGAGGGGGGGGGTAGTCTTCTTCAATCAGTCAGTCAGTATTTTGGGATATTGGTGATGGTTGTGAGGGCGGGAGGGAGGGTGTTGATGGGTATGGTGGTTGGTGTGGTGTGGTAGGTGCAGTGTGGTGGTTGGTTGGGTTGGGTTAGTGTAGTGTGGTGATTGGTTGGTTGGTGTAGTGTGGTGATTGGTTGGTTGGTGTAATATGGTGGTTAGTTGGTCGTTGGGTGAGTTGGCAGGTATGCTGCAGACTGGATGATGAAACACTGACTGGAAGATAAACTGTCAGACAGGTAGACAGGCAAACAGGTGTGCAAACAAACAGACAGACAAACAGCCGTGCAAAGAGACAGACAAACAGGCGTGGAAACAAACACAGACAGACGAACAGGCGTGGAAACAAACACAGACAGACGAACAGGCGTGGAAACAGACACAGACAGACGAACAGGCGTGGAAGCAAACACAGACAGACGAACAGGCGTGGAAACAGAAACACAGACAGACGAACAGGCGTGGAAGCAAACACAGACAGACGAACAGGCGTGGAAACAGACAGACAAGCTATAGTAAAGCAGGTGAGGATGGGAGAGCGACCAATGTTTGTTTACTCAAGACGAAGGCGAGGCGATCCACTAACGTTAATTGTTATTGTCCCCCGTCATCATCCTGGGAAATCAAGAACCGTTCCTCCCTGACAGCTGGACCCTCACGCCTCCAGGTGTTGGTGGTCGTCATCTCTTCTTCTCGGGTGGTGGTGTTGGTGACGATGATGGTGGTAGTGTTGGTGATTGTAGGAAGTTTTGGTGGTGGTGATGATGGTAATGCAGATGTGTGGTGACAATGTTATGAAGGTGGTGATGGTGGTGATTGTGATAGTGGTGAAGTTTGTTTTACTCAGATGAGAATGATGCTGATGTTGGTGATGTGTGGTGGTGCCTCTGCTGGTGATGGTGACGCTCCATTAACCTGAAGAAGGGAAGGTGGTGTTGGTGATCAGTTTCCTCGTTTCCTGGTGCTTCAGCTGATGGTGTTAATGGTGATGCTTGTGTTCTCTAAAGCAAGAGTGTTAAGATACTGACTCCTGGTGACATTGTTGGTGCTCTTTGGATGTTGCTGCTGGTGCTACCTGGTGTGGTGCTAATGGTTCCCTGGCAGTTGCCTGATATTGATTCCCCAGGTGCTCGTCTTAACCCTCTCAGCTGCCTCCCCTGTCATTACCTGATCCACCCAGACTGTTACTGTTGGCCTCTCGTAAGATAACACACACTGGCCTCAACAGTGACCAAGAATCTACCTAAGGAGATCCTCTCGCGGTATTTCTTAAGATACCGGAGCTCCCTCCCTCCCTCCCTCCCCCTCCCTCCCCCAGCGAAGATTTTAGTGTTGTCTTTAGTGTAAGAATAAGTTACAAATGAAGTACTATGGTTAGTAAAAACATCAAAACTCTTAATGAAATATACAGAAAAAGAAACAAAAAAGAGATACTTTGGTCATATAATTAGGGATGAGGAGATAGTACCAGAAATGTTAATGAGCGAAGTTGAGGGCAGGGGAAGGCAGAGACTGGGATGGTTGAATGAAATTAAATATTCGGTCCCCAGAGAGATACAAAACCTTAGAGGATTGGTAAGAATAGCCCGAGAACGTTTAGAGTGGAGGACTGGGATCACCAACCCTCAGATATGTGGACGGTACTCTGATTGATTGATTGAATGAATGACAATTATGTAAGGCCTCGGATTTATTTATTTAATTTATTTTTCTCTTGTGCCATCCACACCTGTCAGTGAAAATACCTTTCTAATTCAGTTTTCTGGTCTCTTGTTCAGGCTCATACTCGTATCAATGTCAGTAATGTGTTTTGACCGGCGTTGAAAGGTACCACCGAACACCTGACAATAAAACAAAAACATGGACTAGTTAATACCTACCTCAGGTGAACGCCGATACCCTCCTGGCTGGCCGGGTGGTGGAGGGGGAGGGAGAGGGAGGACTTTACTGTAATATCGAATGTTTGATCTGTTATGATACACACACACACACACACACACACCTTCCTCCCTCTTAACCCCCTTCCTTTCCTTCCCCTTCCTTCCCCTTTCTCCCTTCCTTTCCTCCCCATTCCCCATTCCTTCCATCCTTATTCCACCATCCGTCCCCTCCCTCCCTCTTCCACCCCCCAGATGTTCCGCGCTAGAAAGGATCTACCAGGGATTACTGTTTAATGGATACACAATGTTTTAGATTTTGTAAGGGTGAGGGGGGGGGCAGAGGAGTGAGGGGCAGTGAAGATGAGGGGCGCAGAAGAGGAGGGGGCAGTAGCAGAGTGAGGGAAGGAGGGGGCAATGTAAAAGGAGGGGACGGTGAAGAGGAGGGGGGCAGTGAAGAGGGGGGGAAGGAGGGGAAGGAGGGGACGGTGAAGAGGAGGAGGGGGCAGTGAAGAGGAGGGGGCAGTGCAGAGGAGGGGCAGTGCAGAGGAGGGGGCAATGTAAAGGAGGGGACGGTGAAGAGGAGGGGCAGTGAAGAGGAGGGGAAGGAGGGCAATGTAGCGAGGGGACGGTGAAGAGGAGGGGAAGGAGGGGCACAAAGGAGGGGACGGTGAACATTAGGGGCAGAAGAGGGGGAGGAGGGGGGCACAAAGGAGGGGGACGGTGAAGAGGAGGGAAGGAGGGGCAATGTAAAGGAGGACTGGTGAAGAGGAGGGAAGGGAGGGGCAATGTAAAGGAGGGGACGAGAAGATTAGGGGGGCAGTGAAGAGGGGAGGAGGGGGGCACAAAGGAGGGGACAGAAGATTAGGGGGCAGCAAGAGGGGGGAGGAGGGGGCAATGTAAAGGAGGGGGACGGTGAAGTGAGGGGAAGGAGGGGCATGTAAAGGGGAGGTGGACGGTGAAGAGGAGGGGGCAGAAGAGAGGGAAGGAGGGCAATGTAAAGGAGGACGCAGAAGATTATTAGGGGGAAGTGGAAGAGGGGGGGGAGGAGGGGGCAATGTAAAGCAGGGGACGAGAAGAGGAGGGGAAGGAAGCAATGTAAAGGAGGGGACGCAGAAGAGGAGGGGCAGAAGAGAGGGAAGGAGGGGTAATAAAGGAGGGGACGGTGAAGAGGGGGGGGCAGTGCAGAGGAGGGGAAGGAGGGGGCAATGTAAAGGAGGGACGGTGCAGAGGAGGGGAAGCTCGAGGTATTTGTGATGTCGTCAGTATTCGTCTGTCTGTACCAGGTAAACGCCAGGTACTGTTCCTCATTAGTCGATAGTGTAAGTATGGTACTGTACTGTACTCTGATTTATCTAGGAGGTGGTCAGCAGGAGGGAGACGATTGCCCACGCCCAGTAGTGCTTTGTTAACAGTCACGCTCTGGGATCAATGTTTGTATCAGGCGACCTCACCATGATGTTATTGTGTGGTTGACGAGAACAGGATGTTATTGTGTGGATGACGAGAACAGGATGTTATTGTGTGGGGGACGAGTACAGGATGTTATTGTGTGGGGGACGAGAACAGGATGTTATTTTTAGGGGACGAGAACAGATGTTATTGTGTGGGGACGAGTACAGGATGTTATTGTGTGGAGGATTTAGGAACAGGATGTTATTGTGTGGAGGATGAGAACAGGATGTTATTGTGTGGGGGGATGAGTGCAGGATGTTGTGTGAGGACGAGAACAGAAATGCGGCTGTGTGGATGACGAGAACAGGATGTTATTGTGTGGATGACGAGAACAGGATGTTATTGTGTGGGGAACGAGAACAGGATGTTATTGTGTGGGGGACGAAAACAGGATGTTATTGTGTGGAGGACGAGAACAGGATGTTATTGTGTGGGGGACGAGAACAGGATGTTAATGTGTGCAGGACGAGAACAGGATGTTATTGTGTGGGGGTCGAGAACAGGATGTTATTGTGTGGGGGTCGAGAACAGGATGTTATTGTGTGGATGATGAGAACAGGATGTTATCGCTTAGTATTCCGTGCAATAAAAAGTACTGCAGAGAACTTAGCACAGGTAGCTACCCTACTTGTAGCGTCTGTTTAAATACCTCCATCATATGTAGTTTATATACCTGGAACTATATACATTAATTTAATTATATACAGTACATTACTATAGGCGTATACATTATTACAGGTATATTAATTAATTCCGGTTTATATATTATTGTTTTTACGGGTGATGTTGTGAGTAGTTTTGGAAGTCTAAGAAGTTTGAGTGAGGTGGATTAGTGGATTAAAGTCTTAAGGATGGACAGGGAGATGGATAACAGAAGGTGAGGGGGGAGGTGTGTAGGCTGGTGGGTGAGATGGTGGATGGATGGGTCAGGCTGGTGGGTGAGAGGGAGGGAGGGTGGATGGGTTGATAGGTAGGTAGGTATATGTGGGAGAAAGTGGGTGAGCGAGTCAAATCAGAAGCCGGGCGAGAGGTGAGTCAACTCTGTGGACTTGCGGCCTTTCATTAAGAGTTGACTGACCAAATAAGGTGTTGATCTTACCTGCTTACCTGCGCTCGGCCCTCTCTTGACCTTATATACTCTATTGATTAGACTTATCTGTTGTATTGTGTAAGTGTAAACTGGGCTGTATATTGTATTGTGTAAGTGTAAACTGGGCTGTACATTGTGTTGTGTAAGTGTAAACTGAGCAGTCTATTGTATTGTGTAAGTGTAAAGTTGTGTATCGTCCCATTAACCCTGTACACCATCTATCACTTAAGTGCCTTGTATCAGTGACTGCATTGTGTTAATTGGAAGCTCACCTGTACGCTTTAAATACTCATTATATTCATATATTTTGGTTAAGTGTCGAAATTCCCTCCTCAACGATTTTCATACTAATTAGTCGTAAATGAATTTGGGAACACACCTGTGACGTCTCCCAGGTGTCGATACCGGAGGCTGCCGTCCAATAGTAACACTTGATTGGACATATTTAATGGTAATTATGGAGTTGTTTTATTCATTTGTCCTTATACGTGCAGTGTGTGTGTGTGTGTGTGTGTGTGTGTGTGTGTGTGTGTGTGTGTGTGTGTGTGTGTGTGTGTGTGTGTGTGTGTGTGTGTGTGTGTGTGTGTGTGTGTGTGTGTGTGTGTGTGTGTGTGTGTGTGTGTGTGTGTGTGTGTGTGTGTGTGTGTGTGTGTGTGTGTGTGTGTGTGTGTGTGTGTGTGTGTGTGTGTGTGTGTGTGTGTGTGTGTGTGTGTGTGTGTGTGTGTGTGTGTGTGTGTGTGTGTGTGTGTGTGTGTGTGTGTGTGTGTGTGTGTGTGTGTGTGTGTGTGTGTGTGTGTGTGTGTGTGTGTGTGTGTGTGTGTGTGTGTGTGTGTGTGTGTGTGTGTGTGTGTGTGTGTGTGTGTGTGTGTGTGTGTGTGTGTGTGTGTGTGTGTGTGTGTGTGTGTGTGTGTGTGTGTGTGTCCTTGTTGTTGTTCAGGTTATCATCTTATTAAAAACAGGTTGTGTCAGGGTGGAGGAGAGCGAACAGAATATAATATTGGGTCTTATTGAAATATTACAGCAGGTAAGAGAATAAAATAAAAATATTACAGGAGATAGAAGAAGAATATTACAACAGGTAGGAGAAGAATATTACAGCAGGTAGGAGAAGAATATTACAGCAGGTAGAAGTTAGAAAATATAATCATTGTTGGCAGGATTGACAGGTAGATTCTGGTGTGGCAGGAGTGTATGTAGCGGGACTTTGAGGTCTAACCCTTTAATCGTAGTTGTCAAGGCCCTCAGCTCTTGGAGTTTGCCTTAATCTGATTATAACTTGATCCAGTGGTCGGGTGTCAGTAGGGAAGGGGGGTGGAGGGGGCTGAGGATGACGGTGAAGGAGGGTAAGGGGTGGTAGGGGAGGATGGGGGAAGAAGGAGATGGTGGAGAACAGAGGAGAGGTGGGGTATTTCCTTTCCTCCTTACCCTTTCCTCTTATCCCTTTTCTATTCCACATTATCGTCCATTTCCTCGTTCTCTTCACCCTCCCCCCTTCTTCCTTTTCCTCCTTTCTTCCAGTTACCTCTCTCTCTCTCTCTCTCTCCTCTCTCTCTCCTCTCTCTCTCTCTCTCTCTCTCTCTCTCTCTCTCTCTCTCTCTCTCTCTCTCTCTCTCTCTCTCTCTCTCTCTCTCTCTCTCTCTCTCCTTCCCTCACTTTTTAGCCTCTCCTCTTCCTCTCCCTTCCACCATCTTTTCCACCAATCAGTTAACCACAAATAAACCCATCACTGAGAGGTCTGGTTCGCGGGCACAGCTATTTTCCGAGACTTTATGTGACCCGAGTTTTCCTTCCCTCTGAATTATTCCCTCATTTGCCATTCCCTTCTACGTACGGGAAGAGCTGCCATCTATTTTCTCTGTCTGTGTCCTTATATGTTTTTCTGTGTGTCTATTATTATTATTATCATCATCATTATTATTATTATTATTATTATTATTATTATTAGCTGTACGCAGAGTGACTCGTTCGTTCGTTACTCGCCCCTTGAACTGTTAATTAATCTTGAAGTTTTATTTGTGGTGTTCGTTCATTGGTATACGTCTCTTGTTGAGTGTAATTCTCTCTCTCTCTCTCTCTCTCTCTCTCTCTCTCTCTCTCTCTCTCTCACTTAATGCTGTATTTTCTTGTCTCTCTTGCTTGAAATAGTGGAGAAGGAGGGAGATAGGGAAGAGGATGAAAAGAAGGAAATGGAGGAGAAGGAGAAAGATAAAGGATGAGAAGGGAAAGGGGAGAAGATAAAGAGAAAGGGAAGAGAAGAGAAGAGGAGGAAAAGGAGAAAGTGGAATTCGAGACGTAAAGGGCAGGAGTTAGGGAGGGGGAGGGAGAGAAAAAGAGGAACAGGAATAAAAAGAGAGATTGGAACAAAGGAAGGAAGGGAGAGAGAGAGAGAGGGAGAAGGAGGGAGGTAGGGGAAGGGTAGAATAACAGGTCTAAATAGATTTGTCTGTGTAAAGATTAGTTTAGGTGGACTGCGACAACCCCCTCCCTCCCTCCCCCTCCCCCCTTCCCCCTTCCCCCCAACATCCACCCAGCCAGCCTTCCCCTCTCTACCTTCTACCCAAACATCCTCCTTCTCCTCCCTCCCTTTTCCCCTCCGCTAGTACACCTGTACCGTGGACCTCCAACACCTGTACCGTGGACCACCAACACCTGTACCGTGGACCACCAACACATACAGTTGGCCACAGGTACAATATAGTCTACCACCCCTCGCTGGCCTTTCCGAACATGTGCCATCATCGGAATGATGGTGGAACCTTCTTTACAGATATGACATCGATCATATCGTTCAGCACAAAACTCAAGTACAAATATTACCGACAAAATATATTGTTGGCCACAGGTTGGGAAAGGTCACCGAGGGGTGGAACACTATACCTGTGGCCAACACCTGAACATGTACCACCAACACGTGTACCGTGAAGCACCAACACATAGATACCGTGTAACCGCCAACCCACCCGTACCGTGGACCACCAACACCTGTACCACCAACGCACAGTTACCGTCAACACACCTGTACCATGGACCACCAACACACCTGTACCGTCAATATACCTGTACCACCAACGCGCCTGTACCGTCAATACACCTGTACTACCAACACACATGTACCGTCAATACATCTGTACCACCAACACACCTGTACCACCAACACACCTGTACCACCAACACACCTGTACCGTCAATACACCTGTACCACTACTTGCCTGTACCGCCAATACACCTGTAACAACACACCTGTACCGACACACCTGTACCATGGACCACCAACACTGTACCACCAACACACCTGTACCGTCAATATACCTGTACCACCAACACACATGTGCCGTCAATACCTTTACCAACACACCTGTACCACCAACACACCTGTACCGTCAATATACCTGTACCTGTAACACAACTGTACTACCAACACACCTGTACCACCAACACACCTGTACCGTCAATAGCACATGTACCCGTCAATATATCTGTACCACAACACACACCACCACCAACACACCTGTACAGGTATGTATGTACCGTCAATATACCTGTACCACCAACACACCTGTACCACCAACACACCTGTGCCGTCAATAACATGTACCGTCAGTATACCTGTACCACCAACACACCTGTACCACCAACACACCTGTACCGTGGACCGCCAGCATCACAACACAGTCTTGCCAACAACCCAGTCGTTTGGTATTGGTCGTGTTGACTCTTGGGTTAAGACTCACTGTCGACATTGATTCCCTCCCTCCCTCACATTCCTTCCCCTCCCCTCATCCTTCTCCTTCCCTCATCCCTCCCTCCCTCCATCCCTTCCCTCCCTCCATCCCTTCCCTTTTCTCTCTCATTCGTTGTTTTGTATCTCCAACAACTTATAAAATAGTAGAGGAAGAGAAGAGATAAGTAGAAGGAGGTACATGGGAAGAGGGTGTTGATGAGAGAGAGGGGGAAGGATGAAAGGGAGAGAAAAGAAGGGATAGGAGAGACAAGAAGGAGGGCGAGGTTGAGAGGGAAGGGAGGGAGGGTGAATGAAACGAGAATGAAGGAGGGTAAGAAGAGAGGAAAGATGAAGGGAGGGGAAAGGAAGGAAGAAGGGGGAGAGGTGAAGGAGAAAAGGAGGAGAAAGGGAGAGTAGAGGAGGGTTAAGGGGGAAAAGGTGGGGGTGATATAGCCGTGTTCTCGTCATTAATCGTCTGGCCTCGTATATATATGTGTGTGTGTGTGTGTGTGAATGGGTGGGCGGCCGCGGACCCGAGGCGACAAATTTGGGGGTGGCGGGCGTGAATACCACACCTCATTATGGTGGTAATTGTCATTTTTCACGCACATTGTTAGCAGCCACGCCTCACCCAACACACCATCCACAAATAGCAAATCGGTTTTTTTTTCTATTAAACTATTTTTAATGTAGACTTCTTAATCAAAATTATTAAATGTACAATTATATAGTATTAATACACACACACACACACATGAATGGAAGGAATTAGTCACTGTTAGGTAGTATTTCAATAATATTCTTTCAGTAACAAGTAACTCTTCTTCACTCCTGTACAGACCACGCAACTCGCCACACATCCTTCACTATCACCAGATGAAAGTGTATACAGCAGCAGACGTCCTCACCTCTACAGGAAGGCCTCGCACACATACACCCGAGTGGGACGCATCCAACTTGGTTTCCTGCCACGCTACTTAAACAAAAATTGATAATATTTAGTAACCGATTCATAATAAATTAAGACAAAACCGTCATATTACCACACAATGTAGCGATTTTAGGCACAACTCTTAACTCGAGTCTAATCATGACAAGCCGTAAAAAAATATTAGTCAAAACTGTTGTGATGAAGGTTGGACACGTGTACAGAGCCAGACCACTACTTCACAACCATTTATGTTTGTGCTGTGCGCTCCAGGTGTTGTGTGGTGATGGCCTGCTGTGTCGCCTCGATTTGATGCAGGAAAAAAGGTCAACACTAATGACGTTCTCTGAAGACTTTCAGTATGGTATAATCGTGTTGATGTCTCATCTCTTTCCCTGTTACTGTATAATGATAGTTCCAGTCAGTGATCTGACAAGCTACACTAAATGTTGCCACCACCAGGTACTGTACAATCAGGGGCATCTGAGAGGGCCCATAACTTCTGATAAAATATTAATTTACAGCACCAATACCTACTAAAATTCACATACAACCCGAGCTAGTACTGTGAGCAACGCCTTACAGCGGTGTAGTTCCTGTCTCAGTTGAGATAATGCACTCCTTAATGGATAGATTTGACAACACTTGTCTCATCTCTCTGCACTATCTATATATTTAAAAGTCTCGTTTTATATCTGTGTTGACAGTGTGAGCGGTTCATAGGTAAGGTGTTGTGTGCGTGTCAAGGGTGTGTATTACTCCTGGCTAAAGTTAATAACAGCTCCTGAAAATTCTGGGAAAATTAATTGTCATGAAGTAATGATCATGGTTGGGGGAACCACGTCCAGCACCGCCATGATCACACACACACACACACACACACACACACCATCGTTTACCTGGGTTTGGTGCATGGGAGGAGGAGGAGGAGGAGGTCTCGACGTCGTACCCCTCCCCCCATGACACAGGAGTACAGGTGCTTTAAAAGACTCGCCTCATTGAACGGTTTTACGAGCTATAAAGAAGACACAAGAAGAGTGAAACATCCCAGACTCAGGGGGGGAAGTGTTGGTACATTTAGAGGCCAACGACAAGTGACCTGAGTTAAAGGGAAGGTTGGGGCACTGAAGAGGCCAATGCTGAGGTGTACAGGTGTTGTGTAGTAGATCATGTAAGTGCTGTGTAGTGTTGTGTGTAATTGAGGAAGGTTCACCAGGTGTGTATGAGGTGTATATATTAAAACTTACACAGCTGGGATAAACGCTTGAAAGAATACTGTACTATTGTTTAGCTTCAAAAAGTCGCTGAACTGAAGAGAGATATGAGACTTACTGTGTGTTGTGTCTATACCTGAGGAGATGATGTACTTATGTTGTGTGTATACCTGAGGAGATGATGTACTATGTTGTGTCTATACCTGAGGAGATGATGTACTTATGTTGTGTCTATACCTGAGGAGATGATGTACTTATGTTGTGTCTATACCTGAGGAGATGATGTACTTATGTTGTTACGGTTGTACGGTATGAGTGTGAGTTTCGTCTGGTAGATTACGTTATATCATGATATGTTACCGAGTCATCCACCTTGGCCTTGGTGGATGTTATTTGGGGAGGGGGGGCTGTGAGGACCAGAAGTGGGGCAAGGGAGGACCATGAGGGGTATGTGGGGAGGGGGTTAAAATATCTTAGTTAGTTCATTTTTAGGCTGATCCAAAAATCTCTTCCCAGTCATTCCCTAAAAAGTTTATTGACAACAACTCGTACAACATAGATAGATAGATAGATAGATAGATGACTCCACAGTGATACAAATGTATTGGTTGTCGATGATGACGTCATAATTATGGAAGCGCCGTATTGGTTGTTACTGGTGACGTCATAGTGATGGAAGCGCCGTATTGGTCTTTGGTAGTGACATCATAGTGTGGAGAGACTTGCATTGGTTGTTGCTCGCTGCCTTCCTGAAGCGGGACGGCTGGCGGGAGGGACGCGGGTAATGGTCCAGGGAGGTGGGGGGGGAGGGGTGAGAGCGTCTAGTAGGGGAAAGGGAGGAGGTAGGCAGGTGATCGCGTGCCACCAAATCCCTCGATGAATGTAAACAATTCTGACGACCTCTCCTCTTCCTCCACTCTCTTCATCCACCCCTTCCTCCACCTTCCTCCTTCTCCCCACCTACCACCTTCCTCCTTCCCCCTACCTTCCTCCTTCCCCCACCTTCCTCCTTCCCCCCTTCCTCCTTCCTCCTTCCCCCCACCCTCCCCCTTCCACAATTTTTCCCCTTCCCAACCCTCTCTCTTACCCAACCTTCCCTCTTCCCCATCCCTCCCCTTCTCAACCCTCCCCTTCCTCCAACCTCCCCTTCAACCTCCCTTCCTCCAACCTCCCCCTTCCTCCAACCTCCTCTTCCCCAACCCTCCCTTCTACCCTCCCCCATCCCCCCCATGTGGTACCTCACCGCCAGATTTCACCTTTTCTCCGTCATTGGGAACTTCGGGTACCGGGGAGAACAAGATTCTTCCCCCTAAAACAGTGTATATCGTCCCTGGTCGGGGGTGGGTGGGGAATTTTTCTTAAAGGGAAATATTGTCCAGGGGAAATATTTCCTCCCTGGGGAAATGTTATCGCTCAAGGGGAAAAATAATCCTCTTTGGGGAAGTGTAGTCCAGGGGAGTAATTTTTTCCCTCCCCAGAAAAGTATTGAATCTGTGGTGCGGGGAGTAATATTGTGGTGGTAGTGAGGTAGGGGAGGGGAGGGGAGGGGAGGAGGAGGGGGGCCAACTTATGACGCAATAACGTGCATTATGGAGGTTCCTGGGAGGCATTTGGTGGTCTTACGGTCTGGCGTTATTGTACGATTATGGTGTAAATTCCCGCTATTCATCATCCTACTTGTCTCCTGATGACTTCTTAATCTGGGGGTGGCGGCCTTCTCTTACCCCCCCCCCCTTGCTTTTTGAGCCACCAGAGTACTGTGATGTGCTTCCTGAGCCACCAGAGTACTGTGATGTGCTTCCTGAGCCACCAGAGTACTGTGATGTGCTTCCTGAGCCACCAGAGTACTGTGATGTGCTTCCTGAGCCACCAGAATACTGTGATGTGCTTCCTGAGCCACCAGAATACTGTGATGTGCTTCCTGAGCCACCAGAGTACTGTGATGTGCTTCCTGAGCCACCAGAGTACTGTGATGTGCATCCTGAGCCACCAGAGTACTGTGATGTGCTTCCTGAGCCACCAGAATACTGTGATGTGCTTCCTGAGCCACCAGAGTACTGTGATGTGCTTCCTGAGCCACCAGAGTACTGTGATGTGCTTCATGAGCCACCAGAATACTGTGATATGCTTTCTGTACCATCTAGAGCACTGAGATGTGTTTCTTTACCACTAGAGTTCTGAAATGTGTTTCCTGAACCATCTAGAAAGTTGAGATGTGCTTCTTGAACATCCTACAGTACTGAGATGTGTTTCCTGAATCATCTAGACTACTGAGGTGCTTCTAGAGATGTGCTTCCTGAATCACCCCAGAGTACTGAGATGTGCTTCATGGATCACCAGAGTACCGAGATGTGCTTCATGGACCACCAGAGTACTGAGATGTGCTTCATGGACCACCAGAGTACTGAGATGTGCTTCATGGACCAGACCACCAGGGTACTGAGATGTGCCACCCAGAGCTGAGATGTGCTTGGACCACCAGAGATGTGGACCACCAGGAGATGTGCTTCATGGACCACCAGAGTACTGAGATGTGCTTCATGGACCACCGGGGTACTGAGATGTGCTTCATGGACCACCAGAGTACTGAGATGTGCTTCATGGACCACCAGAGTACTGAGATGTGCTTCATGGACCACCAGAGGATTGAGAGTGGGAAGAAGATAAAGAAATGAGGAAGATATTCAGGGTACAGATAAGTGGAGTAAAGCGAAGAAAAGAAGGAGCAAGAAAGAAAAGAAGGAGCAATGAAGAAAAGGAGCAATGAAGAAAAGGAGCAATGAAGAAAAGAAGGAGAAAGGAAGAAAAGAAGGAGAAAGGAAGAAAAGAAGGAGCAAGGAAGAAAAATAGCAATGAAGAAAAGAAGGAGAAAGGAAGAAAAGGAGCAAGGAAGAAGTTAAAGAAGATAAACAAATAGGTGGGAGAAGTGTAGAGAATGAGAGAGAGGTAATAGAAGGATAAAAGTCAGTATAGATAAAGAAATGTGAGAGAAATGAAGAAGAATAGAGAAGTACGAGAAGAGAGAAAGAGAAGTGGAAAAATAATGCAATAAGAGAGAGAGAGGGAGAGAGGATGAATAAAAACAAACACACGGAGATAAAAGATGAAGATAAATAACAATAAATGGCTAAAGAAAGAGAGAAATAATGAGAACAGGAAGTACAATAGGGAAGAAAGTAGCGAATAAGACAAAGGCGAAATATAAAATAAAATGAGAAGAATAAATAAGATAAGAAAGATTTAGAGAAATAAATATAAAAGAGACAAACACGGGAGTTGGGAAAATGAAGGAATAAAGAAAGGAATGTAAGAAATAAAGGAGAAAGGAAGAGAGAGAGAGAGTGAGTGAAGATTGTAATAAAAGAGATAATGAAGAGAGGAAGAAGAAAAAGACCAGAAAGGAATATAAAAGAGACGAAGCAATATAGAGAAGAATGCGAAGAGGGTAAGGGGAACAAACGTAAAGGAGGTAGGGAGAGAAGGATGGAAAATATGAAGGACGATGTAAGGTAGAAGAGAGAATAAAAGAGTCAGACAAGAGTTAAGGAAGAAGAATAAAAGAGGAGAATGAGATAAGAGAACACTGTAACAACAAAGAGAGTGATGATGATAATGAAGGTAGAAAAAGTGTAACGACAAAGAAGATGGCATAAGGAGGAAGAGGAGGAGAAGAAACAGAAGGAGGAGAAGGAAAGGTCTTTAAAATATCCACTAGTTCAGGACTGTCGGGAATGATTTGATTTGGGTGTTACACGAAGTTAATGGACAGACAGACAGACAGACACACGGCACTGTACGAGTTACCCCCGGCCTGTCTGTATGTCTGTTTCTCAGCTTGACAGACAGACAGACAAACCGAGTCCCTGTTGTATAAGCTACCTCTGGCATATCTGTGTGTGTTTGCCTTTTTCTCCGATGGACTTCTTCTAACATGTCTGTATGTCTGTCTTGGATGTCCATATGATTAACTGGCAGTAGACTGTGGGGGGAAGGGGGGGGGGTGGTGCTTGTACGTCTGTCATTAAAGCCGTAAGATGCAATGTTGGTATAATGGACAAGACCTTCAACACGAGGAAGCCTGTGGTAGTGTGGTAGGTCGAGTGTTGTGTGTGGTAGTGTAGGGAGGAAAGGTGTATGGTGGGAGGAAGATCACTATTAATAAACTATTTCCACTAGTAATAATGTAAATGGAAGGATAACAAAATGGTAATAATGATAGCGATGATGATGATAATAGTAATAATGGTAGTAAATACTAATAGAATAGTAGTAATAAAATTGATATATAATAATTAATAATAACAGAATAATGTTTTAAATAATAATAATAATAATAATAACCCCCTCCCCGCCCCGCCCCAACCCCATCCCACCCCTACCCTACCCCGCCCCGCCCCGCCCCGCCCTGCCCCTTGCCCGCCCCACCCCGCCCGCCCCCACCCCGCCCCGCCCCGCCCTGCCCGCGCCCCGCCCCCGCCCCCGCCCCGCCTTTACCTCACACACACTATATTAATTTATTCAGACACTCCTAACAATATGTTTTCTCTTGTCTGTTGCAGGTAAATGAGATTCGTAAACGCCTCCGTACACCTGGGAGGAAGGTGGTACCAGGTAGGAGCTTCTCGGCGGCCAAAACTGGTAGAGTAACTTTTGAATGTGTGTGTGTGTGTGTGTGTGTGTGTGTGTGTGTGTGTACGTACAGGTGAATGGTGGGTTTAGGAGGTATGTGTTTGTGTCACTGTGTAGGTGTGTATGTGTATGTCTCTCTGGGTGTAGGTGTGGTTGTGTGTAAGGCGAAGGACAGGTGCAGCAGGTGTGGGTGTGTGTATGTAAGAAGGTGCTCAGGTGGAGGTCGTCAAGGGCTGGTCAACTGGGTTATTATGTAGGCCAGAGTGGCTCAATGCCATGCTCCCTGGGGTGGTGGTTGTGCTGTTCTCTGCTGTGTCGTTGTGCTGCCCTCTGCTGTGTTTTCTCCTTGTTGCTGTGCTGTTCTCTTCTCTGAGGCGTTTTATTGTTAAGCTGTTCTGTGCATCGTGTTGTCTTAGCTCTCCTGGCCAGTGATGTGTTTTCCTCTCCCAGTCTTCTTGTGCCGTTCTGTATCTCCTCTTTCCTGCCTTCTTGATACAATGGGCTTCGTTTGTGCTCTCACTTGATTTAGGCTGTGTTGTGGTTTTCTCTTATGCTTACTGTGTGATCTAATTAAGGAGATTGACATGTTGCCTACGTTATAACAGAGAGAGTATACCTGTAGATGCTCAGAAATTGCTGTGGTAAAACTAACAAGCATTTGGTACCTGTAAATACCTAGGGGGGGGGGGAGGTGTAAGAATGACAATCCTCAGCTGTGATGGGTGGTGGCTGGTGTAAACATTGGGGGAAAATGCTTGCTGAGTGTTTCAAGACGTAAATATTGTGGATGGAGAATATGCTTATTGAGGGGTGACCCAGACACAAGGTTGGGGGGAACATGCACAACTCAGTGTTACCAGACATAAATTGTATACGGGTAGCGGGGTAGTTCAATGTTACCAGATGTTGAACTGTAAATACTGCAACGATTTATTGTTAACCAGACGTAAATCATAAAGGAAATGGTTTAGGTTTATGGGAATATTGGTTTGTTAACTGTTACCAGACTCACTGCAGCTTAAGGGACGAGGTGGGGCAGTATTAACAGAGATGAGGGAAGGTGGTGCAGCAGCGGGAAGGTGCCGGGGACGTGGCGGTAAACCAGTTAGGGTGATGTTAGTCCGGCACCGCCCCCGTGTTACTGCCGCTATCCCCACCCCCCCCTCGTGTTACTGCCCCATCCCTCATCCTCCACTACCCGCCCGCATAATTGGACACCTCGGGTAAATGGCTCCCGTTGCTGGGGGTAGCCTGGATGACTACTGGGGGAGGGGGATGGAGGATGTTAGGAGGGGGTGGGAGGGTGTTACAGGGGGGGGGGGGTGTTAACCTGGCTTATTTGTGGACGGGAGGGAGGGTCATGTAGTTCAGGGTGAGGTGTTGGGTTGTTGCCAAAATTATAACGTTGTTTGGGTCACGTGAAGATTAGCACCTCCCCCCCCCCCAAGTTTATATCACCTAAAGGTTAGATCAACGTAACTCTACCTGAGGGGTTAAGGTGTTTAATCAAAAGGTAAAACAAGCTGGGGGAGCTAATCTTCTTGTGATCCCTTTGAACGTACTGTACTGTGCTGTGCTGTGGACCATCCTACCAGGTTTGTATTTGATGGAAATCCTCTACCAGACACAGTATTTCCTACACTGTACAGTATATTCTACCTACAGTTCCCACCACCCTGCCAACATTTCCCAATACCCTGCCAATAGTTCTCAACAGTTCTCAACACCCTGCCAACAGTTCCCAACACCCTGCCAACAGTTCCCAACACCCTGCCAACAGTTCCCAACATACTGCTTCTCATAATATTATCTTCTATCACTAACACAGGGTCAGTCTCTCGGTGATGGAATAGATTCGCCACTTCGTTTGGTTTCTTCCTTTGGTTGACTGATCGATTGAGGCAGTTTATTTAGGCAGAAACAATAGAGATAGGGAAACATGGGACTCGCTTAGTGGCACGTTCATCTCCTCTAAATCCTCGTATAACATTTAGTCTCATGTGCTTTACGACACGTTAGTCATTATATATTGAAGTATTAGTGCAGAATATTATACACATCCACGTTGTTTATTTTTTTTAATAATATCAATAATCTGAACTGTAATAATGGAAAGATGTTTTTATTTTTTTTTCTTGTTGATAAAACCTAACCTAAGGTCTTTTTCTGTGGTATATAATGACACACAGAGAGTTAGCCAACTTTCTCACGATGCTGGAGGGAGGCAAAAGTTGACCCCAAGAAGATGAGGAAATAGTTGACAGTAGATGAAGGCATTATTAAAACTTTCGGGTTTGTTAAAGAGACAGTTTTAACCCGGGCTGTTTTTTTAAAGTCATAATTGATTTGTTGAAGAAAGTTTGAACCCGTTTTATTTTTTGTAAGTTATAATTGGGGAAGAATGTGGACCAATGATGTTAATGCTTATAACATCTATTGAATATAAGAAAGGATGAGGTTTTATGAACGATGGAGTCTGGTTGTCAGGTGTTGGAAAGCTCGGGGTCAGGTGATGTCAATTTACACCACTTTCTCTTAATTACAGGTGTGGCAGCCCTCTATCGTGTATCATACCGCTGTAGTTCTATTTTCCATCATAGAAAGTGAGGAATTTAAATTGAACTCGGGGAAGGTGTTTGGAGGGGACTTGGGGGGGGGGGGTATTTTTGTTTACAACTGTCTGTCCGTCATTTCTTTTACATAAACTTATATATACAGGGTGTCTTATGCAGTATACAGGTGTCTCATATAGGGTGTCTCATATAGGGTGTCTTATATACAGGGTGTCTCATATAGGGTGTCTTATATATAGGGTGTCTCATATACAGGGTGTCTTATATATATAGGGTGTCTCATATACAGGGTGTCTTATAAGTCCCTTTACCTCTGTGTTAGAATGGTTCCTGTTTAATAGTTCACCCGCTTATTACGGCGCTCACCGTGGTCCCGTCCTTCCGTCTATCCGTATGGGAACGTCTTTCTCCTCCCGTCAGCGTCAGAAAGTGCGTGAAAGTGCGTCTCTTCCCGCCCTACCTCCGTCCGTGTGATCCATTGTCTGTCTCTTTAACCGTTCTCCGACTGTCCGTCCGTTCATTAACTTGCGGTGAGGGATTTAACTCAGCCCTCTAACATACACACAATGGCTTCCTGTAATTAACCTGTCTGATGAGGGTGAAGATGATAAGTTCCCCTTGACCTAGTTCTCAAGGTCATTTTTAAGTTAGGTCAGGTTACGCTAGGTTAGGTAACATAGGTTAGATTAGGTTCTGCCTGGTTAGCTATGTCAGGTCATGTTAGGTTAGTTTAGGTTGTGCTAGGTTAGGTTGGGTTATACTAGAGTATGTCATGTGTGGTTAGGTTAAGTTTGATTAGTTTAGGTTAGGTTAAATTTTACTAGGTTCGGTCATGTCTGGTTAGGTTAGGTTATACTAGGTTAAGTTAAGTTTGATTAGTTCTGTTAGGTTAAATTTTACTAGGTTAGGTCATGTCTGGTTAGGCTAGGTTAGGTTATACTAGGTTATGTTAGCTCAGGTTTGATAAGTGTTAAGGTGTTTAATCATCAGGTCAAATATATGGATTAATCTAATGACTAGTGGAGTCTGAGGTAGCTGTTGACATTGGTTATGGAAGCTGGTGTACCACGTATGATGAAGAATACCTAATGATTTATTGGGGGTAATGGTCCTGGTCATGCGGGTGGTTTACTGATCCGAGAGGGAAGTGCTGTTTTGGCATGTATGTGTAGGGGTTGGGGGGAAGCCTGAGGTGTTATTGTGGTGTTATTGTGGTGTCATTGTGGTGTTATTGTGGTGTCAGTGTGGTGTTATTGTGTTGTCAATTAGATCACTGCTGCCAATATAGTTTCTGTCAGTAAGAGTGATTATGAGGCGTTGTCAGTATTTTCAGAGTTGTCAGGAGTTATATGGGTAATGCCAGTGTGGTGTCAATATGGTGTCAGGGGTGATGGGAGATGAGTCAAAATGTAGTGTGAATGACGTGGGGATGATGACAGGGAAGGGAAGTGTTCAGCATTGTGTCAGCGTGGTGTCAGTATGGTGTCAGGGGTGGTGGGAGAGGAGACAATGTGGTGTGAATGACGTGGGTGGTGGCAGCAGCTGATCTTTAAGGCTGTGGAGGTATGGATTAGTTCTTAAAGTGGGCGTGTCGGGTATTGGGCAATAGTCCGCCTGTTGAAGACCTTCCACCTTGACTCTCTCTCTCTCCACGTCGACCTCAACCTTGACCACCACGTCGCCCTCTGCCTAGAAGACCCTCGACCTCCTCCATCTTTGACTTGAACATCGACCTAAACCTCGACTTGTACCTCAACCTCCACCTGTGCTTACATATAAACATATAAGAACATAAGAAGAAAGGGATACCAGAGGCCTGACTGGCCCATAAGCAGGCAGATCCCTTCACACCCATCCCAGCACGTCCATGTGCCTATCCAACTTCAAGGTCTTGAAGCTCCCTAGCGTCCCCTGATCCTATCATAATTATATAGCACTCGGTAGCTCAGTCCACATATCCATAACCCCATACAGCCAAAACCAGTGCTTGCCTATATCCTTTCTGAATCGAATTTATCTAATTTAAAAGCCATTTGTTCTAGTTGCTGTTATTACTGAGCTTCAGAACATCTTCCATTTTACCTTGTTAATCCCACTTACCCACTTGTACACCCTCATCATATCTCCCTCTAACTCTACGCCTCTAATGAATGTAAGCCAAGCTTTTCAGTCTTTTCTCTTCATATGGAAGGTTTCCTTAATATTATGGATCATTTTTGCCATTCTTCTTGTACTCTCTCCAAAGAATCTACATGTCCATTCTATAATAAGGACACCAGAACTGAACCGCATAATCCATGTGTGGCCTCACTAATGCTAGTAAAGTTTCAAGATAACGTCAGCAGTTCTGTTTACTCACAGACCCAGATATGAACCCAAGAACTTGTTTGCCTTTGTTGCGAACGCTAATACATTGTTTTCTAGGTTTCATGTCGTTACAACAAATACACCCAGATCTTTTTCACAAACTGAGCTTCTTATTTGCAAGTTACCTAGTTTATACTTAACGTTGTATTCGTCTTCCATTCGTAGTACCTTGCATTTATCAGTATTAAAAATTCATTTGCCAGTCTACTGACATCCACTCATGTAAGGTATCTAGATCTCTTTGAAGGTGTTCAAATACCATCTGAATTTATCACTTCCATTTTGCATCATCTAAATTTATCAATCCTACTAGTTTCAAACGAAGATCATTAATGAAGGTAACAAACAGCAGAGGGCCTACAGTGAGATCCCTGGGGAACCCGCTGGGACCACAATCTCAGTCTGACTTGAATCCATTTATGCTGACTCTTTGTTTCCTACCAGCACAACCATGACTCAATCCATTTTAATACTGATCCACCTATTCCATGTGCTTCTACCTTCCTTATCAATCTCTCATGAGGGACTCTATCGAATGCTTTACTGAAATCTAAATAAATTATATCATATGACTTATCATTATCTACCGCTTCAAATACTTTTGAGAAAAAGCTAAGCAAATTTGTGAGACAAGAACGTCCCTGGGTGAACCCGTGCTGAGAAGAATGAATTTAGTTGAATGTTTCAAGGTGGCTTCTGATTTTTGTAGCAATAATTGACTCCAGCAACTTGCCTATGATTGACGTGAGACTAATGGGACGGTAATTTGATGCTATTGATTTATCACCCTTTTTGAAAATCGGAACTACATTTGCAAGTTTCCAAGCTTCTGGCACTAGGCCCGATTCTAATGACTTATTAAATAAAACTGCTAATGGATTACTCAACTCATCTCTACATTCTTTTAATATTCTAGCATATACCTCGTCTGGACCAGGCGATTTATGAGGCTTCAGTTTGTTAATTTCTTTAAGCACATAGTTACTAGTAATATTGATATTCATCAACATATTTTCTATACTGTCATTATATACCTTATGAACTTCTGGAAACTGTGCTAGGTTTTCATTTGTGAATACAGAGCGAAAATGACTATTTAACGTACTACACATTTCTAACTCATCATCAGTCATTTCTCCTGTCGTAGTTTTAAGGGGACCTATTGTATCTCTAACCTTTGATTTATACACTTGATAAAAAGCTTTGGGGTTATTTTTCGATTCGTTTGCTACCTTGATTTCATAATTTCTCTTTGCTTTCCTAATTTCTGTTTTACCTGTCTTGTTAGGTTCTGATAGTAACCAAGTAAGTGATTTTCGCCTTTCTTAACTTTTCTATATACTCCTTTCTTTTTCCCTAGAAGATCTAAGAGTCTATTATTCATCCATTTTGGTTGATTCCGTATCGATCTGAATTTTCTTTTAGGGATGTGTTTATTTTGGGCATTATTGATTGTCGCAATAAATTGTTCATAAGTAGCTGCTAAATTAAATTCGGGGTTATCCCGTCCTAAGTTGACAGTTTCCAGAGGTGTGGGGGGGATTAATCTTTTGACCATTGGGTCATCCCTTAGGTCTCTCCTTAAGCTACCGTAATTAGCCTTCCTAAAATCCGGGATCAAGGCCGAATTTTCCTTCTTCCTGCCATTCCATATTATGTTAAAATATATGGCTTTATGATCACTGTTTCCTAGTTCGTCTCCAATCCCAACATCTTTTACTAGATTTTCATTATTACTGAGAACTAAATCGAGGATATTATTTCCTCTAGTGGGCGAGTTTATGAATTGATATAAAAAACTATCTTGTACTACTTCTAGAAAATCTTCAGATTCATTATCGCTAAGTTGATTTTTCCAATCTATGCCTGAAAAGTTGAAATCGCCTAGAATACATACATTGTTTCTATCAGATGCCTTCTTTATTTCCTCTCATAGCAATTTACCATCGTTCCTACTCAAATTAGGTGGTCTATATATAACACCAATGACTACGGATTCACTGCCCTCACCAATCTCTACCCAAATACTTTCATTGTCGCTATTTGTTTTAATGTTTGATTTATTGCAGCCTTTTAATGACACCCTGATATACACTGCTACACCGCCACCTCTCCTTCCTACTCTGTCAAATTTAAATAGGTTATGTTCTTATGTTCTTATAAAAATTTGCGGTAGCAGAAGGGATAAAAACCAGGTGAGGGAGGAGCAATATTTGTTTGTAGCAAGTTAGGGAGAAATAATTGTATTACTCGCCTTTGTGTTCACGACGCCACCGCTTTGATGTTGTGTAGTTGCAGTGTTCCCTCACGGTGGAGGTCAGCACCGTGTGAGGGAGAGATAGAGTCGTCTCTCTCCTCTTTCATCCACCTTGTTTGTCTGTCTCTCCCCTGTGTGTCCCTCCTTCCTTCCTTCCGCTCGTTGACAGTATACCATTATGAAACGTCTCTCCTTCACGCTTAATTTAGATGTGTAATGTTGCGCCGTAAAAGTGTTTAAGTAAGTGTGAAGGAAGTGATTACAACCAGCAGTTAAAGTGATAAACCGGGGAGTAAAAATACACACACTCAGAAACACTCGACGACTCATGATCCGGGAGTCACAGATGTTCGGAACTTGGTATTTATTAGAATTTCCTCGTAACTGAAGATATGGGGAACTGCATCTAACTGGCTCGCTTTTAAGTAACGTTCGGGCATTTAGATAAGTGTTCAATATGGTATTAAAATTACATTGGGACTCTCACCTTCACTTGATACGTTCTCATAGTGTTCGTATGTATGGAATTTTCGTGAATTCGAACGCCTGGTTTTGGTATCAGGTGTTGAAATTGTGTGAGAGTTATGGAAGTGAACCACCACAAATGTTTACGGCATTTAATATATAAAATACCGTCTGTAGTTATATAAAGAAAGAAAATACAAAGCCAAATTACTTATAGTTTGTAAGATATAATATTTATAGTTAATAGAGAAATAATGTAATATAAATACTTCAGGTTCCTCGTTGTGTCGTTGTGGTGTAATATATCACGTGTTAGCTCAGCTTTGGGTTCTTTTTAATATGTGATGTTTATTTTGGAGGTAAAAAGTAAAGATGAGCGTACACGTCCTCCCGCATCAGGGCCAGATTGACCCTCTCAACCCACTGCAGTGTGTTTCATACCCCGCTATAACCGTAAACCGTGTTGTGGCAGCACCCCCTTGGTACTTCATGGCGACGCGTGTCCTTCCCCTCCCTACCCCCCTCCCCCCAAAGTGGCCCCACGAGAGCTGTGTGTCGTCCAATCAAAACACAATTCATATTCTAAACGTTTTCTGATACGCTGCAGCCAGACGACCGACCCTTCAGACAAACGAAATTCCATGATGTGTGTTTATCGAGGGCTTACACTCCTACCCGTAGATACAGTACAGGGTCATCAGAAGAAAACAAAAAGATGGCCGGATTTTTCGTATTATAATCTGGGTATTCTTTTTCGGTCACCCTGTACCTGTGATTGGCAATATGAGAGACGTTGTTTACAATGTACCACAGTGTGTTATGAGGATACTATTATTGAAGGGATATTTTAGAAGACTGCAAAGATACAATACAATAAGACAAGGTGCCAGTGTTTTGTCTTTTTTTTTTTATTCCGCCTCTTCTCTCTCATCTTCTGTTCTTTACCTAAGACGTCATTTTCTCCCGAGCAAACAGTAATATTTGCCGTGAGTCTGGTGTGAGTCGGGGTTTCGTTTAAAAATTCTGGGCATTAAATCACAAGATGTTTACTTTTGATTAGTTGGTCACTCAGGCATGTGGGACGGTAGCCTAGCCAAGCCTAGCCTAGCCTGTCGTATCTAGCCTACCCTAACTTATCCTAACCAAACCTAACTTGACCTATCCTAATTTGACCTAACCAAACATTTACTTGACCAAACCTAACTTGACCTAACCAAACCTATATTAACTTAACCAAATCTAACTTAACCTAACTTGATTTATCCTAATTTGAATTAACTTAATCAAACTTTCCCTAACTTCTCCTGACCCAAACCTTACAAATGGAGTTGGTTGAATTGTGTTGTTTTTTGTCCCGTGTTTGATATTTTGGTAATGCTGTCCGCCTCTGTCTGTCTGTCTGTCTGTCTGTTTAGCTGTCTGTCCGTCCGTCACAAATTGTTTTTCAGTGATGGAATTTTGTTCAGTGTGAAAATTGCCTTGGTGAATTCTGTCCAGTGTTATTTCGGGTGCTTGAATTTTGTCCAGTGTTATTTTATGTGGTTGAATTTTGTCCAATGTTACCGTGAGTGGTTGGATTGTGTCCAGTGTTATTTTGGGTAGGTGATTTTTGTTCCATGTTATTTCGGATGGTTGAATTTTGTCCACTGTTACCATGAGTGGTTGAATTTTGTCCAGTGTATCTTGAATGGGTGAATTCTGTCCATTTGGCAACCTTTTAAAAAAAAATAAACACCTCTCTGCACCCGCAACCTCCCCCCGCACCCGTAACCTCCCCGCACCCGTAACTCCCCTGCACCCACAACCTCCCCTGCACCCACAACCTCCCCTGCACCTGCAACCTCCTGCACCTGCAACCTCTGCACCCGCAACCTCCCTGCACCCTGTAACCTCCCCGCACCCACAACCTCGCCCCGCACCCACAACCTCCCCCCGCACCCACAACCTCCCCCCCCACACCCACAACCTCCCCCCGCACCCGCCCTTGTAGTGTCAGCCGCCGCTTTCCTGAGCTCAACTCCTCGCTGACTGTACATTGTATCCAAACTTCAGACGACTCCCACCCACTCTTTTACCCGCCCACTCCTTCGCCCACACCCCTCCTTCGCCCACCCTCCTTCGCCCACCCCTCCTTCACCCACCCAACCTTCTACTCAACCACACCCCCCTCCTTCCTCAGCGTACCCACCAGTCAGCGACCCTATTCACCCACCACCCATTCGGGACTTCAGTCGGTGATAAATCGCAAGGCAACTTTTCAACCATTAAACACTGCAGCTGTCGCCCCCTCCCCTCCCCCCTCTCTCTCTCTCTCTCAAGTGAAATTTTGGCGACGGATTTGGAATAAAGTCATTACTCATCCACAGTCGTACCTCCACAGTCGTACCCTCCACGGTCATGCCCATCCCACAGTCGTACCCTCCACAGTCTTATCCAGTATCAGGTTATAAGTCCTTGGGATTACATTTGTCTGCAGGAGAGAGAGAGATGCTTGTGGGTTAAGTAACGGGTTAATGTACGGTAGATTAACTTAGAATAATAACGAAAGGAGTTGTATTTATTTGGGTACAGGTAACAACGAGATGAATAACGTTAACTTGGGGATTTGTATTACTGTGAAACCTTTATTTAACGGATTATATGGAGAGAGAAGTCCGTTATATCGAGGTTTGACTGTAGTGTAGAGTAGCAGTAGGGACACACACACACACACACACAGACACACACACACACACACACACACGGTAAGACGAGCCGCCGGTTGGGGGATGTAATCTCTAGTTTAATCGGATGTCAGGGTTTTAGAGCAATAAATATCGGTGTTTTACTGTAGATCTAGGTTACCCTGTGTGTGTGTGTGTGTGTGTGTGTGTGTGTGTGTGTGTGTGTGTGTGTGTCATATTACTAGTCCTTTACATCTTTCATCACTACTATGCTATCATCACAGTGGTACAAAACAGTCGTCGTAGTCGCCTCTACCACCGTTGAATGGGTGTGTGGTTGCAAGTGCGAGCCAGTAGGTCACTATTTCCCTGACCTTAATGACCGGCTCTACAAGTATTATTTTGTTTCTTACTAGAGGTAATTTGTTTCGTTATGATTTGTTATATGCAAATGATTTCCTTTTGTCAATTTTCCGTTTTATTGTTGTGGTCGAGAGTCCTGTTGGTACTCCTGTTAAGTGTAGGCAGAAGTCAAACGTCGTCAGCGCTCTCACAGTCGCCAAGTACTTAATCCTGAACTTAATTCAGGCGTCAGGTGACATCTTTAAAGATAGATCGAGAAGTTTTTTTGTCAGTGATCGAAAGCTGAAAGAGTGCACTGAAATTACATAAGTGTTCAATGTCATTCCTTCTCCCTCAATTCAAATTAACCTTTAAAAGAAAAGAAATGTTACTCGACTTGGGGCAGGAGAGAATTTATAATATAAACATTCAGTAGAATTTATAAGTTTTAGATAGTGCTTAAATAGTCTACAAGCCAATGGTCAAGACATACAAAAAAAATTATATATATTTTTATAATTTATTTATTTTTTTGTAAATCAACGTTTTCTGGCTCAAACTGTTCCAAGACAATTTTTGGTACCATAATTTTGTTTTCATCAGAGGAGGATGTGTAAAAATATATTTAGGATACAACCAGCCCCAGTATAGCCACATTTTGACTGCATGAATTACTGTACATTGGCGTTGAGCTCATGGTGTGAGTAGGTCAGGTGGCTGAGTTACTGGGTTAGGTGAAGTGAAGCTGGGGAGAATTCTTTTTCATTTGCTGAGAAAACCACAATAATGTTCAAAGTAATAAAACCAAACATGTTTACATTAATATTCATTTACACAGGACATGTATTACAGTACAGTACAGTACAGTATATGTCTAAAACAAGCATTAGTCTTAGTGAATTCTCAAGGCTACTGCCGGCATTTTGTAATGATGTACAGTATGTTATATTAGGTTGTACTCTTAAGGCAGGTACTGTAATACTTTACTCTGCAGACTGGCTACCTGTTGCTCTGGACTCCTGTGTAATATAGTGTTGCTAAAACATAGCTTAGTTGGTTTACTTCTAAGATAAAACTGATAACGTGTTACAGAAGATGGTACACAGTATCTTTATATAACAGTTGTTACATTAATATCCTCAACTGAGGTAACAGCTGGCCCCCGTCGGCCGTGTCTGACTCGCTCTACCGCATACAATTACTGTAATGCTTTAAAACAAAATTCGACGTCGCCTCTCGTTTGGGTATCTTGCTGTGATAACAATTACTTAAAATTATTTTTTATAAATGTCATATATCTCTTTCTTAAACCTCAAATCATCGTATAATATAATTATGTGTATTCATTGTAAGTCAGCCATCGCATGGGTGAGGTGCGTCACCACAGACAAATACGACGGCTCCAAAACTTTGTGATGTATATCGTCTGTTATTAGGAATACGTCAGTTCAGTGACGAGACTGTTCAACAAGTAGTGAAAAGGACTAAGAATATGGCCCTTTGTTATGTGTGTGTGTGTGTGTGTGTGTGTGTGTGTGTGTGTGTGTGTGTACCGTCAGTATTTTTATAATTTCCGTATTATTATTATTATTAATACCATTTTCAATTATATTTATCTTTCGATGTTCATTATAATTATTATTTTTATTATTTTTACATTACTGTATTATTACATTTTTGTATCATTTCACTTAACATTATCCAGTTCGTACTCATGTATTCAAATGTGTTTTTAAAAGTCTGTGTATAAACCAAGTCATAAATAATACACGTCTCTATACAAATTTGGAACACTGGTCTTTGTTCTCGCTTGACTTGGGACTAAAGCTCAAGGTTTATATTAGTGTGTGTGTGTGTGTGTGTGTGTGTGTGTGTGTGTGTGTGTGTGTGTGTGTGTGTGTGTGTGTGTGTGTGTGTGTCGTCTTGTACCATATCCCCCCCCCCCAGTGTGGATGTATTTAAATTTCAACGTGTGTCTATTTGCGTGTGCGGGTTTGCATTTAGCTGTGTGCATGTGTATGAGGGTCCGGTGGCCTGTACGAACATGTTTTTCTAGTCGATTGAACTGTATATGTATTGGTGTTTGTGCCGAGTTCTAACGCAAATTTGTGAAGTAGATTTGATGGGGTGTATGTATGTGTGTGGTGGGGGAATTTTATTTATTTTTTTTTTTTTTATATTTCGCCACCCCTGCGACCAAAAGTTGAATGGTAGGGAGATGATAATAGGTTACGTGTCCTTTTCTCCGTCCGTCCGTTATTTCGTCAGTACTTTCGTCCGTCCATCCGCTTCTTTGTCCGTTCTATCGTCCATCCTTTCGTTCGTGTCAGGTTTAGTTCGTGTTCGATAACTTTTCCAAACACTTACTAAATTAATTTTGATTTATGTAAGAGAGAGAGAGAGAGAGAGAGAGAGAGAGAGGGTTAGGATCGAGGCTGGCTGGCTGGCTGGCTGGCTGGCTGGCTGGCTTACCAATTTGAGTGGTGTTGGTGATGGATGGATCGTGGGGCCGCTGCTGATGAAGACCGATCAGTTGATGTCCCGACCGAGTCTTGTCAACATGAATCAGCTGACCCAACTAGCAGTCTACCACCACCTCTAATCTGCGTCAATATTGTGTGCTGTGATCTTTGTCGCGAGGGGGAGTTACTGGGGTGCTGAGAGGAGGGGGGAGGGGGGTCTTGCTTTCTCTCACTCCTCATTCATCACTTTACACATAGGAAGAGAGAGAGAGGGTGGGTGGGTGGGTGGGTGGACAGAGCTGTTACACCGTCCTCGCCACGGATCCCGCCCACCACACCTGCTGCATCAAGGCCTACAAGACCAGCCTGTAGTTACTGTAGCCTGTATGTTCCCCTCCGTGTTTCCTCCTCTTATGTAATGAAGGCTTTTGTTACATGACCCACTCCCCCGTGTAGGCCCTGTCATCTGTGTTCAGTGTGTGCCTTTGGTTTATTATTAGTAGTATTATTTTTATTATTATTTCATTATTATTTTATTATTATTATTATTATTTCAATTTTTATTATTATTATTTTATCGTTTTTATTATTATCACACACACACACACCCCCTCCTGCCCCCTCACGCTCTGGTATTCTGCTCACAGGTCAATATCTCAAGTCTGGTGGCGTCTGAAGAAACAAGTCCCCCATTATTTTAATTGTCAGGTGGACAAAATAGTCGTGTCTTGGGTGTCGTTTTGTCGCGTCGTCTTGGGGATTTTGTCGTGCTCCTTAGCTTAGATTGGGTCGTTATGTTGCTCGTAGCCATATGGGTCGTTGTTATGTAAGTCGTTATGTGGGTTCTTTGTTATATAGGTCAGTGTCTGGTGGAGTTGTCGTCATGTGGGCCGTGGTGAAGGTCGTTACTGGTCATGGGCCACTGGAGTCGTCCTGGCGACTGGCTGGCTCGGTCTTACCCCGGGTCGCTGTTGTCTCGTCAGTTTCCTTCTTAGTCCCTGTCTCGGCTCAGCTCACGACCCGGCTGAGTCATCTTTAAAGAAACACACACACACACTCACACATAGACACACACACACACACACACACACACACACACACACTGACGTCAGACTTACATTGAGACTACCTGAGTTAGACACGTTCACTTAAATTAGCACAAGTTAAGTCTGTGCTTCCCAAATTAAAGTTAAGGTGGTTTTCTGAACTATTCTCTCCCTTAACTTCGCCTGGTATTAAGTGACCTTATTATAGTAACTTAAGGTAGAGTTTTGGTGTAAATATGACGCCTTGTTTTTTCTTTTCTTTTTCCCTTTCTTATGTTTTTTTAAGTCAGTCAGTTACTCAAATCCTTCACCTAAGATTAATATTTGTCGTGTGTGTGTGTGTGTGTGTGTGTGTGTGTGTGTGTGTGTGTGTGTGTCGAGGAGGAGAGTATAAGGGGACAATCATGGCCTAGTATAGTCCCCCCCTTCCCTGTGTACATATTCATACACACGCTCGTTCACGCACACGCATACATGTGTACGTGTATATAAGAGGGCGAGGAATTTTAGCGCCGTTGTTTCTGTTCTGTCGACATGAACACTTTAATAACTGTACCGAATATTTTGTATTTTTATTTCTCCGGTGGTTATTGAATACATTCATACAATACATGCATACATACATACATACATACATACATACATGCATACATACATGCATACAATACATACATACATACATACATACATACATATTTCTTCGGTCGACACCTTTCTCATTTAGTTACTCAAATTATTTTTAATATAATTTGAATTCGATTTTTGTTACAAGTATCCCCTACATTTCCCCCCCCCCCTCCTCCTACTACTCCGCTTTCTCCCTCTTCCACCTCTTGTTCCATCTCTTCCTCCTACCCCTTGCTCCTCCTTTTCCTCCTACCTCTTGATCCACCTCTTCCCACTTACCTTTTGTTCCACTCCTCCTCCTTCCCTTCTACTCCATCTTCTCCCTCCACCTCCTCCATCCCTCTTCCTATATATATTACACCTTGATGGTAGGTAGAGCCGCTGTAGTAGAACCCCCCCCCCCCCCTCCCCATAACTAGCAAGGTAGACTCCAGGTGAGGGTCTCGCCAGGTAGGGTACAGGTGGTTGGCCAAGATACTCATCAATCTCATAACTTTTTCGTGTTCGTGTGTTGAATTTTCACTATTGCCAATGACGTGTGAGCGTTCCTTTATCTGGCTCAAGAGGTCGTACTTAGAATCCGCCTATCTTAACTACGACACCAAGGTGGAGTTTCAAGAGGTCGTACTTAGAATCTGCCTACCTTAACTACGACACCAAGAGTATCAAGAGGTCGTACTTAGAATCCACCTACCTTAACTACGACACCAAGATGGAGTTTCAAGGGGTCGTACTTAGAATCCGCCTATCTTAACTACGACACCAAGATGGAGTTTCAAGAGGTCGTACTTAGAATCCGCCTACTTTAACTACGACACCAAGAGTCTCAAGAGGTCGTACTTAGAATCCACCTACCTTAACTACGACATCAAGATGGAGTCTCAAGAGGTCGTACTTAGAATCCGCCTACCTTAACTACGACACCAAGGTGGAGTCTCAAGAGGTCGTACTTAAAATCCGCCTACCTTAACTACGGGTGTCTCAAGAGGTCGTACTTAGAAGTTGCCTCTTAAGTAATAATATAAAGGTGTATCTGTAGTGTCTGAGGGGAGCCAGGTGTCAGTACTGTGATATATGATTTAATATCCTACGGGTAGGGTGGTGGAGGGGATGGTTGGGTGGATGTGGTGGTGGGTGGATGTGGTGGTGGGTGGGTCGGTGATCGGTAATTAGGGTGGATAGGTGATGAGTAGATAGGATGGGTGGATAGGTGATGAGTAGATAGGATGGGTGGATAGGGTGAGTGGCTGATGGGTAGATAGGGTGGATGACTGATGGGTGGTTGGATAGATGTGGTGGGGTGAATAAAATGGATGTGGTGGATGATGGGTGTGTGTATGAGTATAATTCTATTTTGTTCGCTTTTTAAAGAGAAGAAAAAAGGTATAATCGTGTCCCCACACTACACAGGTACGTGCAATTTATTTATTTTATTATTTCAACAAAAAGGAAAAAAAAATGCCGGGTTAAAACTTTTTTTTTTTATATCTGGTAGTTTCTGGGGGGAACAATATTTGGCTCTGCTTGCATACACGTTACATGTATTATATTTTATCTTTTACATATATATAAAATACACTCAATATACTCAACAGATATCTCGGTATTATTGTATTTTTTAGCAGTTTTTGTTTGTCTGAGTTTTTATACATTGGTTTATTCCTTGTGTTATGTATGTGTATAGAGAGAGAGAGAGAGAGACTTTATTCAGGTTTATATTGTATGATATGAACACAAAGTAGTACCTTCAGCTGTGTACCCTTATATTACTGTATTCATTATGTATAGTAAAGTATTACAGAACATGTATTAATTCTATGTAATATAAGGGTACACAGCTGAAGGTACTACTTTGTGTTCATATCATACATATATAAATAAAATATGTTCGTATTTTCACGTACAAAAATAACCCCAGAAAAAAAAAAAAAGTCTTCGGGAACCACTTGTGCGCCTCTTTCTAATTGCATTTTTTTCTTTTGTGTGTGTGTGTGTGTGTGTGTGTGTGTGTGTATGTGTGTGTGTGTGTGTGTGTGTGTGTGTGTGTGTGTGTTCGTCTCCTTTGATGTGCAGGAGTTAATTAATACAGTGTTGTGTGGTGAGTGGCGGCGACGCTTCTTGTGCTTCGAGGATGTCCCTAAAGGTCAGAGCCTCCAGGACTCATTAATTCTACGAAGCCCTTCATGTGGGTGAGGCGCCCGATATCGATCACGCTGGGGAGAGAAGGTGAGGCGGTAGTAGAATTGGGATGGAGGCATGACCCAGGAGTAAGAGGTGTGTGTTGTGATGAGAGAGAGAGACCGTCAGAATTGGTGGACACGAGGGGAAGGGGACAGATAGATCAGTAGGAGGGGGTTGAGGGTTCAGGCAGGGTGGAGTAGGGATGGAGATGATGGGGGAGGTTGGGCGTTGGCAAGGGCGTGGAGGAGACAGTAAGAGGGAAGCTGCTTGATGGGAGGGGGGCTGGGGCGGGGTATAGTATTAGGGTGTGTGTGAGGGGGGGGGGAGGTGATGGGACTGGGATACGATGGGGTGTATATGGGACTGATGGAAGCTGTCAGGAGGAGAGTAGGGAGTTAAGGGAGGGAGAGGAGGGTTGGAGGAGGTGGTGGAAGGTGGTAAACTTAAGGTCAATTACAGGATACCGCCAGGACCGAGTCCTTACCAAACTGGTTTAGAGTTCTCTGGGTTGGAGATTAACCCCTGGTCAGAAATTATTTCCTTAGATAAGGGACACAGCTGACTGGACACTATAAACGGTCAGTGGGTGTCCTAACAGATAAATGACTCCTACCACCTGGACACTGAATCAACCAACAGTGTCCTAATTTTTAAAGGACTCCTACTACCCGGACACAGAGTCCGTTAACAGTGTCCTAATCGCCCCAATAGTGTCCTACTACCCAATCAGCAGAATCCTAAAATAGTAGTTTTAAGGACTCGTCTACCTGTCCATTGATCCGGCAAGCAGCGTGTCCTCGTATGTGTGCAGGACATGGCAACACATGTCTCCCTTGACTGACATCGGTTCTCCATACACAACCAGCCACTGGATCAGAATACCTGCACACACTAATCCCCGGGCTATAGGGATTCGTCCACTGCGGGCTGTTGTTGTAGCTCCAGTGTGAGTAGTGGTGACGCATCAGACTGCATCTACCCTAACTGGTGCTTGGAAGATAAGAGGAAGTGACGAGTAGGGGGTAAGGGGGTGTACATAGTGAAGAAGTGGTATATTTGTAGTTAGTTTGTTGTTTATGTATTTGTTTCACTCTTCGTATGGTGATTTAGAGATGGAAGTGTGACGTCATGGTTTGTTGACACTACGAAGAGAGGGATTAACGGAGGGTCGGTCGATCAAGGAGAGCATCAGTGCAGGCGAGTGGTCAGTTTTGGAATGCTTGGTGCATAAGAACATAAGAAAATAAGGAGTCTGCAATAGGCCGGTTGGCCTGTTCATGGCAGCTCCTGTCGAGAGTTACTACCACTCTCTATCATCCATGAATCTATCTAGCCTCCTTTTAAAACTTTCCAGAGTTCCCGCACTTATACAAAGTTGCTAAGCTTGTTCCACTCGTCCACCACCCTATTTGTGAACCAGTTCCTTCCTATCTCCCTCCTAAACCTAAACTTATCCAACTTGAATCCGTTGCTCCGAGTCCTATCCTGCTCTGATATTATAAGAACTTTATCTATATCCCCTATATCCCTGGAGTGGGCCAGCGGGTAGTGGGGTGCAGAAAGGTAAGGGTGGAGTGGGGTGCAGAAAGTTAAGCGTAGAAAAAGTAATACTTGAGTGGGCTACTTAAAAGGGTAGACATATAGATTAAGTAACACTGAGTGGGCTTAGTGGAGAGTAAGCCTAGAATGACGTGACAATGAGTGGGGCGGCATTGGAGTGGGAGCGTGTGAAGGCATATCTGGTAAACGAAGTTGGGTGGCTGGAACGTGACCTGGAGTGGGAACTGCACAATGACCCACTCCTCCCTCTCACCGCTGATTGGTTGATGACGTGTTTGACCTCAGCCTTGATTGGCTGAGAGAGAGAGAGGAGAAATTTCCATTGGACAAACTCCCATCATCAGAATCACAAAAGCTGAATAGAACCTGAACCACTTTGATTATTTTAGTGAGATTCTGACCAATAGGAATTAGTCTGGTGAAGTTCTGACCAATAGAAAATAGTCTGGAGAGATTCTGTCCAATAGGAAATTAGTCTTGAACTTCTGACCAATAGAAATTAGTGTGGTTTGATTCTGTCCAATAGGAATTAATCTAGTGAGACTGACCATTAGGAAATAGTCTGGTAAAAACGCGGACCAATAGGAAATAATTATATCGTGTTGAGATTCTGACCAATAAGAAATTATCTAGATTAATATTACACTAACGTTACCTCGGTTAGGTTAGGTTAAGTTAGTGTCAGATTAAGTTATCGGGTTATCTTTTGGTTAAATTAGGTTAGGTTAGCATTAGGTTATGTTTTGTTAAGTTAGAGTTAAGTCACGGTATGTTAGGTTAACGTTGCTTGGTTAATCTTGAAGTGAGCATATTGTGTATGTGCGCGCGCGCGCGTGTACCAGAGCCAACACCAACACTCCAGGGTGTTGTGGGGATTTGAATGAAAGATTTTGAGATAAGAAATTCCTGAATGCTGGGGAGCTTCCTCTTGGGGTGGTCGTTACCAACTGCTTTCAGTGTGTGTGTGTGTGTGTGTGTGTGTGTGTGTGTGTTTTAAAAATAAAGCATGTGAAACACAAAAACTTGCAGATCAACACAAGATGCGCTAATTTTTCAATTCCACTAAAACATTTTATGGGCCAATCACTCATGGAGCAGCCCCCTTCTTCTCATCCGACGGTAATTCCCTAATTAAAGACGAAGAAGGTATTCTTCAGCACTGGAAAGAGCGCTACTATTCGTTGTTCAACCTAAACACCGATGTGGGTATCCTGACTACCCAGCAGGTCCGTCAGCATCCAGAGCTGACCCACCTCAGCTATCCTCCATCCCTGGATGAGGTAGCTACTGCCATCAAACAGATGAAAAATAACAAAGCAACGGGGCCTGATGGAATCCCAGCCGAGATGTATAAAACAAGAGGACCTCTGCTTGCCAGCCGTCTCCACTCTCTCCTGGAGAATATATGGGAAAAGGGGGAAATCCACCAAGCTCTTAAAGACGCCCCCATCGTCAATATTTATAAGAACAAGGGAGACCGGTCAAACTGTGGCAATTACCGTAGCCGGCAAGATTAACGTCCTAGTTCCTCTTAAACAGACTTCTTCCTGAGGCGGAAAACTTCCTCCCAGAATCTCAATGTGGTTTTAGACCATCACGTGGCACCACTGACATGAACTTTGCTGCCTGCTAGATACAGGAAAAGTGCAGAGAACTGCGTCGATAGTTGTACAGACCCTCAGCCGTTTTGGCTGCCCACCAAAGTTCATCGCCATTGTGAGGCAACTCCACGATGGCATGAACGACAGTGTCCTGCACAATGGCACCCATTGTAAAAATTATCAATAACTTGTAATTAACCAGTGTATTCACTCCCAGTAAACACTACTCTTTGCACTGTCACTATGTTGAAATGAACTGTAGTTTGAGCTTTCCCCCATCTAGTTATTATATATCTTATTTGTATCACTTATGTTACTTGTATATTATTTGTAATTCGAAACCCATTCCCCAAATATGTAACTGTATATTTTCAGCCTTCTGGCTGCCAAGCTCTTTCAATAAACCGTTACTTATTATTATTATTATTATTATTATTATTATTATTATTATTATTATTATTATTATTATGAGTTCTTCCCCATCCAAACGGGGGTAAAACAAGGATGTGTACTGCCACCAACTCTCTCTTTCCATATTCTTGACTGCCTTCCTTACTCATGCCAGTGCCAATTTTGCCGGTGGGGTGGACATCGAGTACCGGATGAAGGGTCTTTTCAACATAAGACGACTCCAGGCAGGAACTTTCACCAACGTAGTCTACGTTCCATCTTCCGAATTCGCTGGGAAGACAAGAGAACAAATGCCAGTATTCTTGCTGACACCAACTGTAGGAGCATCGAGGCTACCAATATACATGAACAACTACGCTGAACTGCCCATGTTACCCGCATGGATGACAGTAGACTGCCAAAGCAGCTACTTTACAGTCACCTAACGAATCGTAAACGTAACTTTAGCGGGCAACTGAAAAGTTATAAGGATAGTCTTAAGATAAACCTGAAAACGTGCCAATTGACCCCCTCAAGTGGGAGACGATTACTCCACATAGTAATGCATGGAGGAGCACCACACAAGAAGGTGTCAATACATTCGAGTTAGCCCGACCGCATACCGAGGCAAATAAACACCAACGCCGGAAAGACGCTGTCACCGCCCCTACCGCACTAGATGTAGCCCTCACGTGCAAAATCTGTGGATGACCCTGCCCAGTTCGGTGTCGTCTCTTTAGTCATCACAGCTCGCCAGCAAGGTAACATCATAATAACTCGTATCATTGAATCATAGCTGGATGATCGTCATACTCGAGGTCCAGTGGCAGCAAAGTAGTAGTAGTGGTGTGTGTGTGTGTGTGTGTGTGTGTGTGTGTGTGTGTGTGTGTGTGTGTGTGTGTGTGTGTGTGTGTGTTAGAGTTTGTGAGAGAGGGGGGATGTCTGAGAGAGAGTGGAAGAGGGAGGTTGGTGGGCATCAGATGTGGGATACTTCAATGAAAGTGCTGGAGGTGGAAGCCTTCTGGCCTCCACTTGTGTAAGAATAGACCACTTTCTCCCTATCCTAGCCCACTACCCTCTCCAAACTCCCCATCCTAGCTTACTACCCTCCCCATCCTAGCTTACTACCCTCCCCATCCTAGCCCACACCTCCTATCTAGCCCACTTCCTCCCCCATCCTAGTCCACTCCCCTCCCCATCCTAGCCCACTACCCTCCCCTCATCATGCCTTCACTAAGCTTCCCCCAACCTCCGTAAGGTTAGGTTGAGTTAGGTTAGTCACTAGGCATATGTACTACTAAAACAATACCCCACCCTACCTACCCCACCTACCCCACCCCACACCCCTACCCCACCCACCCTACCCCACCCCACCCCTACCCCACCCCACCCCACCCCACCCCACCCCACCCCATCCCATCCCACCCCACCCCCCCACCCCCACCCCACCCCACACACACCCCACACACCCCACACACACCCCACCCCTACCCTACCTACCCCTACCCTACCCTACCAAAGAAAGTCAGGTAGTCACCAATAAGAAACCTGGCCAATCACTTAGCGACGTTGTACCCTTGGTATAGAGAGGACCACCAGCTCCAGGTAACCCCGTTATATATGAGAGAGAGAGAGAGAGTTTGAGTTTCCAAGGTATTAAAATTTATGCCCTGGGTTGTGTAATATTGATAAGGTGGAGATATAAAGCGTCTTTCGGGGAATTTTAGCTTCTGTAAATTGGCGTCTTGGAAGGTGGGTTGTAGTCTGTTCTCTATGTTGTGTTATTATTATTATTATTATTATTATTATTATTATTATTATTATTATTATTATTATTATTATTATTATTATTATTGCTGTTAGAGAAGGAGTTTTGGGTAGAGTGATGCAGTTTATGAGAGGCACTTTGAATTTATTAGTTTGTGAGAGAGAATCAGTTTGGAAGTGAGTGTGCGTGTAAGAAGAGAGAGAGAGAGAGAGTGTACCAGTAGTTCACTTACCCAGAATTCACCTGTATGAAGATTTTAGTGTGATGGCGGTGGTCATTTAAAGCTACGTTAATATCTCACTTAACTGCTGGTTGACGATGGGGGGGGGGAGGGACGTGACGGAAAGAGGGATGAGAGAGGGAGGGAGGATGTAAGGTGGTTGGGAGAGAGAGGGGGAAGTAATGGATAATGAAAAGAGAGAAAGAAAGAGAGGATAAGGCAGATGGAGAGAGAGAGAGTGTCATTACCGAGGCCTTATGGGTAATTAAAAGCATCATTATTACGTTAATTACCGTGGGTGTGTGTTAGTACGGCTCCTGGTGATGGAAAGTGTAGTACTTCGGCGTGTGTGTGCATGAATGTGTGGGCGTGTGTGAGTATGTGTGTGGGCGTGTGTGGGCGCAAACGTGTGTGTGTGTGGTTGTGGATGAGTCAATTTACGGTGAGTATCGATGATGGTGCCGTAATTGTGTGTCATGGCACTGGTTTATGGGTGTCAGTCACTGTCAGTCAAGGGGAGAGAAGGAGGAGGAGGAAAGATGGGAATTTTTTGAATTTTGAATTTTCCGCGGACCTGTGGCTAGTTTATTGAGCACTCCATACTCATCTTGTGAGCGGTAGCGTAAAAAGGATTACAAGTAGAGGTCACAAAGGGTATTTATCAGATATTATGGCAATGAATGTTACAGAGTATTTCCAGTATATTGTTTGTTTAAGTCGGTACATAGAATTTTGATTAGGTACTGGATGTAAAGTGCGGATACAGCCTTAGTATATCAGCTATCTTGTCATTAGAAATAAGACGCTGTGCCGTTGCATACACAGTGTGCGTGGGTCTGTCCTTATAAGGTTCTATACTTTCACAGTCTACTGTAAGTGTTGGGGTGTGTGGCCATATGTCTGGCCACACACTTTACATTTAGTTTTGTTCACATCTGCCCGAGGGATATCCTGCCAGAGGTACTTATACCCTAACCTTAGTCTAGCTGTTACAACATCTTGTAATCTAGTGATCTTGTTACTTGCTTTATATACATGTTTCACTTGATACATCTCATCATGGTAAACAATGGATTGACTAGTGCCTGTTTACACTTGTCTACTTGCGTTAAATTCATCAGTTCTTTCTTGGTTACAGTTATTAAGGTTCTGTTTGACAGTCTCAGATTGTACTCAACATTGTCATTGATGGACTCGAGTTTAGCTAAGGCATCAACCCTATCATGTTCACTAATGCCTATGTGAGAGGGGATCCACAGCAGCTTGATCAACAAGACACTTATGTGTCTGGCTTCAGAGACAAGCGGGTGACAATCTGAGTTTAAGGTATCAAGAGCAAGTAGTGAGGATAAGGAGTCAGTGATGATGAGACTGTCAGTGGCAGTGTCTTCAACAAGTTTCAGGGCTGTGAGTATAGCAAATCCCTGAAACTTGTTGAAAAAAGATGGAGGAAGAAGAATTTTGGGGAAAGGAGGAGGAGGGTGTAAGGAGGTTGAATTGTGGGTAGGAGAAGAAAGGAAAGAGGAGGAGCAGAAGAAGAAGGAGGGGAAGAGAGTTGAATTATGAGAGGATGGGAGGAGGGGAATTTATGAGGATAGATGATGAGGGGTATGAGAAATGAACTGCTGGGGAGAAGAGGGGGGAGAGGAGAAGGAGGAGGAGGTTTTATCGTGTAAAATAAGTAAGGAACAGGGTGATAATTTATTTATTTTTTTATTGGGAGGGCAGGGCAAAGGAAGTGAAATTGTGAATAAGAAAGTTAAGTGTTGAGGCAAGGAAGGAATGGGGATGAAGTTATGGAAGGTGAGGGGAGTTTATCTTGGCTTATTTTTGGGAGGACTGAGGGAAAGAGGAGGGGCGGGCGCAAAGTTGTGGCAGCTTGGGAAGAAGAAGAAAAAAGGAGGGAGTGGTGGGTCGAGGGGAGGGAATTGGAGGGTAGAGGGGAGGGAACTGGAGGGCCAGGGGGGAGGTAATTTTAGAGTAGAAGGGAAAAAATGGAGGGAAGAAGTGAAGGGTAGTGGGGAGGAAATTGGAGGGTAGAGGGAAAGGTAATTGGAGGGTAGAAGGGAGGGAACTGGAGGGTAGAGGGGAAGGAATTGAGGGCAGAGGAGAACAAGTGGAGGGGAGAGAAGGAGGAAGGTAGAAATAGGAGGAGAGATGAGGGCAGAGAGGATGTATGACAAGTTGGGGGGAACTGAGTTGAAGTTATGTCGAGTAGGAGAAGCAGAGACGAGGAAGAGGGTGGAGGGCGAGATAGGGAAGAGGGCGAGGCAGGGAGGAGGGTGGAGGGCGAGGAAGAGAGGATGATGGAGGGCGAGGCAAGGAAGAGGGTGGAGGACGAGGCAGGGAGGAGAATGGAGGACGAGGCAGGGAAGAGGATGGAGGAGGGCAGGAGCAGGGAGGAGGATGGGAGGACGAGGCAGGGAGGAAGAGGATGGAGGGCGGGCAGGGGAAGAGTGGAGGGACAGGGGCAGGGGAGGATGGAGGACAGGAGCAGGGGAAGAGATTGGAGGGGACAGGGGCAGGGGAGGAGGATGGAGGGGGACAGAGGCAGGGAGGATGGAGGGCGAGGGCGGGGAGGAGGATGGAGGACCCAGAGACGCGGGGGGAAGAGGATGGAGGGCAGGGGCAAGAAGGGGGGATTGGAGGGACGAGGCCAGGGAGGATGGAGGACGAGGGCAGGGAGGGATGGAGGGGCGGGGCAGGGGGTGGATGGAGGGACAGAGGCAGGAAGAGAGAGATGGAGGAGGCAGGAGGAGGATGGAGGACGAAGCAAGGGAAGAGGTGGAGGACGAGGGAAGGGAGGATGATGGAGGGCCGAGGGCAAGGAGAGGGTGGAGGGGGCAGGGCAAGGAAGAGAGTAGAGGGACGAGGCAGGGGAGGGAGGATGGAGGACAGGGCAAAGGAGGAGAGGTGGGACGAGGAGGGCAGGGAGGAGGATGGAGGACCCAGGGCAGGGAGTGAAGTGGAGGGACGGGGCAGGGAGGGAGGATGGAGGGACGAGGGCAAGGAGGAGGGGATGGAGGACAGGGGCAGGGAAGAGGTGGAGGGACGAGGGCAGGGGAGGAGGAGGATGGAGGACAGGGAGCAGAGGGGGATGGAGGGGAGTGAAGACACACTAGGCACAACCCACCCTGCTAAGTAGTAAGAAACAAGGTCTGTCTCATAACTGTGGCCTCCTCCTCGTCCTCCCCTCTTCTTCTCCCCTCCTCCTCCTCTTCTTCTTCCCTTTTTTCTTCCTCCTACTCCTCTTCTTCCTCCTCTTCTTCTTCCTCCTCTTCTTCTTCCTCCTTCTCTTCTTCCTCCTCCTCTTCTTCTTCTCCCTCTTCCTCCTCCTCTTCTTCTTCTCCCTCTTCCTCCTCCTCTTCTTCTCCTCTTCCTCCTCCTCTTCTTCTTCTCCCTCTTCCTCCTCCTCTTCTTCTTCTCCCTCTTCCTCCTCCTCTTCTTCTTCTCCCTCTTCCTCTTCCTCTTCTCCCTCCTGCTCCTCCCCTTCTTCTCCCTCCTCCTCATCCCTCCTCATCCTCATCTCCCTCCTCTTCTTCTTCTCCCTCCTCCTCTTCTTCCTCTCCCTCCTCCTCTTCTTCTCCCTCCTCCTCCTCGTCTCCCTCCTTCTCTTCCTCCTCCCTCCTTCTTCTCATGGTGTATATTGTGAGGTCTAATGAAGTTAGTTTAGAGCAGTAGGAGGTTGGATGTCTATGTGAGGTGTGGCTGTGTGTGGTGTGATTGTGTCTGTGTGTGGTGTGGTTGTGTCTGTGTGTGATGTGGCTGTGGCTGTGTCTGTGTTAAGTATGGCTGTGTCTGTATGGGGTGTGGCTGTGTGTGTTCTCCGTCATCCCAAATTGACTTGACCCTATATGACCCACATGACCTCTCCTGGCACAGGTTATCTCTGCATAAACCCACGCAACCCACACATGACCTCTCTCTCTCTCTCTCTCTCTCTCTCTCTCTCTCTCTCTCTCTCTCTCTCTCTCTTATATCGAGTGATGCAACATTTGGCCTAGTTACATCTCTGATAAATACATTGCAGGGCGTGTTCCTCGCCCCTCTCACTCCTGCCTCGCCCCTCTCACTCAAGCCTCACCCCTCTCACTCTTGTCTTGCCCCTTTCACTTATGCTTCGTTCCTCTCGCTCATGTCTTGCCCCTTTCACTTATGCTTCGTCCCTTTCACTCATGCCTCGTTCCTCTCACTCTTGTGTCGCCCCTCTCACTTATGCTTCGTCCCTCTCACTCATGCTTCGTCCCTCTCACTCATGCTTCGTCCCTCTCACTCATGCTTTGTCTCTCTCACTCATGCTTTGTCCCTCCTCACTCATGCTTCGTCCCTCTCACTCATGCTTCGTCCTCTCCTCATGCTTCGCCCCTCTCACTCATGCCTCACCCTTCTCCTGTGCCTCGTCCCTCTCCTCATGCTTCGCCCCTCTCTACTCATGCCTCGTCCCCTCCTCACTCATGCCTCCCGTCCCTCTCACTCATGCCTCACCCCCTCTCCTCATGCCTCACCCTTCTCCTCATGTCTCGTCCCTCTCTGCTCATGCTTCGCCCCTCTCCTCATGCCTCACCCCTCTCACTCATGCTCCGCCCTTTCACTTGCTGCACCTCTGGGTCTGACATTTACCCCTTCAGCTTACCTCTTCACCCCCTCACCCCCTCACCCCCGATCTGATAACACCTCCTCACTTCCCTAAACCCCTCATTCTCTCTCTCTTCCCCTGACCTCTCCCTTCTTACCTCATCCCCTCTCCACTTCCCTCGTTCTCCTTACCTGCCTCATTTACCTCCCTCTACGTCCCCTCACTCACTCCTCCCACACACCCCTCCTCCTTGACCTCTTCTTCTCGTCTCTTCAGTCTCTCCCTTTTCGCTCCCCTGATTTCTTCCCTCTCCTTCCTCTGACTTCACCCCCACTCCTTCATCTCTCCCCACTCTCCACCCCCCCTCTCTTTCTCCCCCACCCCTTCCTCTCTATCTCTCTCCATCTTGACCTCTCATTATCCGTAACCCCCCCTCCTCCTCCTCCATCCCTACCCTTCCCCTCTCCCTGTCCCACTGCCCCGTCCCCAACCATTACTTAAACCATTATCCCTCCCCCTCTCACCCATTACACTCCCAATTCCACGCCTCTCTCTCTCTCCCCCATTCCCCCAACTCCCCCTCTTTCTTTCCATCCTCGTACTCCTCTCTCCCCACTATTCCTACTCATCCCCCTCTCCCCCTCCCATTTGCCCCAGTTGGCGGCCATTGATCGGTGTGAGGAGGAGGAGGAGGAGGTTGTGGTGGTGGAGGGGTGAGTATGGAGGTTCCACACTGCACCGATCAATAGACGGGGCCCCATCCCCCTCCCAGCGAGCGGTCTCCTGGCCATGTGGACCCCGCCACGTGTTCCCATCCTATGCCCCATCATCATAAGAACATAAGAGTGGAGGAAACTGCAGCGGGTCTATTGGCCCATACTAGGCAATCCCGTTCATACCCAACCCCTATCGCTCATATATCCATCCAACCTATGTTTGACGCTATCCAGCGTGTTCGAGTTAATGATGGTGTTTGGTAACTTGTTCCACTCATCCTTTACTCTATTTCCAAACCAGTGTTTACCTATCTCGCGCCTAAATCTAAATTTATTTTATAGAAAACCATTGATACGAGTTCGCTCCTGGTTAGATAGTTTAAGTACTTTTGTTGTATCACCTTTGTTTAACCCTGACTTCCATTTATACACCTCGTTCATATCGCCCCTCACTCTACGTCTGTCGAGGGAGTGCAGATTAAGATGCTTTAATTTGCCTCTGTACTCGAGGTTCCTACCAGGGATTAGCTTTATCATCCTTCTTTGAATGGTTTTTAGGGATTCGATATCCATTCTGTAGTACGGCGACCTACTTATCATTACCGCTAAATCTTTCTCACAGTCGGGTTTTTTATATCAACGTTGTTTATCTGTTATCTGGGTTCTCTATTTATATCTCCTTTACATGTTTTCGCATTTAATTTCATCTGCCATTTTTTAGACCACGAGAAATTTTATTTTTATTTTCCTGTAGTTTTGCAGAGTCCTCGTCAGATTTAATTACACGCCCTATTTTAGTGTTGTCAGCAAATTAATTATGTTGTTGTCTACGCCTATATCTATGTCGTTATATATATGATAAATAATAATGGTTCAAGTACTGAGCCTTGGGGTACTCCACTAGTGACGTTACCACAATCGGATTTAGTGCCGATAATGCTTACTCGCTATTTCCTGTCCTGTAACCACGCCCTCATCCAGTTTATAATATCTCCTCCAATGCCATGAGCCTCCACTTTTCTTATTAGTCTTTAGTGGGGGACTCTGTCGAAGGCTTTGCTAAAGTCGAGATATACCACATCATAATCGTGCCCCTCGTCCACTGATTCGAAATTACCTGAAAAGAATGTTAAGAGATTAGTCAGACATGAACGCCCGCTTGTGAAGCCACGTTGGGAATCATTGATCAACTTGTGCTTCTCCAGGTGATTTCGAATAACATTTGAAATTATTGCTTCCAGCAATTTGCTACAATTGACGTTAAACTGATTGGACGGTAGTTAGAAAATAGTGATCTATCTCCCTTCTTGAAAATTTGTAGCACATTCGCTATCCTCCAGAACTCTGGCACTACACCCGTTTGTAATGACATATTGAACAAGTTTGCTAAGGTCACGCTAAGTTGCTTCTTACATTCCTTTAATACTCTGGCAAATATCTCATCAGGACCTGGTGACTTACTAGGCTCCAGTTTATCTATTTGTTTACTAACATCGTTACTAGTCACTACTATCTCGCTTAATCTATTTTCATCATTATCTCTGTGATAGTCAGTGCCTCGGGTATAATGTTTAAGTTTTCCGTCGTGAAAACTGATGAAAAATATCTGTTAAGATTATTGCTCATTTCACCGTCGTTGCTCTCCGGTATCTGACTGTATTGGTCCAATCTTGTCTCGTGTTTTAGTTTGATACATTTGGAAGAAACCCTCGGGGTGTGTCCATGATGCTCTGTATATTATGTCTAAGTTTTCTCTCCGTATTTCGTTAGTTTGTCATGTTTGTTTCTTCCTTACTCTGAAAAGTTTTTGGTGATTCTTTGTGGTGGTGATGGTGGCTGGCGCCTTAACACGTGATCCTGGATGAGAGAGAAAGCTACCAATAAACTCTTCCTTGTCCCTTTTTTTTATTTCTTAATTTGTCTTATTTTATTTTATTTGGGTGAGGAAATTTGGTTGTTATATTTTTATCTTTAATGTATCAGTTTGTTTATATTATGATTTTCCTCTTTTGGTTCATTGTATTATCTCCTTTGCCTCTGTGACGTCATTCCTCTGCCTGGCGTGACGTCACTTCTCTGCCTGGCGTGACATCACTCCACTGCCTCTGTGACGTCATTCCTCTGCCTGGCGTGACGTCACTTCTCTGCCTGGCGTGACATCACTCCACTGCCGAAACACTATAAGCTATATGGTGTGGGTGTCACGCTCCTGTTAATGAAGAGTTATTCCGTGTGTGTGTGTGTGTGTGTGTGTGTGTGTGTGTGTGTGTGTGTGTGTGTGTGTGTGTGTGTATCACCTTGTTATGGGGAATAGCCTACCCGGGCACAGGTCATCGAGCCACAACGGAGGTTTTTGAAGTTTTTAAAGTGAGACCTTGTAAGAGGATGGCAACACAAAAGATGGCAAAGCAATCTACAGTTTGGCTGTGTGAGGAAAGAAGGAGCTACTATAATGGGTTATTCTAGTGTGACCGACATCCAGACAGAAACGGTAGGTAAGACGAGTGTTACGAACTCACACGATGCCAAATCCACCGAACATTGGCCGTTAAAGTACCAGTAAAAGAGAGTGAGTGAAGCAACATTGTGGCGAAGAGAGATTTGGACAAAAGAAGAGCCACCCCAGATATGAGAGCAGTACTCCAAGTTAGGACGAATGTATCCCTTATAAACTTGAAGCAACTGCTCAGGAGTGAAGTAGCCACCGGATCTGTACTGCATTCCCAGCTTTCGGGAGGCAGCTTTAGCTATGCTGTGAATGTGTGGTTTCCATGACACATTAGAGGAAATGGTGAGGCCTGGCATATCTATTTTATAATTAAGCAAACTGGTCGAGTGATTATTTACTTGTTTATTCAGGTAATTATTTATTTAGTTATTCAGTTGTCTGTTTATTTTTTATTGATTATTACGTATTTCTGTAGTAAGTAATTATTCATATGATGGTTAAATTATTACGTATTTACTTTGTCATAATAACACTCGGAGAGTCTTGGTGGCCCTGTAGCTGTAACACTCAGCTCATGATCTAGCTGACGCCGATTGGAGTCCTACTGTCAGCCACGTGAGTTGGGCATCCCCGGTCTACCTAAACTGGCCTGCCGTCAGGTTTATGTTATACCGGTACCTCTTTACCTCGAAATATTTACCTGGATTATTTATTAATTAGTTATTTATATGCAGGTCATGTGATTTTTTTTTATTTGTCTTATTTAATTAGTTGGATGTGTCAGTGTTGGACAGGACCAGTCAGTTATTTTTCATATAATGTTTGGCTGTGAACCTGTTTTGTTCACCGTACACACACACACAGACACACACACACATACACACACACCAACCAACGTGTATCCCACCAACATCTCCCATCATCACACACCTCACCACTGGCCCCCACCAACGCACCAACGCACCTGCACCAGCACCCCACCAACGCAATTTCACCAACGCATCCCCACCAACGCACCCCTCACCAACACACCACCACCAAGTCAAATAACACATCACCACCAACACATTCTCTCTACCAACACACTTCCTGCAACACACACCTCTTCAACATATTCATTCCCACCAACACACCCTGCACTAACGCACTCACCACCACCACCCAACGCACCACCATCACCACCAACGCACCACCACCACCACCAACGCACCACCACCACCACCACCACCAACGCACCACCACCAACACACCCCACCAACGCACCACCGCCACCACTAACGCACCCCCACCAACGCAATTCACCACCAACGCACCACCACCAACACACCCCCACCAACGCACCACCACCAACGGACCCTCACTAACGCACCACCACCAACGCGCACCACCACCAACGTTTCACCAACGCACCCATTCAACGTACTTGCACTAACGTACTTTACTAACGTGTACTTTTACTAACGCACTTTTACCAATGGCATTTTCACTAACGTACTTTGCTCACTGCACTACTACCATCGTGGGCTTTACTATCGCACTTTTACCAACACATTCTACTAACACATTTTGCAACATACTTTTCAATACACTTCCTACCAACGTATTCACTAACGTACTTTTACTAACGTACTTTTCATCAATGCATTTTCACTAACGCATTTTCTATCATCGACTTAAACACACTTTGATTAATTGCATTTCTTTTACTAACATACTTTATCATCGCATTTCACTATCGCAATTTCACCAACGCACTCCTTACCTCATCGCATCACCTCCCCACCAACGCACTTCTTCAACATACCCCTTCAACACACTTCACCAACGCGCACCCCCACCAACGCATTCTCACCAACGCACTTCACCAACGGCAAGAATTGCGCCAAAACAAAACTAATGGTGTCCTCTAAGGTAATTTCCTCTGCCTGACTGGAATAGCATTACCCGCTGTTGTTTTCTTTTGAGCGTTCGTGCACGTATTTGTTGGTAGTGTTGCGTTCTATCCGGATTCTAGCAGTATCCCGCATTAATTTTTCTGTTTATTTCACAATATTATTTTTAACCTGACAGTGGATTAAAGATTTTTTTTTATAATTGGTGATTTGAGAATTAAATGACGTATGGAGTTGAGCTTAGTATAATGGCTGTGTGTTATTTAGTGGAGTATGACGACTTTAGTTTTTGTGAGCCAGTCAGACGCTTCCTTATATCTCCATTTGGAAGGGAAATTTTTATGTGTCTTGCGAACACTAGTGGACCTGTGTGTGTGTGTGTGTGTGTGTGTGTGTGTGTGTGTGTGTGTGTGTGTGTGTGTGTAGTGACGGTAGTGGTATGGTGTGATGGTGATGTATATAGTGGTTTTGTGATTTTGTCGTGTAGTGCAGGTGAGTGATGGTGATGGTGGTTACGGAGTGATAGTGCACGGTGAATGATTCACCGTTTATCACTAAAAGAAAATATTTGCGTGTGGGAACGTTTACGGTGTGTTGTAACTTGTGTTGACAGGTGAATTTAACACAGGTACAGTATGTCACGGTGTGTGTGTGTGTGTGTGTGTGTGTGTGTGTGTGTGTGTGTGTGTGTGTGTGTGTGTGTGTGTTTGTTAAGTAAGTTTATTTGGCGAAGTTGTGTTAAATGTGTTGTATATGTGTCTTAAGTAACACTGTAGGTGTGTGGTCTTAAGTAACACTGCATGTGTGTGTATATTTTAAGTAACACTGCCTGTGTGTCTGCTAACACCTCTGTGTGTCTTAAGTAAGCACTGTCTGTGTGTGTGTGTCTGTCTTAAGCAATTGTCTCGTGGGTCTGTGTCCGAAGTAACGCTGTGTGTGTGTGTGTGTGTGTGTGTGTGTGTGTGTGTGTGTGTGTGTGTGTGTGTGTGTGTGTGTGTGTGTGTGTGTGTGTGTGTGTGTGTGTGTGTGTCATAAGTAACGGTGCTCTGTGTCTGTGTGTGTGTGTGTGTCCTGCTAACGCTGTCTGTGTGTGTGTCTCCTGGCTAACGCTGTCTGTGTGTGTGTGTCCTAAGTAACGCTATGCTGTCTGTCTGTGTGTGTGTGTCCTAAGTAACGCTGCCTGTGTGTATGTGTGTGTCCTGCTAACGCTGTCTGTGTGTGTGTATGTCCTAAGTAACGCTGTCTGTGTGTGTGTCCGAAGCAACGCTGTGCATGTGTGTGTGTCCATAACGCCGCCCGTGTGTGTGTGTGTCTCAAGTAACGCTGCCTGTGTGTGTCCCAAGTAACGCTGCCTGTGTGTGTGTGTGTGTCCTAAGTAACGCTGCCTGTGTGTGTCCTAAGTAACGCTGCCTGTGTGTGTCCTAAGTAACACTGCCTGTATGTGTGTGTAACTTTAAGTAACGCTGTGTGATTTATTTCTCTAAGTCTTCCTTGTTATTAGGAAGATTTACCTGGGTGCTGTACGACCATCTCGCATGTCGCACCTGGAAGTTTTTTTTAACGTATTTTTAATTTATGTATATTTATTTTTTTTTAATATTTTTACGTAAATATTCTTACTTTGACTTTTTGGTAAATTGTTTTATATAATTTATATTGTAAATATTTTTTTTTAGTCTTTTTATGTAAGTTTTTTTTTTATGTGATTGTGTTTTTGTTTTATGTTTGGTTTTTTCTAGGTGACCATTTTTAGGTTTTATTTGAGTGGACATAACTCCCTGAAGCTACTCTCTAGGTCAGTGTGTGGCATCAGCTACTTGTGGGTCAGAGAGGTAAGAACGTGATTGGGATTTCAGCATCGATTTATTCAGATTTGCAAGATCATAATAAAAGAGCGAAAAACTAAAATTTGCAGGATAACATTAAAGAAAAAATCGTAAAGGTTCTCCAAGGAAAGTCGGAAGGCTGAACGCTGTACCGGGGAGCCTGTACTGGGGTGAGCGCTGTACCAGGGAGCCTGTACTGGGGTGAGCGCTGTACCAGGGAGCCTGTACTGAGCGCTGTCCGGGAGCCTGTACTGGCTGAGCGGCTGTACCGAGGAGCCTGGTACTGGGGCTGAGCGCTGTACCGGGGAGCCTGTACTGGCTGGGAGGCGGCCGGGGAGCCTGTACTGGGAGAAGCAGCTCAAGAGGTGTGGAGAAATATGCTGAAGCAAACTTTGATAAACTTTTAGGGGAGGAGGAAGATTTAGGGTATAGAGGGGTTTACAGTAGAGAGGTTGAGGTGGTGGGGGTTGAGGAGGGGGGTGGTTGAGGTGGAGGGGGGTAGAGGTTGAGGTGGATGGGGGGGGAGGATGAAGGGGGGGTAGAGGTTGAGGTGGAGGGGGGGTAGAGGTTGGAGTTGGAGGGGTTCAGAGGGTGGGGGTTGTGGTGGAAGGGGAGGGTTGAGGTAGAGGTGGGGGAGGGTGGAAAGGGGGTTAAGATGGAATGCGGTGGAGGGGGCTTGCAAGCTTCAATTCAATTTTGATAAGGGGTATTGTGCAGTGGTTGATTTATGGCGGTGGGCGGGGTTATGAGTGCCGGCCACGAAGCACGAATTTCGTGAAAGGATTTTTATTGTCGCCAGTCACACGAGGCAGTGGTCATGCGAACGTCTCTCTCTCTCTCTCTCTCTCTCTCTCTCTCTCTCTCTCTCTCTCTCTCTCTCTCTCTCTTCTTCCGCCCTTTCTTAATTTCTTTCTTCTCTCACCAGGTTCTCTTCTGGTAATATAGTAGTGGTGTTGTGGTATTGGTAATATAGTGTTGATGGTGTGTGGTGTGGTGGTGACGCATTCATCTTTATTATGACGCATGGTGATGGTGGTGGAGGGGGACTGGCCTGTGTGTGTGTGTGTGTGTGTGTGTGTGTGTGTGTGTGTGTGTGTGTGTAAGATGGTGTGGATGTTCACTCTGGTTAGTTTGGGTGACGGCTTGTTGGGTATGAAGAATGAGTCATGCAAGTGTGTGGGATGATAGATACGGTCGTGCATGGTGACGTTACATGGTGGTGGTAGTGTATGCATGATGGAGTGTGTGTGTGTGTGTGTGTGTGTGTGTAGAAGGCCCTGGGTGAAGCTGCTGTCGTTCGGGTTTGTTTTGTTTACCTATATTGAACGTGTCTCGCGGGCTGCGTTTAATGGAGATCCCCTGCTCCCCTGTGTCGTGCTGTGATAACCTAAACCTTCCTTATTTTACGTTGTTGTTTTTCTCTCATGTTAAGAATGAGAAGAATCCCAGAGAGGTGGTGGTAGTAGTAGTAGTAGTAGTAGTAGTAATAATTGAAGTACAGTAATAGTATTATCGTCATTATTGTTAGTATTATTGACATTATATATTATTATTGTTGTTATTACCCTTTTTACCTTTATTATTTATTATTATTATTATTATTATTGTTATTATTATTATTCCTGCTCGGACAAAGGCAATATAATATTCCATGGCTAAGCTGAATTCATTAATGATTATGTCTGTTATTAGAACTCTCTCTCTCTCTCTCTCTCTCTCTCTCTCTCTCTCTCTCTCTCTCTCTCTCTCACACACAAACAGAGGAGGTGGTTGAGGAAGCCGGTGAGAGACGTCATTCATGTCAGACAAACAACACATTGTCACCCCCCTCCCCCCCGCCTCCCTCCCTCTCCAGCAACTGACGTCATCCCCCTGAGCCACGCGGGACTTGGTCTACTGGACGTGAGTGTCTTAAATCATCAAGTCCAAAGTTTGACTCAAGTCCAGAAGCGATTCCGGTCTTTCAACACATTCATTATGTTATTATACAATGTTCACCGTGTATGGATATCGGACTAAAATGGACTTGAAATATTGGCGAAAATTTGGACGTTGGAATCGAACCGTGAGTGAGTTTTATACTCTGGAACACACACACACACACACACACACACACACACCACGCTGTGTTCAGTCCTCGAAAAAAAGGAAATCTAGGACTCGGTCAATGATGAACGAGGAGGATTTGATAACCTTAGCAAAAATGGTCACGAGATCTTGTATTTATTACTTCCTGACGTGTTTACCCCCAGTCAGCTGATGTGAGGGTGCTTACGTGTTTACCCCCAGTCAGCTGATGTGAGGGTGCTGACGTGTTTACCCTCAGTCAGCTGATGTGTTGAGGGTGCTGACGTGTTTACCCCAGTCAGCTGATGTTAGGGTGCTGACGTGTTTACCCCCAGTCAGCTGATGTTAGGGTGCTGACGTGTTAACCCCCCCAGTCAGTTGATGTGAGGGTGCTGACGTGTTTACCCCCAGTCAGCTGATGTTAGGTTGTGACGTGTTTACGTGCTTTACCCCCAGTCAGCTGATGTAGGGTGCTGATGTGTTTAACTGGTCAGCTGATGTGAGGGTGCTGGATGTGTTTACCCCAGTCAGCTGATGTTAGGGTGCTGACGTGTTTTCCCCAGTCAGCTGATGTTGGGTTGCTGACGTGTTTACCCCCAGTCAGCTGATGTGAGGGTGCTAACGTGTTTACACCCAGTCAGCTGATGTGTGGGGTGCTGAATGTTTACCCCTCAGTCATTGATGTGAGGGTGCTAACGTGTTTACACCCAGTCAGCTGATGTGAGGGTGCTGACGTGTTTATCCCCAGTCAGCTGATGTGAGGGTGCTGACGTGTTTACACCCAGTCAGCTGATGTGAGGGTGCTGACGTGTTTACACCCAGTCAGCTGATGTGAGGGTGCTGACGTGTTTACACCCAGTCAGCTGATGTGAGGGTGCTGACGTGTTTATCCCCAGTCAGCTGATGTGAGGGTGCTGACGTGTTTACACCCAGTCAGCTGATGTGAGGGTGCTGACGTGTTTATCCCCAGTCAGCTGATGTGAGGGTGCTGACGTGTTTACACCCAGTCAGCTGATAGGCGTGTGTGTGTTGCCATGACTCCAGTAATGACGACTACAGAAAAAATATGACACAAATGACAGTATTTTGAAGTCAGCTTTTTGACTAATTGGTCTTTAATAGCTTATGAGATCACGACGATCTGTTTGTGGTAGGTAGTTTGTTATTAGCTTTTTATTAGTGACTTCTGGTCTCATGAAGATTCGGAACCCCTGCTTTAGTTCACCTGATGATCCCACGACTTAACGCTAACCTAACCTAACCTAACCTAACCTAACCTAACCTAACCTAACCTAACCCCTGCTTTAGTTCACCTCATGATCCCACGACTTAATGCTAACCTAACCTAACTTAATTTAACCTAACTTAAACTGCCTAACTAATCCTAACCTAACCTACTGTAGCTTAACCCAATCACCCCAGGTGGAATTAATTTGGTTAATCTAGATATGAAATAAGCTGAAGGGGATTAAATGAACAGGTGAGATGATTAATAATGACGAAGTGCATTAACGTAGGTGTACGAGTTGTTACGTCACGTCATCCTCGGTTAACTGGCAGGTGTGTCAGGTGTGGCAGGTGTGTAAGGCAGCGTCACACCGGTTAATTGACTACTTTAGCACGTATGTATAAGGTGTAGACAGAGAACCTCGGTTAATGGACTATAGCAAGCGTGTTAAAGCCAGGTTCGGTGTGACGAGGCTCATACACTCGGGGCTGTGAGATAATGGCAACACGATGTTATTTACATATTTTGTGGTGTAATTACCTGGCGAAAAAAGGTCAGGCACTGAGTACACGGCTGATATACCGAGGGGGAGGGGGGGGATGTGGGGGGAGGTAGGGAGGGTTGAAGTGAGGGGAGGTGGTGGGATATAGGTAGAGGGGAGGGAATGAGGGATAAGAGGTGGTCAGTGAGAAGAAAGAAATCCGTAGGTGGATGAGAGGAAGAGGGCATAGGAAAGGGTAAGGGAAGAAGAAGGTAAGGGAGGGTAAAGGGGGTAGTGGGAATGGAATAAGGGGAGGGGAGGGGAGGGAAGGGCAACAATTTGTAATTCTTAAATCATTTTCCTGAACCTCAAACTTTAATCCCACTACAAAAATACGAGACGAGTCAGACCCTAAAGTTGGTGCCGCCGCATCTTGTTTACCCTGAAGACTCCTCCTCCTCCAGTGAGTCCGGGCCTCCTCCTCCTCCTCCAGTAAGTCCGGGTCTCCTCCTCCTCCTCCTCCCGTCCTCCTCCAGTGAGTCAGGCTCCTCCTCCTCCAGAAAGTCCGGGTCTCCTCCTCCTCCTCCTCCTCCAGTAAGTCCGGGTCTCCTCGTCCCCCTCCTTTTTTTTTGTAGAGAAAGGAGGGGTGGGGGATGATTAGGGGTGGGGGAAGGAAGTTATAGTTCGGAAATTGAAGAAATTTAGGAGGAGGTAAGAGAGGGCGGGCTGACCACCTAGCTAAGCTAATGGTGTGTTAGAGTTGTGTCATGGGTTAGTTATTGTCTGTCGACACAGGCACTAGACATCCTACCCTGTCCCATATATGGGTGTTTTAAGGGCCTTATTTCATATTCCGCCGATCCTACTGGCGGATGCTGGTCTAGGGAGGTTGTCTATTGCCTGGCCGTGTAGATCGGGGGTGGTAATGGACCTTTTGAGATTTGGTAACTTTTTGGGAACCATGTATGGTTGTTGTTATCTGGTGGGAGTCTTTGAAGGAGTTCTTGCTCTGATCGTTCTATCTTTTGCCAGATTCTGCTGGCCAGGGTGTGCAGCTGCTGGTAATATCTGCGTCAACCTGGTTGTATTGGCTGGACAAACTGAATTTATTAGTTCTCCAGTGGAGAACGTTATGTTGCATTATTTTCACTGCCTTACGTGGCGAATCCATTGTGTCTTGATTTTGGTTTTGGGGGGGATCCCTCGGCTTCGTGGTTATCGTCCCCACGGATGCAGTTTGTTAAATCTACGTGTTTTTGTTTAATGGCCTCGTATCATCTCCTGTGTGGGTACTTGTGCACCCACACCGGAGACCACTGTTGATTCCTCTGTGTTAGTTGGAGTCTGAGAGACACGTATAATCTCTGGTGCGGGTACTTGTGCACCCACACCGAACCACTGTTGATTCCTCTGTGTTAGTTGGAGTCTGAGAGACACGTATAATCTCTGGTGCGGGTACTTGTGCACCCACACCGGAGACCACTGTTGATTCCTCTGTGTTAGTTGGAGTCTGAGAGACACGTATAATCTCTGGTGCGGGTACTTGTGCACCCACACCGGAGACCACTGTTGATTCCTCTGTGTTAGTTGGAGTCTGAGAGACACGTATCATCTCCTGTGTGGGTACTTGTGCACCCACACCGGAGACCACTGTTGATTCCTCTGTGTTAGTTGGAGTCTGAGAGACACGTATAATCTCTGGTGCGGGTACTTGTGCACCCACACCAAGGGCTACTGTTGTCCCCTCCGAGGTTGAGGATGTTGCCCTGGACAGTTTTGGGATGGGCAGATCGTGGTGGCGTTAAGCATTTTTCGAGTATTGTTTGAAGGCAGCCTGGGTACAGAACATCCTCCTCATGGGAGTGTTTGACAATAATGTTGGCTAGAATGTCACGGTCTTGGAGGTATCTGTCTCTGGCATTCAACAAGACTGTAGAGTCTGTAGTGGCTGCAGGGATCATAGTGACTGCAGAAGTCGGGGTCCCTATCGGCAGCACAGCCTTGTATGGTGATACTGATGTTTTTGTGGCTTTTTTGTTGTGCTTTCTTTCTCTTGGGACAGTTTATGGACATAGTGCTGTGAGGCCCATCACAGTTAAGGCATTTTAGTGGTGCATTACATTGGGTCCAGGTATGTTCCCTAGAGGTACATTTGGAACAGATCTTGTATTCCTTGGGTTTGGCGCATTTCACACTATCATGATCCTCAATGGCATAGCACCTGAGGCAGGTACAAGTGTGGTGGTATTGATCCTGTTGTATTTGGTGGTACGGTATACTATAGGTGAATGCGAGACCTGATTTGGTTGCTTTTTCAGCGTTTTCTTTTTCAGTCGTTGCTTTTATTTCCACTTCAGACTCTTCGTGAACGGATTCATCCGTTTGGAAGCAGAGAACAGTTCTTTTAGCCTTCAAAGCAGGAGGCAGGATTGGGTCATACTGCTCTTCCTTTAGATTGTCTATACATCTCTGGGACCAGAGATTATCCAGATCTTGGTCATCAAGCCATATTTTGCTTCTATTACGTTCTGGTACCTGACATTGTGTTTGCAAACAATTTCTGTCAGCTTCCGTTTGGCGGACCTGTCAGGTGGCCTCTGGTCTGTGATTAGTATTTTCGCTTTGACAGTCATTATTGCTTCTTTGAGTGAAGTACGATAGATCGGCGCAGTTATGTGCGGAGCCTAGGACAGTGTATAGCACTGTCAGTCTTACGTTCCCTATACCGGCAAGAAAGAGGGCCGGGATATCAGTTGCCCCACTGTCTTGGTTGAAGGTTTTAAAGACCACAAGGGCAGTTCACTCCCAAGAACAGCAGTTTGGTATGGCGAAAAGAAGAGGTTAAGAATCAGATTTGAAATGGTGTACAAGTGTGTGATTGTGATATTGTCGCAACGCTTGGCAGCATGGCACTCCTCCTCCAGTAAGTCCGGGTCTCCTCGTCCTCCCCCCCTAGTGAGTCCAGGTCTCCCCCTTCCTCCACCCCCCTTGACTTCCCTCCCCTACTGCCCACTACTGTTGTGATGATGATTGTTGTTGTTTACCTTAAAGGCGTTTGGGCTGTTCTGAAGGAGGTTGTAGTGGCGGTGTTGTTAATATCTATCTGTCTGTATCTATATATCTATCTATCTATCTATCTATCTATCTATCTATCTATCTATCTATCTATCTATCTATCTATGTCTAGTTAGCCGCCAAACTGTGTAAATATTTTTCGACCCCAGTACTAATGTCTGAATATCGGGGAAAGAGACAGACAGACAAAGAGAAAAAGAGGGCGATCTCGTTGGCTTATACGAGCGAGCAGGGCAAAGCAATGTTAATGAATGTGAATCTTAGGGGTGGTGGTCCCTTGTGGTGGTGGTGGTGGTGGTAGTCGTGGTGGTGGTCCCTTGTGGTGGTGGTCCCTAGTGGTGGTGGTGGTAGTCGTGGTGGTGGTCCCTTGTGGTGATGGTGGTGGTCCCTTGTGGTGGTAGTCGTGGTGGTGGTTCCTTGTGGTGGTTTAGTAGTCGACCTGTGGTGTAATGGTCAGTATTCTCGCCTCACAAGCGAGTGGTTCCGGGTTCGATTCCCAGGCTGGGTGGAACTATGGGCAAGTTTCTTTACGCCATTTGCCTTTGTCTACCCAGCAGTAATTGGGGACCTGGATGTTAGTCGATATGTGGATCGTGTTCCGGGGTAATGGTTAGCCAGTGCAGTTGGCGAGTTGTCCGGCCTTCTCAGACTATTCCTTGACACTGGGTCATGTAACGAGTGTGGAGCCCCGCTGGAGTACGAGTGTGGGTCACCCTTCCTCAACCCACCGTAACGAAAACCATGTTCAAGTAACACATCATTTTCGAGTGTTTCCTATATGGGTTTTCTCCTCTTCTTCCTCCTCCCCTTCCTCCTCCCTCCACCTACTCCTCTTCCTCTCCCCCCATCTCCTCTCCCTCCTCCTTCTTCCATGCGTGGTTGGAGGAAGAGAAGAACTAACTTAGGAAAATATGAGACTTGTGACTTTAAATATTTTTGTCTCTCTTTCCTTGTGTGGGTCACCGCCATCCTCTTTAACATCCCGCATTATTGAGTGGCTTCCTCTACCTCTTATTTCTGGCGCCTCGACCTTGCGGTGCTTAACCTAACCTAACCTAACCTAACCTAACGTAAACTAAATCAACTTAATTAAACTAAAACAAACCAAACCAACCTAACCTAATCTAACGTCACCTCTCCTAAACTAACCAATCCCTAAACTAACTTAAGGTAACCTAACCAATCCCGAAACTAACTTAAGCTAACCTAACCTAACCAAAGCTAACCTAAACTTACTTAAACTAACCAAATCTAACTTTGCCTCTCCTCTCCTCACCTAACCTAACCTAACCTAACCTAACCTAACCTAACCTAACCTAATCTAAACTAACCTAAATATCTTCCTGGTTACTGAGCGGTTTCCCCCCCTAATGGTTAACTAACAGACCCTCACAACCAACTCTCAATGAACAAAAAGAAAGAAGAAAAAGAAAGAAGAGAGAGAGAGAGAGAGAGAGTATTGCCTTGAGAGCTTTAAACGTTTCAGGAACATTATTAAGCAGCTCTAAATACTGACACTTTTTTAAGGGGTCTTTTTGAAACGCCCCTCTGAAGTATGAGTTTGACTTGGGCCCAGAGGGGTTGAAAAGATGAGGGGGGAGAGGAGAGGGGGTGGAGGTGGAGGAAAGAAGGGTGAAGGGGTGAGAGGAGGAAGGGGTGGAAGAAGAGGAGGGGGAAGAAGGGGGTAGAGGAGGAGGCTTTTTTAATGTATTCTTTTATTAATTAAGTATCTGAAGTGTGTGTGTGGTGGAGTGGAGAGGGAAGGAGTTGTGGTGGAGTGGAGAGGGAAGGAGTTGTGGTGGAGTGGAGAGGGAGGAAGGGAGGGAATTCTCGTGCAGTGCAGGAGGAAAAGGAGGAGTTGTGGAGTGATGGAGGGAATGGGATAAGGTGAAGGGGTAGGAATGGGGTCCAATTCAAGGAGGGAAATGTGAGTTGAGGGGAAGTGGCGAGTCACAGAATCTGGTGAGGGAAGAGACGAGACACTAACAGCAATCTCTCCCCTGTGTGTGTGTGTGTGTGTGTGTGTGTGTGTGTGTGTGTGTGTGTGTGTGTGTGTGTGTCGTCCGGGTAATGGTCTAGAAACTCGGAGCCGATTAAAACTTGTCTCAAGTTCCCTAATTTTGGCTTATCCTCACCGCCTTCTTTTTTCCTCACGTTCTCCCCGAGCAACCCACTCCCTCCCCACCCGTGTCTTCCCTCCCCGTCCTGACCAAGTCCTCGACCAATCCTGCCCCTCCTCGCTCCAGGATGGGTTGTCGCAGTCTTTTTTCCCTTATCTCTCCTCCTCATCGTTTAAGTCCAGTAAAGATTTTGGGGGGTAAATTTTCGTCTTATCTCTTCTACTCTTCCTCAGGGACTTTTACTTTTAAAATTTATTATTATTATTATTATTATTATTATTATTATTATTATTATTATTATTATTATTATTATTATTATTATTCATTTTTTTTGTCCTTTCCTTCACATCATCGTCCGCTCAGGAGGTCATTAACTGTCTGTATACCTGGTGGCTCACTCCCCCTATTCCCCCTCCCCTCCCCCACCCCCTATAGAGAAGGTAACCCATGTAAACACGACCCTACAAAAGATTTAATTAACCTAACTTACACCCCAAGACTAGAGTTAACGTAACCTAACCCATCGAAACAAGACCTAACCTAACCCATTCTAACGAAGACCTAACTTAACCCATCTCCACATAACCTAACCTAACCTAACCTAACCCATTCCAACAAGACGTAACCTAACCTAACAAATTCCTAACCTAATCCCACTCTCAAAACCCTACCTTTTTTTAATCTAACCATACTTGACCTAACCAACCTAACCCCACAAGACTTCAACCTAACCTACACTCTCAGTTAACATCAGGGTTTAATGTGACACCTGAAGCCCCAATGGTGTTATCCCTCCCTCCCTCCCTCCACCATTGTAGTTATTGGAAACCTCAGAATGACCCTTGAAAGGCCTCCTCTCGCCCCTAGAGACACCACATAGCGTCCAAGACCTCTACTTAACCTCCACTTCCGCCCTAACCTATCACCTCTAACCTCTCCTACCACCCCCCTCCTCTCCCCGCCTACCACACTTACCTACCGCCACCCTATAACCAACTGTCATCTCCCCCTACCACCATGCATATACAGTCATCTGCCACCTTCGCCTGCCTGCCTAACTCGCCTCCTGCTTGCCACCTCCCTGCCACCCTCTCCGTTCCCCCACCTGCCACATCTGCTTACCCCCCAGTCTGTAACCATCCTCTCCCAGTCTATAACCCCCCATCCCCCAGTCTGCCACCCCCCCAGTCTGCCACCCCCCAGTCTGCCACCCCCCAGTCTGCCACCTCCCAGTCTGCCACCTCCCCCAGTCTGCCACTCCCCCAGTCTGCCACCTCCCCCAGTCTGTCTGCCACCTCCCCCAGTCTGCCACCTCCCCAGTCTCCCCAGTCTGCCACCTCCCCCCAGTCTGCCACCTCCCCCCAAGTCTGCCACCTCCCCCAAGTCGCCACCTCCCCCCAGTCTGCCACCTCCCCCAGTCTGCCACCTCCCCCCAGTCTGCCACCTCCCTCAGAACAACCAAGACTCTGATTACCTCACCGCTGCCTTGTAATTTTCTTTTGAGGAGTTTCATGTACTTTTATGATGTCATGTTGCTGTAAGACCTTCTCTCCTTTCCTCCCTCCTCCATCTCTCCATCCTAACCCCCTCTCTCTCCTCCCTCCCCACTTCCATCTAGAACACTTTCCCCCCATCCCTCACACCTTCCCTCTACCTTCCTCTTCTCTTTCTCCCTCTTCTCTCTCCCTCTCCCTCTCACTTCTCTCTCTTTCCCTCCCTCTTCTCTCTCTCCCCCTTTTCCCTCTCCTTGCTCCGGTAGAGAAAGTGGCGCCTTTTATTGGTCAGTTGGCCGGGCAGGGTAGGGCCTTGGGTGAGCGTTAGTTGTGTGGTGTTAGCCTCATGTTACACAACCAGGGAGAGGTTAAGTGGCACAGAGAAATTGGAATGGAAGGGAGGGAGGGAGGGAGAGAGGAGGAAGGGTAATGTAGAATGGCAGGGGGGAGGAAGAAAGGAAGATGTGGAATGGCAGAGAAAAGGAAAGGAAGATGAAGGGTAATGTAAAATGGCAGGGAGGTAGACAGTAAGGAAGGAAATGTGGGATGGTAAGGAGGAGGAGTGGCGGGGAGCTTATCGTAAGGGTTCACAACGTTATCGTCCTGGGATTTTGCAGTCTTAACTATTTTTTTTTACGTTAAATTTTCCTGAGAATTCGAGATAAGAGGAAATTATTCACCTGACCCAATTAAGGTTTGGCTAAGAGATGACAGGAAAGATGGCGTTGGCATAGCACAATGACTTGAATGTAATCAGATGTGTTGTTTATTTTTACACACACACACACACACACACACACACACACACACACACACACACACACACACACAGAAGAGAGTGTGTGTGTGTGTGTGAGTGGACTAATCTTACGATAGGGCTGCGAGAAGTTGTGAAGGTGTCGTAATGGAGTCGGCTCTTAAGTTGGCTCATAAAGATGCTCACACGTTTCTTCTAGTGACTCGTGCACCTGCTGCTGCTCCTGCTGTTGATGCTGCTGCTGCTCCTCCTGCTGTTGATGATGCTGCTGCTGCTCCTGCTGTTGATGCTGCTGCTGCTCCTGCTGTTCATGTTGCTGCTGCTCCTCCTGCTGATGTTGCTGATGCTGCTGCTCCTGCTGTGATGCTGCTGTTGATGCTGCTCCTGCTGTGATGCTGCTGCTGCTCCTGCTGTTCATGTTGCTGCTGCTGCTCCTGCTGATGTTGATGCTGCTGCTCCTGCCTGCTGCTCTGATGTGTTGATGCTGCTCCTGCTGTTGATGCTGCTGTTGATGCTGCTCCTGCTGTTGATGCTGCTGCTGCTCCTGCTGTTCATGTTGCTGCTGCTCACTGCTGATGTTGCTGCTACTCCTGCTGTTGATGCTGATTCTGCTGTTGATGCTGCTCTTGCTGTTGATGCTGCTCTTGCTGTTGCTGCTGCTACTCTTGCTGTGATGCTGCTGCTCCTGCTGTTGATGCTGTCCTGCTGTTGATGCTGCTGCTTCTGCTGTGGTGCTGCTCCTGCTGTTGATTCTGCTGCTCCTGCTGTGATTCTGCTGCTGCTTCTGCTGTTGATGCTGCTCCTGCTGTTGATCTGCTGCTGTTGATGCTGCTCCTGCTGTTGATTCTGCTGCTGCTCCTGCTGTTGATTCTGCTGCTACTCCTGCTGTTGATGCTGCTCCTGCTGTTGATGCTGCTGCTACTCCTGCTGTTGATGCTGCTCCTGCTGTTGATGCTGCTACTCCTGCTGTTGCTGTTGATACTGCTCCTGCTGTTGATTCTGCTGACCGATTCTGCTTCTCCTGCTGTTGATGCTGCTCCTGCTGTTGATGCTGCTGCTACTCTTGCTGTTGATGCTACTGCTGCTCCTGCTGTTGATGCTGATGCTGCTCCTACTGTTGATACTGCTATGGCTACTGTTGCTACTACCCGGCTTGTGGACGATGGTTGTGCGGCCTCTTGCTTTTGCTGCTGCAACTGATTGCTTATTGTGGCCGCTGCTGAGTGTGGCTACCAATGGTGGTGTATTTTTGCTGCTGTATATTGAGTCGACAGCTTACTGCGGCCATTTGCTGATTGTTGGCCAGGTTAAGATGGTCATGACGACCCACCGTGACCTCTGATGGCTCTTAAATCATATAGCGGCTCCTGTTGCTGGCCAGGATCACTCGACTGTGGCCACAGTTGGTGCCACTACTAGTGTGGCCACTACCGAACACGACCTCTACTGATTGTGGCCACTACGACTACTACTGATTGTGGCCACTACCAAACACGAACCTCTACTGATTGTGACCACTTCTGAACACGAGTTCTACTAATTGTGGCCACTACCACACGACCTCTACCAATTGCCAGCCACTACCAATCGTAACCTCTACTAATTGTGGCCACTACCACACACGACCACTACCTGTAACGGCTGGTTGCTGCCAATGCTAAGTGTAGACGTTGCTAATTTGGTGTTGGGGACGTGGGGCGAGTAGGAGGGAGGGACGGAGGTGATGGGAGGACGGAGTGGGGTTTTCTTAGAAAGGGAGGTGAAAAGAAGATTAGAGGTGGGGGAAGGAAGTTATAGTTCGGAAATGGAAGAAATTTAGGAGGAGGTAAGAGAGGGCGGGCTGACCGCCTAGCTAAGCTAATAGTGTGTTAGGGTTGTGTCATGGGTTAGTTATTGTCTGTAGGTACAGGCACTAGACAGCCTACCCTATCCCATATATGGGTGTTTTAAGGGCCTTATTTCATATTCCGCCGACCCTACTGGCGGATGCTGGTCTAGGGAGGTTGTCTATTGCCTGGCCCTGTAGATCGGGGGTGGTAATGGACCTTTTGAGATTTGGTAACTTTTTGGGAACCATGTATGGTTGTTGTCGTTATCTGGTGGGAGTCTTTGAAGGAGTTCTTGCTCTGATCGTTCTATCTTTTGCCAGATTCTGCTGGCCAGGGTGTGGAGCTGCCGGTTGATGGGTTTCATTCTCAGGTCTCCATGTATCTCGGCTGTGGTTCTGGTGAAGGGGCATCTTTCACCTGTGACGAATCTTTGGCCTTCATTTTGGACCACTTGTAATTTTAATATTTGATTGGTGTTCATAGTATGAAGTGGGACTGCTGGGTAAGTCAATATCGGCATGATAAATGATGTCACCAGGCGGAGTTTTATTTTCTCAGGAAACACTTTAAAGCGGTATAGTTTTCTCAGTTCTCTTCTTGCCTTTTCCTGAATGATGTCATCTGCATACATAATATCTTCGTTATCTATTTTAGTGGGAGGCGGGGTGTCACTTGTGTAGATAATATATAGGGTGGGAGAGAGGACGCTGCCCTGAGGGACTCCGCTCATGAGTGGGAAGGTCTCTCCTGTGTGTTTTCCTACCCTCAGCCTGGCATTTCTGCCGTCAAGAAAGTTGCAAAGCAGCTTTTCAATGTTGGCGGGAAGTCCTAGTTGGAGGATCTTATATTTTAGACCGTCATGCCAGACTTTGTCAAATGCCTTCGCTACATCCCGGAGAGCTAGATTACATTGTCTACCACTCGCCGCGGCTCTGGCTATGTTTTCACATGACAGGGATATCGCTGTTGTAGTGGACTTCCCTTTCCTGAATCTGTATTGTCTGCAGTTGACTCTGTTGGTTGTTTCCTGGTGATTTCTCAGACGGTTATTGATGATTTTTTCTAAGATTTTTCCAGGTACTTCTAGGAGGGAGATCGGCCTGTAGTTTAGTGGGACGGCGGGGTTCTTTCCTTGTTTTGGTGTTAGGGTAATAATGGCCTCTTTGAATTTAGTTGGGAAGTAACCCGAGGTCAGGCAAGCGTTCATTGTGGTTCTCAGTCTCTCCATGGCCGGGTTGCTTATGTGGCTGAGGATCTCCTTGGTGATGCCTGAATAGCCAGGGGCTTTATTTTTGGTATTGGAAATGGTCTGTGTTGAGTTCTTCTGAGGTGATTGGTTTGGACAGTGGGCTGTCCACTCTCAGATCCTCCCATATGATTTCAGTGGAAGGCTGAGTGCGGTGTGTCTGGCCCCGGAGTTCATCAAGGACGAGCTCCTCGCGGGTTCCATCAAATCCCCTGTTCTCTTCATTTGTGATTCGGAAGATGTTCCTCCATATGTCCTTGAATATGGGTTCTTTGTCTTGGTCGTCATATATTTTACATGGACGGAGGTAGGAGGAGGGATGGAGTAGGAGGGAGGTAGGAGGAGGGCAGTGGGAGGGTAGGAGGGAGGGGGATGGAGGTGGGAGGGTAGGAGGAGGGATGGAGCTAGGAGGGGGTGGGAGGAGGGATGGAGGTAAGGAGGGAGTGGGAGGAGGATGGAGGTGGGAGGGTGGGAGGAGGGATAGAGGTGGGAGGAAGGGAGGTGGGAGGAGGGCGGTGGGAGGAGGGTGGGAGGATGGCAGTGGGAGGGTGGGAGGAGGGATGGAGGTGGGAGGGAGGAGGGTGGGAGGAGGGGGCGGTAGGAGGTGGGAGGAGGGATGAGTGGGAGGGTAGGAGGAGGGATGGCGGTAGGAGATGGGGAGGAGGGATGAGTAGGAGAGAGGGTAGGAGGAGGGATAAGTGGGAGGAGGAGGGGCGGTAGGGAGGGGGAAGGAGACAGGGGATGAGTAGTAGGAAGGGATGGATGGAAGTGTCGTTTGTGTTCAGGAGGGAGGAGAGGAAAGGAGGGTGGGTGTTAAGGTGTGGGAGGATGAGCGGAACCTTGACAGGAAGGGGGGTGGATGAGGCGTGAAGATGTGATAAAAGAGGAAGGAGGAAGATGGGTTTTTGAATATGTTAAGTGTCTTGTTTTTTACCTGGAGGGACAGATTGGGAGAGAGAGATTGTTCAGGTGCCAGGAGGGTGACAAAAGTCTGTATATGCATGCATCTGCGTGTGTGTGTGTGTGTGGTTTGGGTGGGGGGTGGGTGAGGGGGAGGATGGAGTGTTGATGTGTATGTGTACTGGGAAGAGAGGTGGGTGGAGGTGTGTGGTGGTGGTGGGGGGGGGGTAGAGAGGGTAGTCAGGGGGTTGTTGCAGGACCTGGCAGAATGGCTCTCCAGGATGGCCGGGATTTATGCTATTGATCTCTGCCGTACCTGACTCACACGGCCAAGACCTGTGTGTGTGTGTGTGTGTGTGTGTGTGTGTGTGTGTGTTTGACCCAGGTTTCTCAGATGTTCGTAAATCAAATATTTACCTCAGCTCTCAAGAGACGTAAGAGCGGATCCTACTGCCTCACTCACTTAACCTACCTTACAAAGACGACCGAGTCAAAATGGCGCTGATATTACACTGAGACTATACCGTGACTAAGATGGCTTCTCCTATCACTGAAAGAAATCGTGACGTCACTGCATTCGAAAATAACAAGGCATTAAGTATAGGGTCGTTCTCCCCATGACGTCACTGGTGATTAAAAGAACCGGTTGTTAGGTCATTATACATTTTACTATACCAAAACAACCGCTTGCCTTCAACCCTTCAAATATTAATACACACACACACACACGCACACGCACTCACTCACTCACTCACTCACTCACACACACACGCACTCACTCACTCACTCACACACACTCTCTTTGACCTCTTTATCCATCCTTATAATACAGAAACAACTCACATCAACTCCTTTTAACTACTACATCTATAAATTAAAACACGCTTAAAGTTACCTCTTGGAGTGTTTTAAAACTCTTCCCCACCACCACCAACAACAACAACTTCCCCACCATTACCAACAACAACAACAACTTCCCCACCACTACCAACAACAACAACAACTTCTCCACCACTATCACCAACAACAACTTCTCCACCACTGTCACCAACAACTTCTCCATCACTATCACCAACAACAACAACTTCTCCACCACTGTCACCAACAGTAACAACACCTTTTTCACTACTTCCAACTTCTTCTCCACCACCTCCTTTACCATCTCCTCCAACTTCTCCACCACCTCCTTTACCCTCTCCTCCAACTTCTCCACCACCTCCTTTACCCTCTCCTCCAACTTCACCACCACCTCCTTTACCCTCTCCTCCAACTTCACCACCTCCTTTACCATCTCCTCCAACATCTCCACCACCGCTTTCACCACCACCATTAACAAAAATAAATTTACCACCTCCATCATCTCCACCTTCTCCAACACCACCACCTGTAGCGACTCGAGTCTCCGTAAACACCACAGGGCATGGCAGGCTGGAACCTCCCTCAAGTAGACCTGGAAGTGGAGGGAGGAGGAGGAGGTGGTGAGAAGATGGCGGGAGGTGAGGGGAGAAGAGGAGAGGGAGGGGAGGTAAGAAGATGGCGGGAGGTGTGGGGAGAAGAGGAGAGGGAGGGGAGGTAAGAAGATGGCGGGAGGTGAGGGGAGGGAGGGAGCGGAGAGGGAGGTTGGGGAAGTAAGGCGAGGAGAGAAGGAGAGAGAGGAGGGCTGGAGAGGCGAAAAAGGGGGTGGTTGTGATATGACGTAGGCGATGATGTCATGTGTTGTACAAACGATAATTTTCCAGTATCTGTAATGCCACTTTAATCCCTCTCTCTCTCTCTCTCTCTCTCTCTCTCTCTCTCTCTCTCTGTGCTACTTCGCTATGTGTGTTATTCTCTTAGTCGTCCTTAGCAATGTACTACGGTATGTATTTCCAAAGGTCCCTCCCTCTCCCTCTTTTTATCTAGTCAACCCTCTCACTCCCTTCCATCTTTCCCTTCCCCTTCTCACTTCCTTCCTTCTCTCTTCACCTCTCCCCTTCCTTCTCCCTCCCCTCCCCTCCCCATTCTATTCCTCCGCAAATAATTAATCCATCTTCCTCCTCCCTCACCTCTCCCTCCTTCCCTCAATACTCCCTCCTCAATAATTTTACTTCACTTTCCTCCTCATTTCTTCCTTCCCTCTCTTCTTCCTCTCCCTCCCCTGCTTCCTCCGCTATTCCCTCCCCTGCCCTCTTTTCCTCCCCACGCCCTCCTCCTCCCCTCCCCTCTCCTCTCCCCTCCCCTCTCCCCTGAAGTTTATAGGTCTAATCTGTCTGACTTAAATTATAGTGTCGCTGTTGTGTTTATTGTCACCGACCAACACTCCGACACCTGTGATTGGCCCAGAGGAGTTGTATATATACCATTGTATTGCTGTATTTTAGGTGGGGGGGGGCGGGAGGTATTGTATTGTCACATTGTATTTCACGTATAATGGTAAGTTAGTGTATGGTGTTGTATTGTTGTTGCATTATGGTTGTTATTGTATATTTTTGTATTGTATCCATAATAGATCTATGTGATTGTAGTGTATGTATTATGTTGAGCCCATGTGACTGTATTTCGACTTTGAATTGTTGTATTATATTGTATTAAGTTGTATAATGATCGACCTCCAAATACTGTGATTGTTTTAGTTGATTAATTATATCGAGTAGTGTTGTTTGTGTGTGTCTTATTGATTAGGGGGAGAGGCGGGTAAGATATGGGGAGGAGAGGAGGGTAAGATATGGGGAGGAGAGGAGGTAAGATATGGGGAGGAGAGGAGGGTAAGATATGGGAGGGAGGAGGGCAAGATATGGGGAGGAGAGGAGGGTAAGATATGGGAGGAGGAGAGCAAGATATGGGGTAAGATATGGGGAGGAGAGGCGGGTAAGATAGATGAAGGGAGGGGGAGGAGGTAGGGGAGATTAGGTAAGAAAGAGGGAGAGAGGACGGTAGGGAAGGAGAGAGAGGAAAGGACTTTGTTTGGCTTTTTATTTCTTCTTCTACTTCTTTTTATTCTTATCATCAATTGGGGTCGGGGGATTATAGTCATTAACAACATAAAGGTAAACCTGCAATAATTAGGGAGTAATGTTATTGAGGTAATGATGGTATTAATGGGGTAGTGAGTGTTAAAGAATGGTTTAGTGTAGGTAGACGATGTTAATTAATGGGGGTCATGATGGGGAGACTATTATGATAATGGGTGGCTGGCTCTGTTGATTTACTCCCTCACCCTTCTTCTTCCATACACCCTCTCTCCCTTATCGACCTCTCCTACCCATCCATCTATCCCCCCCTATCCCACCCCCACCCCCCTCACCTACCTCTACTCAATTTTTGCCCCCCTTACCCGCCCATCCCTACCCAACCCTCCCTGCCTTCCTCCCCCACCCATCAATCCCTACCTCTTCCCCACACCTCCCTCCCTTCCCAACCCGACGGCTTTTGTAGGATTGTGTTTCCCTTTTTGTGTGTGTGATAGAGTAGAGGAGAACCAGGGAAAACACAAACATCTTGACTAAGTTGGGTTTCTTTAATCACTAACGTTTCGGAAAAATAATTTTCTATCATCAGAGCCTAGAAAACCAAAAGTTTTGAATAAGTTTTTAAAATTCAGGTTTGAGTTCAAAATTTTCATCTTTTATTCCTCTTAATTACAAACGTAATCTAGTACGTACTCTTACCAACAGAGCCTTTAATATATGTTCTAGCTATTTCCACTTGGACATTGAACTAAAATACATAAAGGAACTACTCTGTAACAATGGTTTCCCTAAGAGATTTACAGACACTTATATTGGCAAAACCCTTAATAGGTTTTTTAGTCCCACACAGCCTCAAATCCACACCGTCCCTAAATATTCTATCTATCTCACCATCCCGTACACAGGCCCACTCAGTTTCACCCTCAGAAACAAACTTAAGAAGCTTTTCAATGAATTCTATCCACAAATTTCTCTTAGACTAATCTTTAAAACCCAGAGTTCAATTAAAAAATTCTTTAAAATTAAAGACACCATACCCACACACCTGCAATCCTCAGTTGTTTATCAATTTACGTGTGCTAGCTGTAGGGCAGCGTATATAGGTAAAACAAAAAGACATTTGATAACTCGCATCCATGAACACTTGGGCCTTTCCGTCCGAACAGGCCAGTTAATCATACAACCACCAGCTATCCGAAACCACGCCCACCAACATGACCACCCGTTTTCGCCGTCAGATTTCTCAGTTCTCGGCAGGAGCAACTGTGAGACGGACCTCCTCATTATGGAAGCCTTGCATCAGTATAAATTAAAGCCATCCCTTTGTGATATGGCTTCATGTGTTTTTCGCACTAAGGCTCGTCTAAATTAGGGTAATACCCCCCTGTATATTTTTATTTCACACTTTTTTTTATTCCTGATTTTAGCTTTGTACGGAGGTTTCTCGTCATTTTTGTCGGTTTTAAATTGGATTACTCTTTCTTTAAATTTTATCGAAGGTAAATTTTCGTATAATATGTTTTTATTGTATATCACCTGTATTTAAAAAAAATTTAAAACTTATTGTTTTCTAGGCTCTGATGGTGGACACTTTCAGCAGAGGTTGAAGGCCTTGGGAATGTGGTGTTATAGGTGAATGGCTACACTGACAGCAACACAAAGGGATTGGTTGTTACTTATGATTAGATACACTGAAGATTGGATTGTCTTCACCAATCCTCCATATTAAAAAAATAGATTACGGTTTCATTTCTTGGTAATGAAAGAAAGTTGTCAGTACTAATAAGATGCAATTAGTTTATTAATGAGGATAATTAAACATATGTGGTAATTAAGCACAATGGGGTAATAATGTACAGGTGTTAGTTGTAATAAGGTGTAATTAGTGCTTTAAGAGTAACTATATAAGGTAATCAAGCATCGTGAGCTAATTAAAATATATTCTCAGTATAGGAGGAATAGTGTACACATAGTAACTAATTAGGTGTTTCTTAACTATCGTAAAGTGATACAATTGCTCTTGCCCAAACAATCGATGTAGGAAGTTTATTAATAAAGGTCATTAAGTATCGTAAAGAGATATAATTACTGACTCCCGAGATCAAAGTTAGATACTTAATAATTGGGCTAATTAGCATAGAGAAATATTAACTGAGACTTTACTACTATATTTAAGTGAGATATTTTTCTAAGTGAGGTAATTAAATGAGGTAATTAAGTGGGGTAATTAAGTAATATGACCATTCCCTCTCAAGTTTGATAGTGAGAGTAATTTAGTATCGTTTAAGTAATGTATTCACTCCCTCCCCACTACTTCTGATGCTAATTTCCGGCTTTACGCTGTTATCTTTTCTTAGTGGTTAATGATTGAAGAAATATTAATGATGATAAGGTGTGTGTGTGTGTGTGTGTGTGTGTGTGTGTGTGTGTGTGTGTGTGTGTGTGTGTGTGTGTGTGTGTGTGTGTGTGTGTGTGTGTGTGTGTGTGTGTGTTTCCCGGTTCGAGCATGATAATGTAGTTGTTGTTTTTGTTGTTGTTTGAATTGCCATGTATACTGTTAATGTTTGTTTTTTAATAAGCAAACTGTAAATATTCAGTAGTAATTATTGTTTATATTTATTAGTAGTAAGGTGAGTGTAGGACGTATGATGTATTAAAATTTATGTAAGATTCATTTAAGGTCTTTATAACTAACAGGTATTATTTGTTCCAGGTACGGCAGGTGTTGACAGGTGATTGGCTACAGGTGTTGTGGTAAGACACGTACACGCATCTGTAGCTCACTTAAGGACACGTGGTGTACTTGGCGGCGCTGTGTCCATGATGTGATGTTCTTTTACCAGGTGTGTAGCACAGGTAGTTGGCCCGCCTCTCAGGTGAGTATACAGGGTGATTCAACAAAGAGTACATTAAATTGGAGGATGGCATCCTTGGATAATTCTAAGCCACAATGTCTCTATGGTAAAATGTCAGATTCTGCAGGTGCCCACGTGTTGGTGACAGGTGCGAGCAAATTAAACATAGTCCAGGTATTCTGGAACGAGTCAGACAATCAATGGTACGACGTGTACAGGCCTGCAGTGAGGCAGAAGGGGGCAACTTTGAACATTTCCTTTAGGTTGTAACAGGAGGGGTCACACTGTAGGGATCTGTGAATAAATTATTACAAAAACCTACGGGGGCTTCACATCAAATTCACTCTCAGTAATACATCTTAAATGTATTGTAACATGGAAACTCTCCAGAATCTGACATTTTACCATGGATACATTGTGGTTTAGAATTAACCAAGAATTTCATCTTCCAATTTCATGTACTCCTTGAGGAATCACCCTGTATATTATGAATCCAGGTTCATGGCCAATTAGTTTTGATTGTATTTATATTTGTATTTTTGGTATTATTCCATAGACGGGTGTTTGTGTTGTGTTGTGTTAGCATACACGGAATTATGGTACTTTACTCTTGATTAACAAATTCATTTTGACGCTGCACAAAACGCTGAAATTAATGACGTGATGATCTTGCTCTGACGTCGTGGGTTTTCATTCTTGTTACTATATCTCCTCTGACGTCGTGGTTCTCCTTTGTGACGTCACTTGTTGACGGTAAATCGCTGTGTGACGTCAGGTAATTTTCCTGTGACGTCACGGTAATGGCCGAGCTGATCCTGGCCTAACGAGTTTCAGGGTAAAATTGTAACCAAACGCAGGAAAAAAATATTACTTTATTAATAATGCAATTCATTTAACTCGCCATTTGTACTGTGAATTCAAAAATATTTTTTTTCTGTGTTAATGCAATATATTTCCCTTCACAATTGTAATCTGAATTAATTATATATATATATATATATATATATATATATATATATATATATATATATATATATATATATATATATATATATATATATATATATATATATATCACTGATAATAGATTGTCACCATTTGTACCCTGAATTGCCAGAAACAAAAATGTCTTATAAATATTATCTATTTCAACTCGTCAGTTATACGTTGAACTAAAATAGTAATAAAAATAACTTATATTTCTCATATATTATATCTCCTTAAAACTTGTGTTCTGAATTATACCAAAAATATACTTATAAAACTTATTATTTTCCTCACCATTCGTACTCCTAATTCCCCCAAAAATAAATTTCCTGTTAATTTCTGTGGTGTTTAAATGATGCAAATAATGGCATTTTTTATATGAAGCGACAATTAAAACGGGAGCTTTATGTCCATACCTTTGTGATAACCTGTCGTAAAGTTCTCTAATATATTAAAAGATATATATATTTATTTTTTAATATGACGCTGGGTAATTGTGCTGAGATTATGAGTATTATTAGCAGGTGTGGTGGTGGTGACCTCTGACCTCTGCTGCGTAAGGTGGTACAGCTTTAAGACTGACCTAGTGCCGCTCCTCGCCTTGACCACACACTGCTGCTTGTCTGTCTGTCTGTATATACGTCTGTCCTTGTCTTGGGGTCTTGTTACTAAGGTTAGAATTTTATTTTTGTCCATTATTGTGATCTTGATTCTATGATGATATCTTATATGATCTGAGTCCATGTAGGCCAGGTCATAACCCATGACCCCTTGACCCTTTAGGCCAGGTCATGACCCTTTGACCCTCTGTAGACCAGATCATGACCCCTTGACCCAATGGAGGCCAGATCATGACTCCATGACCCTCTGTAGGTCAGGAGGTCATAACCCCTCGTCCCTCTGTAGGACAGGTCATGACCCCTTGATACTCTAGGACAGGTCATGACCCCTTGACCAAATGTAGGCCAGTTCATGACCCCTTGACCAAATGTAGGCCAAGTCATGACCCCTTGACACTCTAGGCCAGTTCATGACCCATTGACCTAATGTAGGCCAGGTCATGACCCCTTGATCCTCTGTAGGCCAAGATGTGTTGACTGATCTTGCACTAGTCCGCCATCTCTTAACCTTGAGTATCGGGTTTAAGTAAGCAAGAGGGAGGTGATTAATAAGGGAGAATAATTAATGAGGGGATGAAAGAGTAAGGAATAGTAGTGAGTGAAGAAGAGCGATTAACGAGGGAGAATAATGATTGAGGGAGAGTAATGAGTGAGGGAGTAATGAATGAGGTGGATAAGGGAGAGTAATTAGCTAGTGAGGAAAGAGTAAGGGGAGAGAAAGTAACGAGAGAGTAATGAATGAGGGGTGAGTAATTTGCGAAAGTAATTAACGATTGAGTAATGAGTGAGGGCGAGTAATTAAGGAGTGAGTAATGAGTAAGGGAGGCAATAAAAGGTTTGGTCCTCCTCCTCCTCCTCCCCACTGGCACAATGCGAGAGAGAGAGAGAGAGAGAGAGAGAGAGTGTGGATGAGAATTGGTAAGAGATCCATATGAGGAAAAGAAAGTTTGTGGAATGGGGAGGAAATTTACAAGGGATGGAAAGGTAAAGCCAAGTGAGGGAGGTGAAAAAAGTGAGGGAGGAAATAGGAAGTGAGATAATGAGGGAGAGAAGGAGGGAGATAGGATTTTATATGCCATGGGCGTAGAAGAGGGCGAGGAACACTAAGGAACGGTTCAGGTGTGATCCAGGAACACTAAGGAACGGTCCGGATACGATGGAGGAACACTAAGGGACGGTCCAGGTATGACAGAGGAACACTAAGGAACGGTCCAGGTATGATGGAGGAACACTAAGGAACGGTCCAGATGTGATCCAGGAACACTAAGGAACGGTTCAGGTATGATGGAGGTGGTACAGGTGGGCCCAAAATTAAATTACCTTCAGAACGAATAATTAAGAGCAGGTGGTATGTGTGTTCTGTTCCTTCGCCTGGTTAGTGTGTCAATATCCCTCCCTCCCCCATGCTTTGTTCTCACCGCCTCTGTGGGAAAGGAAACAGTAGTGGAGGAGAGAGGACAGGGGAAAGCTGGGAGTGAGAGGAGGGAAGGTGAAAGAAAGCTTGAGGGAATAGAAGGAAGGAAGGAGGAAAGGTTGTCCAGAGAGAGAGAGAGAGAGAGAGAGAGAGTGTGTGTGTGTGTGTGTGTGTGTGTGTGTGCGTGTGTGCCATGACTAGGGACAGATACCGTGTCTGCCAGTCAGGAAGGCAGTGAGACAGACATGTAGGAAGGTAGTGAGAGAGGTTGGCAGACAGGCAAGGAGGGAGACAGTGAGAGAGGGAGGAAGTGAGAGACTGAGACAAGGAGGCAGGCAGGGAGATAGTGAGAGGCAGGGAGGCAGACAGTGAGAGAGGCAGTGAGTGGACACGAGGCTTGAGGAAGCGGTGGGTCAAGATGCACGAGAAGCCTGGCCAGCCTTTATTGAGAGTTAGGAGACGTGGTGCGGGGAAGGAAGGAAGGAAGGGGTAGTGAGGGAAGGGAAGGAGAGAAGGAAGGAATAAAGGGGGAAGGAGAGAAGAATGGGAAGGAAGGAAGGAAGGAAGGAAGGAATAATGGGTTAGTGAGGTAAGGGAGGGAGAGAAGGAAGGGGAGGAAGGAATGAAGGTATGAGGCAGAGAAGATTTGGAAGGAAGAAATAAGGGGGAAGTGAGGGAGAAATAAAGAGAGAGAAAGGGAAAGAAAGAATAAAAGGGATAAATTAGATAGAAGTAAAGGAAGGAATAAAAAGGAAATGAAGGAATGAATGAAGGAGGAGTATACGAAAGAATACAAGAAGTTTGGGAAAGAAGAGAGGGAGTGGAGTAAGGAAAAACAGGGAGGGGAGGAATGAAAAGATGGGAATCAAAGAAGGAAGGAGTTGAGGGAGGGAGAGAGAGGCGGAAAGATATATGAGTAAAGGAGGGAAAGAGTGACTGAGAGGAGAGAGGCAACGACAAAGGTAAAGGAATATATTGGAAAATAACGAGAAAGAGAGAGAAAGAGAAAGTTCAGGGGAGAGGGGGGCCGGGGAGGCAGGAAGAGGGCCGGGGAGGGAGGAAGAGGGCCGGGGAGGGAGGAAGAGGGCGGGAGGAGGAAGAGGGCCGGGGAGGGAGGAAGAGGGCCGGGGAAGGAGAAAGAGGGCTGGGAGGGAGGAAGAGGGCCGAGGAGGGAGAAAGAGGGCCGGGAGGGAGGAAGAGGGCTGGGAGGGACGAAGAGGGCCGGGGAGGGAGGAAGAGGGCCGGGAGGGAGAAAGAGGGCTGGGAGGAGAAAGAGGGGGGGGAGGGAGGAAGAGGGGGGAGGGAGGAAGAGGCCGAGGAGGGAGGAGGAGAGGAGGGAGGAGGAGGAGGGAAGGGGTTAAATTAGAAATAGTTGTTATGATAGGATGAAGATTAGCCGGACCGGCCAACTTTATTGCTCAGTTGAGGTAATTGAGGGATGTGCGAGGAGGAAAGGGAGGTAAGAAGAGTATGAGGACAAGGAGGGAGCAGGAAGATGAAATGGAAGGAGGAGGAATAAAGAGAGGGAGAGGGGGAGGAGGAAAGGAAGAGAGAGGAGTCCTTCACCTCCCCACTTCTTCCCTCCCTTCTCTATCCTTCCTACTTCACCTTTCTTTTTCCCCCTCCATCTTTTTTCCATTCCGTCCCATCCCTCCTCCCCCTCCCCCCCCCTCCCCCCTCCCTCTCACCACCTCTAGGGTAGAAACAAAGGGTGAGGCACGAGACGCAGACCCGGGTGCTCCTTCACGGAGTCAAAAACGGGTCGCCTCTCAGCCTAGATTACTCTCACTCGGGAAGGGGAGAGTAACTAGGCAGGGAGAAGGTAACACGAAGGGGGTAGGAGGAGGGGAGGGTAACGCGATAGGGAGAGAGGAGTGAAGCAACAAATTAGGGAGAGAGATAAAATCTGTGGAGGGGAGAGGAGGGGAAGAAGTAGGGAGACGGAGTATGAATGAACCAGTGTAAGAAAAAGGGAATGAGAGAGATGAGTGAGGAGTAATTGAGAGAGGAGAAACAAAAGAGAGATCTAGAGAAGAGAATTAGAATTGAGAGAGAGAGAGAGAGAGAGTCTGGTGTAGGGAAGAGGGTGATGACAACTTTAAGAAAGGTTCCCTCGGCGTCTTATTCATTTTAACACACTGAAGTACTTCCTTGGTTCCGTGGCGACCTGTACACCAGCCTCTCGTGTAGCTCTTAAGGAGGACGATTGACGCGTAACATATCGTAACTTATGGAAGACGAACGTAACGTACACCGTCAACAGGTCGTTAAACTTAATGTGTAATAAGGTGAAGTTAACTTGTCATAATTGATACATATTACAGGTGTGTATAGACAGGTGTATATACGTATATTTGTGTATTAAGGGGGGGGGGTGTCATGTGAGGCAGCAGTAGAAGCCAAGCCTTATACTGCCGTTGTTGTTGTTGTTAAGTGTTATTGATGACTCGGGTTACTGGGGAAACTGTGAGGGATGGCCAACAGCAGCAACAGTTTGGTGAGTGAGTACAAGGGTGGCCAGTGTTTGTGTGTGCTGCCTCACCTTGTCAGAATCAAAGTCAAAGTGTGAGAGGTTAGTTTACAGGGGGAAGCTACTGCGTGGAGGAGGAAGAGCAGTAGACTGTAGTGTGTGTGTGTGTGTGGAGCTCGATGTTGTCACGGTAGTCTACAGGTGAATGTACAACTCTATGTAACATCTTTCCCTTCACGGTTCGTTCTTCCTGTGTGCGTGTGATCAGTCAAGGAGGTGTGATCAGTCAAGGGCGGGTGTTGATCAGTCAAGGAGGTGTGATCAGTCAAAGGGGTTGTTATCGGGAGCAGTATATTTTGATAATCTGATTCACCACAACTCACTTGATTCTTTGTTCAGTGAGTACAGCGGCTGGTTGTGTTGTGCCGTCGGTGGTTCATATACCAGTGTTTACACTATAGAGAGCTGCTCGGTAATGAAAACCTTCCTGGCTGGTCAACACACAGACGCCGTGTTCACGTGTATAGAGAGCGTAGTGTGAACACCATCAACAGTGTTGGTGTTCCTTCTTCAACCTAGACACTCCCATCAGCCCCTGGCTGCACTATACCTGGTCGCTGGCTGCACTATACCTGGTCGCTGGCTGCACTATACTTGGTCGCTGGCTGCACTATACCTGGTCGCTGGCTGCACTATACCTGGTCGCTGGCTGCACTATACCTGGTCGCTGGCTGCACTATACCTGGTCGCTGGCTGCACTATACCTGGTCGCTGGCTCCATCTTACCTGGTCGCTGGCTGTAACTACCTGGTCGCTGGCTGCTCTATACCCGGTCGCTGGCCGCACTATACCTGGTCGCTGGCTGCATCTACCTGGTTGCTGGCTGTAACTCACCTGGTCGCTGGCTGTAACTTACCTGGTCGCTGGCTGCACTATACCTGGTCGCTGGCTGCACTATACCTGGTCGCTGGCTGCACTATACCTGGTCGCTGGCTGCATCTTACCTGGTCGCTGGCTGTAACTCACCGGGTCGCTGGCTGTAACTCACCTGGTCGCTGGCTGTAACAACTGGTCGCTAGCTGCACTATACCTGGTCGCTGGCTGCACTATACCTGGTCGCTGGCTGCACTATACTTGGTCGCTGGCTGCACTATACCTGGTCGCTGGCTGCACTATACCTGGTCGCTGGCTGCACTATACCTGGTCGCTGGCTGCACTATACCTGGTCGCTGGCTGCACTATACCTGGTCGCTGGCTCCATCTTACCTGGTCGCTGGCTGTAACTCACCTGGTCGCTGGCTGTAACTCATCTTGTCGTTGGCCGTAACTCACCTGGTCAGCCATGTTGGGATCAATGAGGACGAGGCTGGGGTCTGGACGTTCCCCGAATTGGGTGAAGGACTTGTCCAGCCTGACTTGTTGTGTGATGGTTGCATTGGTTCCCCTGTGACCGCTCACTGTTTGTCTTATCTTTGACCCCTCCTGTCTCTCCTCCCCCCTCCTGTCCCTCCCTGTCTCTCCTCCTGTTCCTTCCTGTCTCTCCTCCCTGTACCCTTCCCTGTCTCTCCTCCCTGTACCCCTCCCTGTCTCTCCTCCCTGTACCCTTCCCTGTCTCTCCTCCCTGTACCTGTCCTCCTCCTGTACCTCCTGTCTCTCCTCCTGTACCTCCCTGTCTCTCCTCCCTGCCCCTCCTGTCTCTCCTCCCTGTACCCTTCCCTGTCTCTCCTCCCTGTACCCCTCCCTGTCTCTCCTCCCTGTACCCTTCCCTGTCTCTCCTCCCTGTACCCTTCCCTGTCTCTCCTCACTGTTCCACCTACGTCACTTTTTCCTCCACTGATAATACCACTTACATCACCCTTCTCTCTCCTCTTAAGCCACTTGCATCCCTACCTGTTCGTGTGTGTGTGTGTGTGTGAGAGAGAGAGCCAGCCATAATTTAATTCGTTTTAGACTCGTTTCTTTTATGTTTTTTTCTTCTTTTTTTCTTTGTATTCTTTTTCCGTTTCTTTTATTTATTTTTTTTCATCATCCGTTCCTTTGATCTGCTTCTCTTTTAATTTTTTTTAAGGGTCAACAACATTTGTATTTTTTTCGAGAGTCAACAACTTTTTATTTTTTTTAAGGGTCAACAACTTTTTTTTTTTACAAATGTCTACAACTTTTATTAAGGGTCAACAACTTTTTTTCCAAGGGTCAAAAACTATTTTTTTACAAATGTCTACAACTTTTATTAAGGGTCAACAACTTTTTTTTCCAAGGGTCAACAACTTTTTTTTCAATGGCCAACTTTTATTTTTTTCAAGGGTCAACAAAATTTTCCTTTAGTTCTGAATATAATCTTTCTTTATTTTCTCCCCAAATTTATCTCGCTTTAAAAACATTTTCATGATTTTTTTTTCTTTATTTATTTTGCGGGTTATTCCTTAGCTCCGTGTTTTGTTCTCCAGTGGATGAAAATATGTATTTTCAGATTTTCTTTCACCTTTTTTCCCTTCCTTTTTAGCTTTCTTTTCTCTTCTTCGTCTTCTTTCTTTCCTCCTTGCCTTTTCCTCATATTTCTATCCTCTTTCTTTTCTTTTCTCTTCTTTCCTCTTCTTTATTTTCTCCTTTTTTATTTTCCTCCTCTTCTTTCTATCTTCCTCTTCCTCGTTTTCTTTCTTTTTCAGCCCTTAACAAATAATATTCACTACTTCAATTTTAAGACTAATTTCAGAGTTGACTGACGTGTTTGTACCTTCGGCCATTACACCCACACACCATTTTCTCTATTTTGATCTATTTAAGGCTTTTACGAGGTCAAAGGTCAAAGTTCAAATCACCCACAGAATCATTTATTTTGATTTGCGGTTCGGTCACAATTAGGCCAATTAAAGTGAAAATTGGCAGAAATATACTTTTGCTGTAATTCCCACACCGTGTTTTTTTTAATCAAGTCATATATGTGTATTTTTTTTCTTTTTATAGAGGTAAAATTCACGAAAAATGGCGAATTTAGCGGATTTGGGTTTATTTAGGTCAATTGAGGGGAAGGTTGGCAGAGATATACCTTTGCTCCCTCTCTCACAATGATTTTGAAATGAAGTCAGTTATGTTTTATTACGTTTATATTTACTCATTATTTAAGGCCAAACTGTCCTATATAATGGTATTTTTTGGACCATTTTATCGTAATTAAATATATTACCAGTATGTGGAATCTGGTACTTAAGGTATAGATCGTAGACACGGATATAAAGGGACTTGGAGGCTTTTGTACGCACAGTTAAAGAAAGTTAATATCTTTACGGAGGAGATGGATGTATTTCAAAATGAACACTATGACTCCTGTTGTCTCGGCAGGGTTGTCAAAATCCTTCGTCCGATGTGTCATATTGTCTAATACAAGATTATAAATATACTTTTTTTTTTAATTCGTGTGTACAGTCAGGGCCAAAATTTCGCTTCCTCCCAAAACGAAGGAGCATCGACCCCAAACGAGAGAGAAACAGTCAGGGTAAGTCAGTTCGGAGACTGATTCCCGTGACTCAGTTTCACCGCGGGGAGTGAACTTTTGTCCCTGACTGTACATGGGCGTTTAGGAGTACTGTACTTATAAGCCTCTTCGAGCGTTTATGAATATCTGATAGGTTATATAATGTCCCGTGAGGTATTATTGACTTAAGTGGTTAAGATTGACCTCGTGGAACAGTCCCACCTGTACCGTTTTCCTATTGGTAGTTGCCGATGCTGACCTGGGGAGTGGGATTAGGTAAGATTTGGTCAGGTTAGGTTAGGTAAAGTTAGGTTAGCATTAGATTGGCATTAGGATGGTTAATTTGAGGTGAAATAAACCGAGTACCTAATTTAGAAGGTGAACTAAGATGGGTTTCTAATCTTCACTACAAAAAGTTACAGATTTGAATAAGTGTGATTTTGTTTATATGATGGAAAAAAGCCGTAGAATGACAAGATGTTGTATATTGCACTGGTAAAGTTCACCCATATCACTTGTGGTGGTGTAGGCTGCTGTGGTGGTGGTGGTTGTTGTAGTGGTGGTGGCTGTGTTGGTGTTTGTTGTGGTGGTGGTGATTGTTTTTGTGGTGGTGATTATGGTGGTAGTGGTTGAACTGGTTTTTGTTGTAGTTGTGGCTAAAGAAACTAGCGTAAAGAGTGTAGGATTGTCCCCTTTCCCACCCCCCCCCCCTTTTCTCTCCCCCTGAGGCGTGTTGTAGATGATCACATATTGAGGCGATTAAACACATAAAGACCATTGATGTGTTAAATGTTGTTACTTCGGTTTTATTTATGAGTCGACCTCCTCCTCAACCAGTTAAAAACCCTTTATATAATTGAAACGAATAAAAAAAAACTACTATTCTTTAAGGTTTTATAAAAGGATAATAGTAATTGGTGTCTCAAAATTTTATAGTCAAATAACGTAAAGTTTGTGTGCGTGAAAAAATTTATTCTTTTCTCCTGTCAGTTTGATATTGTGTAGGATGTAATGTTTTTGTTTTTTTAATATGAAACATAATCAAGTGTCATTTAGCCCAAGGTGTGATTTATACTCGCAGGTTTAATTACGTGTTGCTGGATTCCTGAGTGGTTGTTGGGTGAGGGATATTAGTTGTGTTATTTATACTGAGTTGGAATTTTTTATTTATTTTTTTCATTTTATTTAATTTTCTTTGTTTGTTTTAAATTGACTTATATATAATACTTTATAGTTTTGTTTAGTAGTAATGTATTTTATTTATTCCAAGGGTGATGAACCAGAGGCAAATACGTGGTCTATGATTTGTACTCTATTGTCGCCTCCTGCTGGGGGGCGTAAGTGAGGTTTATGCTGCCACTACAGCCTTTAACGTCAGTATTTAATCACTCCAGGAGCACTCTACGGAGGTCAGAGGTCAACACAAACACACACACACTGTGGGGGTTTCAGTGGACAACACCGCACCAGACTACTCATCGCTACAAGGCACCCTGGACAGGCTACAGGCATGGACTACGGAGAACAAGGTCACCATCAACCACACCAAAACCGTAGTCATGTACATCAATACCGCCACCACTCCAGTGCAAGCCCCAGCAGTCACAGTGGGTGCCTATCCTCTCCAGCTGGTGCAGTCTGCCAAACTCCTGGGTGTAACTATAGACAACAAACTTGACTGGAAGGCCCATGTAAATAACACAGTCAAGGCAGCCTCGTACCGTCTCTACATGCTACGAAGACTTAGGTCACTTGGGACACCCACGCCAGAGCTGAGGACCATCTACAACGCCTTTATTCTCCCCAAACTAACGTATGCGTCACCAGCCTGGTCGTCTTCTCTCAACTCCACCCAACAACGTCAGCTAGAGAAGGTACAGAAAAGGGCCTGCAGAATCATGCTCGGCGCAGAATACTCCGGCTACACCAACGCTCTCTCCACCCTGGAAATGCCATCCCTCAGTGACCTCCACCACCAAGCACTGGAAAGGTTTGGCCGTGGACTACTGCACCACCCTCGCCATCGCCACCTCCTGCCACCTGCAGCCCCCCACCCAACTCGCGCAGTCCGCCACTACAACAAAATTCAGCCCATAAGAGCCTGCACCGATAGATATAAGAACAGCACCATCCCATCTATTGTTAAAATAATAAACAACTCCTGATTTATGTACTGCACAGCCCTGTAAATGTATTCAATTCATATTATATCATTATGTCTAAATTAAATGTAAGTCTGTATATTTTCAGCCACCGGCTGCAACTCTATTAATAAACCGTATTATTATTATTATTATTACACACACACACACACACACACACACTCACTCTTGACTCATAACTTCTCTCTACCTTAACCAGTTTACCTCAAACTTTGTTAAAAATAAGTTTGTTCAAGTCTCTAAACAGAAGTATAGGTAGATGAAGATAGGGACTTTTTCTCCCTTTGACCTTTCCATACGGGTCAAAGGTCACCAGATATGTTTTTAGTCTTTTTCTTTCGTTGTTGTATTTTTCATGTCTTTTTTTTATGTAGAGTGACATTACATCTATTCGTCCATCCGTCTTCCCTTATTAATTGCTATTCCTACTCATGTTCAATATATATCTACACCCACCTACAGCCTGGTATAGTGTGGAGGTGAGGAGACGGTATAGGGGGGGGGGGAGAGCCAGTCAGTCGCCTGGCACTGGTGCCTCTGATAAGCCCACTAAGCCAGCCACAACAACGACGTCAGGGACACCCGCTTAAGTTACCGCCGGTGCCTCGGAAATCATCCTTCCCTCCACACCCCCATGTTACCCTCTCTCCTCCCTCCACACCCCCATGTTACCCTCTCCTCCCTACCCCCCATGTTCCCCTCGCTAATCCCTCCACACACTGACCCTCTCGGCTCTCACTGACCATCACCACGACCTCATTTGCAAATTTGGTGAGAAGCTTCTGCACCATCCTCGACACCGGCTCCTACTTCCACCTGAGATCCCTCGCCCGAGAAATGCTTTTCGACACCACAACCGCATCCAGCCCATACGAGTACGAACTGATCGCTATAAGAACAGCCCAGTCCCAACCATTGTAAAAATTATCAATAACTTATAATCAACCAGTGTATTCACTCCCAGTCAATCTTACTTCTTGCACTGTCACTTTGTTGAAATGCCCTGTAGTTTGAGCTTCTCCCCACCTAGTTATTATATATCATATTTGTATCACTTATGTTACTTGTATATTATTTGTAAATCAAGAGGCCCATTCCCCAATTATGTAACTGTATATTTTCTGCCTTCCGGCTGTCAAGCTCTTTCAATAAACCGTTAATTATTATTATTATTATTATTATTTTTTTTTTTTTTTTTTTTCTCTGTTCCTCTTTCCTCCTCCACACCCACATATTTCCCTCTCTCCTCCCCCCCCCCATGTACCCCTCTCCTCCCCCCATGTTCCCCTCTCCTTCCTCCACACCCCACGTCCCTATGTTCCCCTCTCCTCTCTCGGTAACCTTTCACCCACTCATTATTCTCCTCCTCCACTCGTGCATCTTCCCTTTCCCACCCATCACGGTGCCACATTGGGACAAATGGGACACATGGGGGCCACACAAGCTGCCACAGAGGGCCACACACAGCTGACGGAGAGCCACGTACAAGCTGCCACGGAGGACCTCATACAAGCTGCCACAGAGGGCCACACGCTACCACGGGGGACCACACAACCTTCCACGGAGGGCCACACACAAGCTTCCAGAGTCACACATGCTGCCACCCACACATCAGGCTGGCGGACCCTGGCAGAGTGATCTATGGCCTCGCGTATTGTCTAGTCCGATACATATTTTTCTCGAGGCGGGAGGCATTGTGGAGGGTGGGGAGGGGAGGTCCTCGGCGCCCCTCGTTGGTTTACACATAAAAGGAAGATTAATACAACCGGATGTTTAGTGCGTCTAGGCAGGGAAGGGTGGCCATGGTGAGTGTTTATGGTGGTGGTCGAGGGAGGGTAGACGAGTTGGTGCCACCTTGGTGTGTGTATGATAATTAACGGGTGACTGAAAAAATACAGCAGCCATAAGATAAAAATGTACTGTACATATAGTATATAACATACAGTACCTGTGTGGAGAGAATCGTTTAACAAGGCCTTGCAGTGTTGTTATAGTACAAGAAAGAGAGAGAGAGATGGAGAATATTTAGATTAGACAGACTTTAAAGAGAGAGACAGAGAGTAATATACATAAAGAGAGACGGGTGGGCCTGACCGTTCTCCTCACCACAGAGAATATTAGAAAAGGGAGATACAATATGAATCTGTACAGAGAGAGAGAATGAATGAATGAATGAATGAATGAATGAATAAATATAAGTGTACACCCAACGCACGTCCATGTATGTAAACATCCTCCCACACATCGTTCCTCCTCACCCGTACAGTACGTGTCGGGTCTTACACTCGGCTGGCCCTGACTCGTAACATCTCAAAGCTTTGTTAACTTCCACGTCTTTAAGAACATGTTCACTCTGTTGATGTCCAGACGCGTCCAAACGTGTTCCAAGGGATTTTGTTGATGTCCAGACGCGTCCAATCGTTCAGGTGGGTCTTCAGGTGCCACACAATCCCAGTTATGTCCTCGTGTCATACTTGTCCCGGCAGGTGTTGACATAGTGCTCACTTGTGTCCATGATTTTGTTAAGTGTTTTGTTTACCTGGCATCGATTTCATAACACTTTTCTTCTCACCCTACCCCACCACACACCCTACCCCACCACACACCCTACCCCACCCCCTGGTGCCATAGTCTCCTTCGGGTGATAATCAGATCAGTACCTGTACACAACTTAAACCATCTGCTGCCTGATTGTGTAGGAACATTTCTGAAATTCGAACCTAACCTAACCTAATCCTCTCAGGTAACATTACGGGTCTAAACTTCAGGTGAAATAAGCTGGGTGGGTAAATCTTCAGGTGAAATAGGCTGGGTGGGTAAATCTTCAGGTGAAATAGGCTGGGTGGGTAAATCTTCAGGTGAAATAAGCTGGGTGGGTAAATCTTCAGGTGAAATAAGCTGAGGGCAAGTCTTATGGAAACTTGTGGAAACAGGCAAATGTAGTACCCATATTCAAAAAGGGAGACAGAGCATCAGCGTCAAATTACCGGCCGATTAGTAGTGGGGAAATTTCTTGAATCAATTATAGCAAATAGCATCCGATCGCATTTAGAGAAAAGCAAATTAATCTAGGACTCTCAACATGGGTTTACAAAAGGAAAATCTTGTCTAACAAATCTGCTGACGTTTTTTAGGAAAGTCTTCGAGGTAGTAGATAATGACGAAAATTACGATGTTATTTACTTAGACTTTAGCAAAGCGTTCGACAGAGTACCGCATCAGAGGCTTCTGAGAAAAGTTAAGGCTCATGGTATCGAGGGGAAAGTTTTAAATTGGATAAAATTATGGCTCACCGATAGGACAGAGGGTCAGCGTAGATGGTGTTAAATCTGAGTGGGGCTGTGTAACCAGTGGGGTTCCCCAGGGGTCAGTACTTGGCCCACTTGTTCATAATCTACATAAACGATCTAGATACTGGGATCAGCAGTGACATAAGCAAGTTTGCGGATGACACCACAATAGGGCGGCAGATTAATTCAGGGCAGGATGCAAATGCACTACAGGAGGATTTAAATAAACTGCAGGGGTGGTCAGAAAAATGGCAAATGAAATTCAACACCAGTAAGTGCAGCGTACTTAATATTGAAAGAACAAAATACTGTCAATGTATACAGCCTTAACAACATCAACCCAGAGAAGTCGACTTGTGAAAGAGACTTAGGGGTACTTGTAAGCCTGGACCTACGGCCTAGAAAACAGTGCGGCAATGTTCTAAATAAGGCAAACAGAGTATTGGGTTTTATATCTAGAAGTGTAAGTAATAAGAGTGCAGAGGTCTTATTGCAACTATATCTTGCGCTAGTCAGGCCGCACCTCGATTATGCGGTTCAGTTCTGGTGCCCTTATTTTAGAATGGATATCAATTCACTAGAGTCGGTGCAGCAAAGAATGACGAAAATGATTCCGGGACTTAGAAACCTTCCATATCAAGATAGGTTAAAGAAACTAAACTTGCATTCCCTAGAAAGACGAAGAGTGCGGGGAGACATGATAGAAGTATTTAAGTGGGTGAAAGGAATCAATAAAGGAGATATAGATAAAGTTCTTATAATATCCGAGCAGGATACGGACTCGTCGCAATGGATTTAAGTTGGATAAGTTTAGGTTTAGGAGGGAGATAGGAAGGAACTGGTTCACAAATAGGGTGGTGGACGAGTGGAACAAGCTTAGCAACTTTGTAGTCAGTGCTGGAACGCTGGAAAGTTTCAAAAGGAGGCTAGATAGACTCATGGATGATAGAGAGTGGTAGTAATTCTCGACAGGAGCTGCCATGCACAGGCCAACCGGCCTATTGCAGACGCCTTATGTTCTTGTGTTCTTACATGATTCCCCCTTGAAGACCTCCACAAGTCTCTTACCGACGTCTTGTTTATTTGTCTGGTAACAGGTGAGACGTGTGGCACCCCAGACGTCAACAACTTCTGGTACGTCTTAACCGTGTACTGACACTCCCGATTTAAGACATTCCCTTCTCGTCTAGACCAGTCTTCTCCTCGACTCACTCATCTATCCCACTCCACCTCCACCCTCCTCAAATGTCATTTTCCCCCTCCTCTCAAATAACCCATTCCTCATATTCCAGTCCACTTCCCTCTCTTCCTTGCATCACCTTTTCCCCCACATCTCGACCCCACTCCACCTCTCCCGTCATCTAACCCACTCTTCCTCTTCCAACCCACTTCCTTACATCTCACCCCCATCTACCACTCCACATAAAAAAATCCCCCACCTTAGCATCTCTGTACCCATACCGGAACACTCAGCATTTAAACTTTGTGATAAACCTCTAAAGCATACACTTGAACACTATAATATTGAATGTGACACCGTCAAAGACTTCAGGCCACCTGGTTTATTGTTTCATGAATTTTGTAATTACTTCATTGAATCAGGTGTGCTTGAGGACATTCTTGCTGTTTATCCCAAATTTGCTAGCCCACACTGATTAGTCTTCAATTAGAATATGACGTCCAATGTATATGAACCACTGTCCTGCATGGCAGTGAACAATGACATCACCCACATGACTCTGACCTATATATACTGCTAATGAATATGATTTATTTCTTTGTGTACGAACCTCTGTCTTGTATGGCAGTGAACAGTGATATCAACCACATATAACTGACCTATATATACTGTTAATGAATATGATGTATTCCTTTGTGTATGAACCTCTGTCCTGCGTGGCAGTGAACAGTGATATCAACCACATATAACTGACCTACTGTATATATACTGTTAATGAATATGATGTATTCCTTTGTGTATGAACCTCTGTCCTGCGTGTGGCTGTCAGAAGTGATACCACCCTTAGTGTTAAGACCTGGCTGAATTACTCACAATAGGCAAACTGTACTCTAAGCTTTGTCAATAAATTTGTTAAACTAGAAAAACCGCCTCTGACGATCCGCACCCCACCCCAGGAGGACCAGCCATCACAGTCGGGTTGCAACACTCGATCAAGTTATCGTCACGGAGGCACAGATTGGTGGGGGATTGAGGTGGGGTGGTGGTGGGGGGAGCGACTACAGTACTGTCACTAGGGTAATAACACGCCTTGTAACCAAACATTGCGTGATCCATTTATCTGGGTAATTGGTCGTAAGAAATTGTTGTCACATTTACTGGTGTGTTATTGTGTGTGTGTGTGTGTGTGTTTTTTCATTTGATTTTATCTGTTTAGTATTTCTTGTTCGTCTTCTTTATTTTGTTATTTTTTTGTTTTCTAATATCTTGTGTTTCTTCTTATTCGTCTATTTTGTCGTTCGCTTTTTTCGTCATTATCTTGTCCTTATCTTTACATATATATATTTATTTGCTTCTTCTGTTTCCTCTTTTTTCCTCTTCTTTTTATTTTTTCCTTCCCACTTCAATTTTCTCTTTCTTTTCCTTTCCTCTTTTCTTATTCTCCTTTACATTTTTCCTCTGAATTTCTTTTCTTTCTCTTCTTCTTTCTTACTCCTTCCTCCTTTTTCTTTTCCCACTTATTGTTTCCTCATTTACTTTTATATTATTCGTAAAGTGACCACCACCACCACCACCACCACCACCACCTCCACTACCACCTAATGACGAAGATAACAGGTGACAGGTAACCATCATCAGGTGGTAGGGCTCAGGTACCATCTATTAGTAACAGTTGTGGCATGATTGGGCTCTAACCTCACCTATAACGTAACTCGACTATTCGGTTAAGGGATGCAGTCCTAATAAAGCCCCCAACCGAACTCTAGACATGGACTAATCATTAGGACTGGGGCCCATTAAGACTGGGGTCCATAAAGACAGGGGCCCATTAAGACAAGGGCCGATTAAGATAGGGCCCATTAATACAGGGGCCATTATTACAGGGTCCATTATTACAGGGGTCCATTAAGACAGGGGTCCATTTAACGAATTACCCTGGTGGTATTATGATAGTGCTATTATGCTAGTGGTACTGGTGGTGGTGTGGCACTGGTAGTGGTGGTACTGGTGGTGGTGGTGGTACTGGCACTGTTGGTGGTACTGGTGGTGATACTGGTACTGAGGTGGTACTGGTGGTGGTGGTGGTACTGGTGGTGGTGGTACTGGTGGTGGTGGTGGCACTGTTGGTGGTACTGGTGGTGGTGGTGGCACTGTGGTGGTACTGGTGGTGGTGCTGTTGGTGGTACTGGTGGTGGTAGGCGAGAGGGTGGACCAGCGGGGATGGCGTGGTAAGGTATACCGTACAGGCCAGTAGCGACCCTCTTCCTCTCTTGCATCGATCTGGTCCACTAAATGAGAATGTTGGTAGAACCTCCGTGTTGGTGGTGGTGAGTGGGTGGGTTGTGGTTGGGTGTGGGTGGGGTTGTGGTTGTGGTGAGTGGGTGGGTTGTGGTTAATGTGGTGTTGTTTTTTGGGGGTGATTGTAGTGGCGATCGTTGTTGCTGTGGTGGTTGACAATGACGATAGTTGTTGTTGTGGTGGTTGAAGTTGGGAGAATGTACTGGGAATCTGAGTCATGATGAAGCATTGAGTGTAGTTGGCGTGGACCATTGTCCCTCCCCCGAGTCTCCACCACCACATTGCCATCACCACACCACCACACCATCACCACTACCACCACCACCACACTACCACCACCAAAACAACACTATCACCACCACCACATTGCCATCACCACACCACCACATTGCCACCACCACCACACTACCGACCACCACCACACACACTACCACCACCACCACCACACTACCACCACAACCACACGGCCACCATCAGCTTCATTAATCTAGCAAACGCCCACATTTGGTGCATATACCATCACAAGCACATACACGCACGGACACACACACACACACGTACATGCCTTTGTCATACGATGGTTATGTGCGTTGTATTATGATAGCGTGTATGGCGATGCTGGTTAGTGCCTCATACAGCCGCTCTACTGCACTCTTCAACGATTGTTCACTGTACGGTACTTCAGACACACACACACACACATACACACATACACCTGTGTCCATCACGCTCTCCCCCATCTTACCGGGGTCCTTGTCCTCGTCGTTTGTGTCTCCGAAGTTACCTGTAGTAGCGGTAATCACCTGACTGGTCGATTTTTTTTTTGGGGGGTTGAGGTTGTTTTTCAGGTGCGACGTAAATCAGTGTAAATTTCTCCGCTACCTATTTCGAGCTTGGGTTAAACAGGTGTGTGTGTGTGTGTGTAATAATAATAATAATAATAATAATAATAATAATAATAATAATAAACGGTTTATTAATAGAGTTGCAGCCGGTGGCTGAAAATATACAGACTTACATTTGATTTAGACATAATAATAATATGCGTTGAATACATTTACAGGGCTGTACAGTACATAAATCAGGAGTTGTTTATTATTTTAACAATAGATGGGATGGTGCTGTTCTTATATCTATCGGTGCGGGCTCTTATGGGCTGAATTTTGTTGTAATGGCGGACTGCACGAGTTGGGTGGGGGGCTGCAGGAGGTGGCATGGCGAGGGTGGTGCAGTAGTCCACGGCCAAACCTTTCCAATGCTTGGTGGTGGAGGTCACTGACTGATGGAATTTCCAGGGTGGAGAGAGCGTTGGTGTAGCCGGAGTATTCTGCGCCGAGCATGATTCTGCAGGCCCTTTTCTGTACCTTCTCTAGCTGACGTTGTTGGGTGGAGTTGAGAGAAGACGACCAGGCTGGTGACGCATACGTTAGTTTGGGGAGAATAAAGGCGTTGTAGATGGTCCTCAGCTCTGGCGTGGGTGTCCCAAGTGACCTAAGTCTTCGTAGCATGTAGAGACGGTACGAGGCTGCCTTGACTGTGTTATTTACATGGGCCTTCCAGTCAAGTTTGTTGTCTATAGTTACACCCAGGAGTTTGGCAGACTGCACCAGCTGGAGAGGATGGGCACCCACTGTGACTGCTGGGGCTTGCACTGGAGTGGTGGCGGTATTGATGTGCATGACTACGGTTTTGGTGTGGTTGATGGTGACCTTGTTCTCCGTAGTCCATGCCTGTAGCCTGTCCAGGGTGCCTTGGAGCGATGAGTAGTCTGGTGCGGTGTTGTCCACTGTGTGTGTGTGTGTGTGTGCACTGGAAGATTTAACGTAACGGATAGCCCAAGTCACGTGAAGTATTTTATGACCCCATTAGTAAAGGTCAGAGGTCATGGGGTCGGTTCTGAAACAAAAGGAGATTGAAGAGTAGATGAAAATATTGTGGGTAGTAGTGTGTGTGTGTGTGTGTGTGTGTGTGTGTGTGTGTGTGTGTGTGTGTGTGTGTGTGTGTCCTCTACGATAGACCTTTTACAGCGTGTTCCTTACTCCTGCTTACACGTGCTTCAGGTCTCGCTCTCTCTCTCTCCTTCTCTTTACATTACTTCTTCGCTACCCACCATCCTTCCCTCCCCCATCCTTCCCTACCCCTCTCCTCCATCTTTCCCCCTTCGTCCCCATTTCTTCTCTCCTCTCCTTCCTTCCTCCGTGTCGCACTCACCACATGCACCCACGACACCAGCAGTACCAGACAGTGCTCGTGGAGGAACTAAGTCTTCACTTTGACATGCTAGCGGGGAGTTGATCGGTCTCACTGGTAATTGAAGTGTGTGTATGTACCGCGCGTTGTTGTTCACACTCATCAGTCTTCGTGGTGATGTGGGGAGGGAGTGAAGGAGGGTGTTGGGGTGGGGGAGATGGGTAGGGGGCCCCGAGTCGTATACAGGTAAATGGAGAGTTACTGCTGGAGGGTTGTTTCATTGTGAATTAAATTTTTTGTTTCCTTCTTCTTTGTTCCTTCCCTTCCCCATTCTTTGTCGTCTTCCACCATCCTAAGACTTTTTCTTTTATGTCACTCCTCCTCGCCTTTCCTCTGCCTCTTCCCCAGTTCTCTCTCATTCCCTCATCTCTTCCCGGCCCCTTTATTCATTCTCTCCCCTTCCCTGCCTGACCGCGCGCCCACCTGTAGTCAGATGGGACACAGCTGGAGAATTAATGCTCCCTCAAGTGACCATTTGCCGCCACCGCCTCCACCAACGCCTTCACTACCACCTCCACCAACGCCTCCACCAACACCGCCTCGAAGCCACCTCTGTCTCCACCACTACTTTTGTCCCCACCGCCACCACTACTGTTTCCACCTCCACTCTGTCACTACTACTATCTCCATCACCAACACCACCACCACCACCACTTTGGAAACTCATCGTGTCACCTGAAGCTCCTCAGTTTATAAGAACCTAACCTGTCCGCTTGACACGTACTTGCTCTTCCGCAATTCACCTGCTTCCCCTAAAGTTCACCTGTTCCCTGCGGTTTAAATGCTCCCCTGAAGCTCAAAGTTCACCTGAAATTCACAGCTCCCAGCCGTTCACCCGGCTATCTGAGGTTCACAGTAGGTGGCCGCGGGCGCCTGGGTGTAGGTGGCGGGTGCGGGTCTGCCTCATATCCGGCGCACGTAAGCGCTTAATGGTATTGGATGTAATGACGGATAAAATCTTTTATTGCGAATTCCAAATAAGAGACGACGGAACGTTTGGACCCAAATGCCTCTCTTGGGTATACCTGCAGTTTACCTGGTGTTTTACTTGAGTTTACCTGAGGTATACTTGGAATATACCTGAGGTTTATTGGATATACGTAGAGTTTTTATGGAATATACTTGGAGTTTACAAGGTGGTTTACCTGGGGCCTACTTTATATTTTTTACTTAGAAATACTACAGGAGTTTGCTCTGGTGATTTTACCTGTAGGCGCTGATGGATTTTACATAGGGATACAGCTGGGTTTACTTAGTAATTCACATTGAAAGTACCTGGAGGTGCACCTGGAGTTTACCTGGAGGTACAGCTGGAGTTTATCTTGAATAGTATACCTGAATCACACTTGGAATATACATGCAGTTTACCCTGATTGTACCAACAGAATATTTTTACATCAGTTAGCCCAAAGTTTACGTCATGTTGCTTGGTTTACCCCAGTTATGTTGTGAGTTTGCCTCGAGTTGTTGGTTTAATCAGTTTAAATGTTAAATATGTAGATTTTATTCAAATTTACATGGTGTTCATGTACACTTATTTCATGGTATATATGTGGACTAAAAGTTTACATGGATGATACGTGTGTTGAGTGATAAATGTGTAGACTTACTTTACAAATAAATTACGTGTAGCAACTTGAAGGTTACTATTCACAGTTTACATTAAGGTTACTGATGTTAACCTCGATTATATTGATTTAATACAATTTTACACGGGAAATGTGTGTGTGTGTTTACCTGAAGATAAATATGTAGACTGTTTTCAGTTTATACAGGTTACATTATAATTACTCAGGAAATAAGAATAGAGATATTTTTAGTTTACACACAGGTTAAATGTCATTACTTCAAGGTAGATATATGTAGAGTTTTTAGTTCACACCGAGGCTACGTTTGTTTACCTGAGTGAGGACCTTTATGTGTCTCATCTTACACGTCTCTCTGTCTCTCACGTCTCCTTACACGTCTCTCATCAATTTATCAACACCTCCCTTGTGGTTCCTCTGTACGGTGTAGGTGTGGTGGTAGACTGAGACCTGATGGTGGTAATGGTGGGAGACTGAGACCTGATGGTGGTAATGGTGGGAGACTGAGACCTGATGGTGGTAGTGGTGGTAGACTTAGACCTGGTGGTGGTAGACTGAGAACCTGATGGTGGTAGTGGTGGCAGACCGGGACCTAGTGGTGGTGAGCTGAGACCTGATGGTGGTAGTGGTGGTAGACTGAGACCTGATGGTGGTAGTGGTGGTAGACTGAGACCTGATGGTGGTAGTGGTGGTAGACTGAGACCTGATGGTGGTAGTGGTGGTAGACTGAGACCTGATAGTGGTAGTGGTGATAGACTGAGACCTGGTAGTGGTGGCAGACTGGGACCTGATAGTGGTAGTGGTGATAGACTGAGGCTTGATGGTGGTAGTGGTGGTAGACTGAGACCTAGTGGTGGTAGACTGAGACCTGATGGTGGTAGTGGTTGTGGTTGATGGAGGCATAATAATAGTGGTTAGTGGTAGTGATAGTTGTGGTTGGTGATTGTGGTAGAGTATATTAACCTCGATTTCGCAGAGGAAGTATAGACAGACATACAGAGACAGACAACACGACAGACAGACAGACAGACAGGTGCACCTTGATGTGGGGGTAAATTGAGTGAAGGCTGGACGGGTGCATCATGACAGTTTGGTGGGCAGGTGGGATGGACTGCTCTCAGGTTCCTCCAGCTGGTTGACGTTGGCCTTAGCTTGGTGGTGAGAGGGGGGTGGGAGAGGTTAGGTGGGTGGGAGGTAGAGATTGGGTGAGAGAGGTAGGGTGGGTGGGAGAGGTTGGGGAGGAGAGTAGGTGGGTTGGAGGTTGGGGGTGAGGAGTGGTAAGGTGGGTGGGGAGAGGGTGGGGGGAGGGTGGTAAGGTGGGTGGGAGCGGTTGGGGGGGAGGGAGAGGTTGGGGAGGAGTGGTGGGTGGGTGGGAGGGTTGGGGAGGGAGAGGAGTGGAGTGGGTGAGAGAGGGAGGGTGGGTGGGGAGAGAGGGTTGGGGGGAGGAGGTGGGGTTGGGGGAGGAAAAGGAATGGCGGCCGCAGGGAGGTGCACTGACCACTATTAATTCGTCTGTGTGCATTTTGGGAGGAATTTTAGGTGATGGAAGGTTATTGCACTGCAGCTTCACGTCATGGTGTGGTGGTGAGGGGACAGCTTCACGTCATGGTGTGGTGGTGGGGAGACAGCTTTACGTCATGTGGTGTGTGGTGGTGGTGGGGGACAGCTTCACGTCATGGTGTGGTGGTGGGGACAGCTTCACGTCATGGTGTGGTGGTGGGGAGACAGCTTCACGTCATGGAGTAATAGTGGTGGGGGACAGCTTCCTCGTCTCATGGTGTGGTGGTGGGGGGACGGCTTCGTCTGGTGTGTGGTAGTGGTGGGGACAGCTTCGTCATGAGTGTAGTGGTGAGGGACAGCTTCACGTCATGGTGTGGTGGTGAGGACAGCTTCACGTCATGGTGTGGTGGTGGGGACAGCCACGTCACGACCTGGTGGTGGTGGTGGGGACAGCTTCACGTCACGACCTGGTGAGGTAGTGGTGAGGACAGCTTCACGTCATGGCCTGGTGTTTTTACGGAGATTAGCCCACACGAGCACAGGTCACGGATATCAGAGACGCCTGGGGGGGTATATAATATAATAATAACAATAAAGATAATAAATAAAAATTATAATAAAACAAAATGAAAAATATATCACGAGCGAGAAACGATATACAGTACAGTATGTATGTTGTGTTGTCATAGTAAGAGAAACAATTCAGACCCTGCAATTGTGTGTAAATGAGGCAGAAAGTCAGATCAGCAACCTGGGACTTGGTCACAATTTTCGTTATGCCATATGGCAGCAGGGTCTACCATTAGACAACACATTATGCTTCCAATATCTTCCCAGGCGGTAGTAACTCCCTGTTTGGTAGCTGCCGACTACCTCGTGGTCTTTACTGTGTTTACCCCCCATACAGGGTCTTGATCCTATTCCGTAAGACTTGAATGTAAACAACGGATTTTTTGTCTTTTTTTCCAGCTGCTTTTGTTTGGGTTTTTCAAGTCTAGTTTTCTCAGTAGTTTATCTTAAAGAAAAACAAAAGCTTCTCATGTTTTATTATTTCCTACAGGGTATAACGCTTGGTAGAATCTCTTTAGAATGGGCGATAATATTACTACTGTAGCTGCCATCCTTTATGTAGTTACTGTAGTAGTTTAAGTGGGTGAGTGACTTATTTAGTTAAGTTAGTGAGTTATTTAGTATTTACATTAGTGAGTTATTTAGTTAAGTTAATGAATTATTTAGTTAAGTTAGTGAGTTATTTAGTTAAGTTAGTGAGTTATTCAGTATTTAGGTTAGTGAGTTATTTAGTTAGTGAGTTATTTAATAAGTTAGTGAGTTATTCAGTATTTAGTTTAGTGAGTTATTTAGTTAAGATAGTGAGTTATTTAATTAAGTTAACGAGTTATTTAGTTAAGTTAGTGAGTTATTTAATAAGTTAGTGAGTTATTCAGTATTTAGTTTAGTGAGTTATGTAGTTAAGATAGTGAGTTATTTAATTAAGTTAGTGAGTTATTTAGTTAAGTTAGTGAGTTATTTAATAAGTTAGTGAGCTATTTAGTTAGGTTTGTGATTTAATAAGTTAGTGGTCGCCACATCTGCGGTTATAATGAGAACAACCTTAAGGGCGTTCAAGATTTTACGGAGTCAGGTCAGGTAGTGTCGGGCAAGTGTAGCATGACACAGCAGAGCCAAGCAGCCAACAGGGCATCGCTCCTGCCTAGTAAAACACACACACACACACACACACACACACACACACACACACACACACACACACACACACACACACACACACACTCTCTCTCTTCCAGAAGACTGTACGGGAGTGGTAGTGTGGAGGAGTACCGAAGTGTTGTTGAGGTGAGGGATGACTGACAGACGAACTTAGAGGGAGAGACAAAGGAGGAAAAAGAAGATAAGATATATAGGAGTAGATAAGAGAGAGAGAGAGAGAGACATACTTCACCTGAACGTTGTACCGCCTCGGGTCTCGTGAAAGTCTCTCTCTCACACCGCACGAGACAATGGATGTTGCTTCAAGCGCCGCCCACCCCATATGTCCTTGTGACACCCGCCCACGTCGCCGCCCATCAAGATATGGGCGTGATGGGCGGCTAAAAGGATAGATCAGAATGTAGAGTATCGGTTAAAACAGAAGGCGGGCGAGGGGCTGGTGGAGACGTGGGCGATATTGGTAAGCAAATCACATGTGTAGGAATGATTGGTGGGCGTGTGTGGGCGTGGGTCTCACTAGAAGGGTGGTGCTCATGTGGACGTGGGAAGGTCGTAAAGAGGGAGAGAGGGGAGGGGGGGATTTGAAAGTGGGGATCCTTCGGTGAACTGGAATTCTCTAACAGATTCACAAGTCATCTTTCCCCTTCCCCTCCCCTCCTCCCCCTTGTAACGAGGTAAAAGGGGGTGGGGGGTGAATCAGGCCATAAATTCATGCGCAATTCAGTCGCCATGTTGGTCTGATCAGCTGGTTAAGTGAGCCAGATAGCTTCTTCCTCTTGTGGTCCAAATATTATCGCACGAATTTGAGTCTTTGAGGTTGCGGGTGGTGGGAGGGGGGGGGGGGGTTGATGTCCACTATGTGTGATTGATGACTGACGTAGGTTGGATGAGGCGTGGGAGTGGGCGTGTGAACCAAAGTGCTGTCCCACGCCACGCCCCGCGGCACCAGGTGTGGGAGGGGTCATCAAGGTCAAGGGGGCATGAAACACCTGTGTGGGAAGAGTCAGGCTGGGTCATGCCGGGGAGCTCTCTCTCTCTCTCTCTCTCTCTCTCTCTCTCTCTCTCTCTCTCTCTCTCTCTCTCTCTCTCTCTCTCTCTCTCTCTCTCTCTCTCTCTCTCTCTCTCTCTCTCTCTCTCCGCTGCTGCTGTTGACATTTCCTTGTATCTGAAGGGGAAATAATCACCTGGATATCCTGGTGCATTTAAATACATTGACCAGAGTGGGGATTACGGAGATACATTATAGAGAGTGGAAATTACAGTAATACATTAGAGCTGGGATTACAGAGATGCATTATACAGAGTGGGGATTACAGATATATATTATACAGAGTGGGGATTACAGAGATACATTAGAGTAGGGATTACAGATACATTATAGAGAGTGGGGACTACAGAGATACATTAGAGTAGGGATTACATATACATTATAGAGAGTGGGGATTGCAGAGATACATTAGAGCTGGGATTACAGAGATGCATTACTGTGGGGATTATAGAATTGCGAATCACAAGATGAATAAATAAATTTAACAGTAAGGATTTATCAGATACATTTACGAGTGGTGATTACATAGATATTAAGCAGTAGGGATTTAACAGAGATATTTATTAGAGTGGATTTAATATATACTAAACAGTAGGGATTTAACAGAGATATTAATTAGAGTGGATTTAATATATACTAAACAGTAGGGATTTAACAGATATTTAACAGTAGGGATTTAACAGATATATTAAATTGAGTGAGGATTTAATAGAGACACACACAACGGGCTGGGGATTTAGGAGAAGCGGAAGAGGAGGAGGAAGATGCTGAAGGGCGTGAGAAAGTGAGAGGGGTGGATGCTGCATCACCTACCTGTCTCTTGTGTATCTCTCTGATGGTGAGGTAATTGACTTCACTATCTCCATCTGTTGGCTTCACTATCTCTTCTACCTGTTGGCTTCACTTACCCTAAACTTGGTGGTCGGGGAGCTGTGAAGAAAGGAAGGGGTGAGAGAAGGAGGGGGAGAGGGTAAAATAGGAGGGGAGAAGGGAGGAAGAAGAGTAAAAGCAACCGTAGGAGGAGAAGTGAGAGAAAAAATACGGTACAGGAAGAAGAGAACAATAAGGTGTAAGGGAGTCAAGGGAAAGGGAGGAGAAGTTAACGGTTAACAAATTTATTATGGCAAAGCTTGAGTACAGTTTGCCTTTTCTGAGTAATTCACTTGATACTGAGGGTGCTACCACTTCTCACTGCCACGCAGGACAGAGTAAAGAAAAATTTTGGATAGACAGCAAGAATGTCCTCAAGCACTCCTGATTCAATGTAGTAATTACATAGTTCATGATACAATAAGCCAGATGGCCTGAAGTCTTTGACAGTGTCACATTTCAATAATATAGTGTTCAAGTGTATGCTTTAAAGGTTTATCACAAAGTTTACATGCTGAGTGTTCCGGTATGGGTACAGCGTTAATAACTTGCCAGGTGTGTCTGTATCCCTAATTCTGGCCACGACTACATCACATACCGGTACCTCTTACCACAAAATTTTTCATATTTACTTATGCTACAACTGCCAGGTCTCTCTGCATTTCTCAGTTCTTCTAGATCAGAGTTCATGATTCTGACTTGATTTTCTTTTTATTTATTGCCCCCCCCCCCCACATCCTTGTGTAAGGTGAAGCTCAGAAGCGTTTACAGCGCCCAACAGGGAAGCATGCTAAGTTCATGCTTGCCTTTATGTCTCATGAGTTAAAGGCGTAGAAGCCTGAAGAGTGAGTGGTTTATGTCATCAAGTTATTGGAAGCTCCAACTCCCTGAATACGAATTCGCAACTTTCGACTTACAACAGGTACCTACTTTACTGCTAGGTGAACAGGGACTAATGGTGGCTAGGAAGTAAGTCCAAACAACTTCCACCGGCCCGGGAATCGAACCCGTGACATCTCGCTTGCGAGGCAAGAACGGTACCGCTTCTACCACCGGTCCCCCTCTGACTTGAATGTTTTTAAGTACAGCATTGGACAGGCCAAGGTCACGGTCAACATTTTCTTTTTTACATGACTCATTGGCCAGTCTATCAGCACGGTCATGGAGGGACAAGGAGGAAAAAGAGAAAAGGGAGATGATGAGGTGAGGGGAATAAAGTGAAGGGAGTTGAGGGAAAGGGAGGAGATGGAAGAAGAGAAGAGGGAGAAGGAGGAAGAAGAGAAAAGGGAGATGCTGTGAAGGGAGTTGAGGGAAAGGGAAGAGATGGAAGAAGAGAAAAGGGAGAAGGAGGAAGAAGAGAAAGAGGAGATGAGGAATAAGAGGTGAATAAAGTGAAGGGAGTTTAAGGAAAGGGAGGGGGTGGAAGAAAAGAGGAGGGAGAAGGAGGAAGAGTGAGAGAAGAGAGAGAAGGGAGATGTGATAAAGGGTGGAGGAGGGGTCGGCTTCCTGTTACGTGGTCGGTCTCCTGCCCACAACTTTCCTATCGCTTCACCTGATAGTTCACTTACCTCAACTTTTACCTGAGGAAAGTAAACACGCGGATAGAACACGTAATGATGGAGGGTGGGTGTGCACTGGAGGCTATTATTATTATTATTATGACAGTATTATTATTATTATTATTATTATTATTATTATTATTATTATTATTATTATTATTATTATTCCCCGCTCAAGGGAAGTTTAAAGGGGACTATATATAGAAGAGCGGGCTGTGAGTCTGTCGGTTTGAGTTTCGTTATCAGAATGTGACTCAAAGGTACAGTACAGGTTGCCGAGGTATTACAGTTTATAATGCAAATTGGTCTATTATTAAAAACGGGTTAATTTTTTATATGTACATACTGTATATTATGTAGAGTAGGCTTAATTTTTTTGTGAATATCATTATGTAACTGGCTGTAGCTCACTCACTCACTCACTCACTCTCACTGTCTCTCATCTTGACTGTTTCTAATCTTGCCTCCAGCGTGTCAGGTGAATCTTGTCAGGTGGTGGTGGTACACGCTGGCCAGCTCCACCTCCCACCTTTTTTGTCTTGTATGTCGAAGTCTTAAGTTACTCCTCCACTTCTTCTTCCTCCTCCACCTCCTATTCTTCCTTCTCCAGCTCCTCTTCTTCCTCCTCCACCTCTTCTCCTTCCTCCTCATCTTCCTCCTCATCCCTTCTCTTCCTCCTTCTCCTCCACCTCTTCTTCCTCTTTCTTCTCTCTTGATCACGTTTTGATTAGTCTTCTTCCTTTTCTCCTCCTCCTCCTCCTCCTCCTCCTCCTCCTCCTCTCCCTCCTCCTCCTCCTCCTCCCCGAACCCTTTATTACCCACAGTTGTTTGCGGCGAACAGTTTCTACAGTACAGGCTGGGTAAGAGACGGGTGTATAGTGCTAATGTTTAGTTTCTTTCTTTCTTGTTTGTTTTTTCTTCTTTTTCTTCTCGTGTATTTTTCTTTTTCATTTTTCTGTATTTATTTTTTTTTATTTCTCTAATCCAATTCCAGCTCACTTGTATGCCGAGCTAAACCTTTTTATAATACCGAATTGTTTATACCAAGGGGAGTCCAAATAGCCCGTGTGTGTGTGTGTGTGTGTGTGTGTGTGTGTGTGTGTGTGTGTGTGTGTGTGTGTGTGTGTGTGTGTGTGTATGCTGTACTAGCCAACATCTCCGGAGCTTGTCGTGCTCTGACTGCCATAAAGTGACCTATGACGCAATGAATGTGTGTTTGGCCACCACCAGTGAGAGGTTACAGTCGCTCCCCTCCTCCCCCTTCCTGGTCCCCTCCCTCCTCTGCCTACTCATCTTCCCTCCCTCCTCGACCCCCTATTGTTTATGTAGTTATTTGAAATTTGTTTATGTGTAATGGTAGCTATAGTCTGACTAAATGACTAATAAATCCAAGTGTTGGGTTGGAACAGTTGGGTTGGGTTGGGTCGGGTTGGGTTGGTTGGTTCTGTATCAGCAGATGTCATGATGTTGGGTCGGGTCGGGTCGGGTTGGGTCGGGTTGGGTTGGGTTGGGTTCCCAGTATCAGATGTTGGGTTGCCTGCAGGAAGACGACCATTAAAGATGATAACTGTTGCCCTCTGTGGAAAAAAAAACAGGAAACAACGCTTCGTCATGCATCCTGTGTTGTGATGCTTACAGACGCTGATGAGGTCATTGGCCCAGCCTGACAGTGTGGTTATCGGCAGTGCTAGGTGGTTACTGTCGGCAGTACCAGGTGGTTGCTGTCGGCAGTGCCAGGTGGTTACTGTCGGCAGTGCCTGGTTCTTACCATCAACAGTGCCAGGTGTTTAATAGCAGTGCTAGGTAGTTACCCTCGGTAGTGCCAGTCAATCAGCTGCAGGCGTGTATACCATCACTGACGTCAAGACCAGCTAGGAATTCTATTTAAAGTTTTCTGGGGTGTTGGTGCAAGTTTTCAATGGCATCCGTACTTCATGTTTCCTCTCTCGCTCACATAATATACGGAGGTGCTGGTTAGTTTGTTTACCGCTACTGTTGTGAGAGAGAGAGAGTGCGTGTGTGTGTGTGTGGGTGGGGGTCGGGGGGGTGTATGTGTGTGTTTTTCAGGAAATAACATATGTGTAATAACGCTAGCATATCCATATTTATGTATGTATGTGTGTTTGCATATATGTTAATGTGTGTGTGTGTATAAATGAAAGGTTTTAATATAGTGTTCTTTTATGCTGTTACACTGTTAGTTAAATTGCTAGTTTTGTTATTTGTAAACATTTACCGTGATGCAGGCTGGGGGAGGTGATGCAGGCTGGGGAAGGTGATGCAGGCTGGGGGAGGTGATGCAGGCTGGGGGAGGTTCATCATTAACACACCACATTTTTCTTGTCGGTGTGGTGTAGGTGTGGCAGGTTGTTAATAACACGGCACCATAACTCACCTGTCTCAGTGCCACCATTAGGTCCAGCCCACATTATCCTCGGGTGAAACACTACAGAGAATTTACGTGTTATGGCCTCAAGTCGGTGGCAGGTGTTGGTAGGGATATAGCCCGTGCTCCAGTGTTATGTGGGGTGAGTCAGCCAACCGGGCGTGCAGGGCAGAGGGAGGGCGTGCGGGAAGGCGTGCAGAAGAGTGCGTGCAGGCGGGAGGGGCACAATGGAGGGCGGATGGCCTGATGGGGGATTTTTATTTTCCCTTTGTTTGAAATTTTTAATGTAAAGGAAATTAAATCACAGAGTCGCAACCAAAACCTAACCAACCCTAACCTAAAGTAAGTTAGGTTAGGTTAAGTTTCAACTTAATCAGAATTACTTACAATTCGTTTATCACTCCTACTGTAGTTTGGTTAGGTTAGATTAGGTTAGGTTAGGTAAAGTTAGGTTAGGTAAATTCAGGTTAGGTTAGGTCAGGTAAGGTTAGTTTTGGTTACGTTGCGTTACATTAGGTAAGGTAAGGTTAGTTTAAGTTAGGTTAGGTCCCGATACTGCGATTTACTTCCCCACTACAGAATTTCTGGTAAGTGGAAAAGAAAGTCGGCTTTAGTAGGGAGGGCTGGCAGGAGGAAGGACGGGCAGGGCAGGGCAGGGCAGGGCAGGCTGGCTGGTGCAGGAGGTACAATAACCTGCACATGAACCATTACCCGGCCATAACCTGCATCGCCACGCCGCTCTCAATGTAATATTCCTTCCTGCTGCCGCTGCCCCTGGTCACGATGGTGGGGCCTGGTCTTGGTGCTGGGGCCTGGTCTTGGTGCTGGGGCCTGGTCTTGGTGCTGGGGCCTGGTTTTGGTGTTGGGGCCTGGTCTTGGTGCGTGGTTAAGACTGGTGCATAGGTAAGACTACTTGGTGTGTGGGTAAGACTCTTTGGTGTGTGGGTAAGACTGCTTGGTGTGTGGGTAAGGGGTGCATAGGTAAGACTACTTGGTGTGTGTGACTGCTTGGTGCGTGGGTAAGACTGCTTGGGTGTGTGGGTAAGACTACTTGTGTGTGGGTAAGACTGCTTCTGGTGTGGGTAAGACGCTTGGCATGGTAAGACTACTTGGTGTGTGGGTAAGACTGCTTGGTGTGTGGGTACGACTGCTTGGTGTGGGTAAGATTACTTGGTGTGTGGGTAAGACTGCTTGGTGCGTGGGTAAGACTGCTTGGTGTGTGGTAAGACTGCTTGGTGCATAGGTAAGACTACTTGGTGTGTGGGTAAGACTGCTTGGTGTGTGGTAAGACTGCTTGGTGTGTGGGTAAGACTGCTTGGTGCGTGGGTAAGACTGCTTGGTGCGTGGGTAAGACTGCTTGGTGCTTGAGTAAGACATTAAGTGATTTTAGGGTAAAGCCAGTATGGATTTTGGGTAACGTTACTGGAGTTTTGAAACTTAAATAATTCTATTTCTCAGGCAAAACTTTTCTTAACCGAAATTGTTGTTCCTGCTCGCGCGCACACACACACACACACACACACACACACACACACACACACACACACACACACACACACACACACACACACACACCACCATCACTACCATCATCATCACTACCACCATCACCACGCATCTTAACTACCACCATCATCACTACCACCATCACCACACATCTTAACTACCACCACCATCACTACCACCATCATCACTACCACCATCACCACACATCTTAACTACCACCACACATCTTAACTACCACCACCATCACTACCACCATCATCACTACCACCATCACCATGCATCTTAACTACCACCATCATCACTACCACCATCACCACGCATCTTAACTACCACCATCATCACTACCACCATCATCACTACTACCATCACACATCTTAACTACCACCACCATCACTACCACCATCACCACACATCTTAACTACCACCATCATCACTACAACCACCATCACTACCACCATCATCACTACCACCACCATCACTACAACCACCATCACTACAACCACCACCAGACATCTTAACTACTACCACCATCACCACACATCTTAACTACCACCACCATCACTACCACCACCATCACTACCATCATCATCACTACCACCATCACCACGCATCTTAACTACCACCATCATCACTACCACCATCCCACACATCTTAACTACCACCACCATCACTACCACCATCATCACTACCACCATCACCACACATCTTAACTACCACCACACATCTTAACTACCACCACCATCACTACCACCATCATCACTACCACCATCACCATGCATCTTAACTACCACCATCATCACTACCACCATCACCACGCATCTTAACTACCACCATCATCACTACCACCATCATCACTACTACCATCACACATCTTAACTACCACCACCATCACTACCACCATCACCACACATCTCAACTACCACCATCATCACTACCACCATCACTACCACCACCATCACTACATCCACCACCACACACCTTAACTACCACCATCACCACCACTAAACAACTACCACCATCACTATAATAACTACACTACACCACACTACACAATATTCCAACCCTACTACACTACACCACACTACACAATATTCCACCTCTTACTACATTATTCTCGGCTCAGATCTCTTAGGCTGAACGCTAGTAAGTGCTCGGGACTTTGTTAATTATGGATGCTCTTGATATCTTCGAATATACTGTGTCCATCAGTTACAGCAGCGACCTTGACCTCAGCAGTAGCAGTTCCCAAGACTCTCCAGCAGTTAAGATGGATGACAGTCACCTTCCTCGAGTCAGTTATAACGACATCACGAACCAGAGAGTGTTAGGACAGGGAGCGTACGGCATAGCCCGTCTTGTGAGTCTCAAGCTGGCCAATGGAGGGGTAGTCCCGGCCGTCGCCAAGACCTCCCACGAGGGCCAGTCTCTCATGGCCGAGGCCCTGGCGCTCTACCATCTTAATGGGGCTGGTGGTGCCCCTGTCCTTTATGGCGTCACCAGTGAAGACCCTCAGGCATTGGTTATGGAGTACTGTAGCGGCGTCACAGTTGACAAATTTTTAAAGTCACATTCTAAAGAAGAGTGCCTCGAGGCCTTCACCTCCATGAGTGAGGCACTCGATCAGCTCCACGCCAAGGGTTACGCTCACCGGGACCTACACGAAGAGAACATTATAATCGACGCCTCCTGCCGTCCATATACCGCACACATAATAGACCTCGGGTTCGCTATAAGACTCAAGAATGATGGACGCGACAGTGACCAACGCATTAAGGGATATGACTGGGACGGCCTCAGCGACATCCTCAAGGTCATTGAAGGGAGATGGCTAACCGCCTTAACGTTACACCTACACTGTATAAACACCTTAGTGCTTTTACCATGGGTCATCTACATAACACTATGCTGATATACTGTAGTCCACTTCTATCGCCACAACACTGTCTTCCTGGACTCTGCCATTGGGATCAGCGTCAACAATTCTGCTCCCAACTATACCGCCCTTCAGGATTTATTGAACAGTCTCCAAAACTGGGCCACCAACAACCATGTCACCATCAACCATACCAAGACCATGGTTATGCACATCAACCTCTCCTTCGACATTGTCCCACCTCCTTCCATTACTCTAGGTCCGAACACACTCCAGGTTGTAGATTCCACGAAGCTCCTCGGCGTCACCATAGACAACAAACTAAATTGGAAACCACACGTCAGTGAAGTTGTCAAATCCTCCAGTTTCCGTCTCCACCTCCTCCGCCGACTCAAGTCCCTCGGAGTTCCTGCACCCGAGCTCCTCAGTGTTTACACAACATTCATACTTCCCAAGCTCACCTATGCCTCCCCCACCTGGTCTTCCCCTAAATGCCACACAACGTAAACACCTAGAAAAAGTGCAAAAGGGCATGCAAGATTATTCTCTCCCCTTCCTACTCCACATATCAAGAAGCGCTCAACACACTGACCCTTTCGACTCTCACTGACCATCACCACGACCTCATCTGCAAATTTGGTAAGAAGCTTCTACACCATCCCCGACACCGGCTCCTACTACCACCTGAGATCCCTTGTCCGAGAATTGCTGTTCCACACCACAACCGCATCCAGCCCATACGTGCACGAACTGATCGCTATAAGAACAGCCCAGTCCCAACTATTGTAAAAATTATCAATAACTTGTAATAAATCAGTGTATTCACTCCCAGTAAACACTGCTCCTTACACTGTCACTATGTTGAAATGAACTGTAGTTTGAGCTTTTCCCCATCTAGTTATTATATGTCTCATTTGTGTCACTTATGTTACTTGTATATTATTTGTAATTCGTAACCCATTCCCCAAATATGTAACTGTATATTTTCAGCCTTCTGGCTGCCAAGCTCTTTCAATAAACCGTTAATTATTATTATTATTATTATTATTACACACACACACACACACACAGACACAGACACACACACACACACACACACATACAAAATAATAATAATAATAAATAAATAAATAAATAAATAAACAAATAAATAAATAAATAAATAAATAAATAAATAAATAAAATCTTTCTCCTTCCCTTTCACCTTTACCTTCCCTGCCTCTCCCCTTCTTCTTAAGTACCAGAGCAAACAATGAACCAATAGGGAAGTGTTCGTCGGGTTGAGTGAGGGACGTGGGAGGTAGGAGTAGGGGGGAGGAAGCAGGAGAGCAGATAAGAGGGGGGACGGAGTACATCTTCTTAATATCTCCCTCCCTCCCTCCCATACCCAATCGTCTAATCTTCCTCTCTCTCGTCCACTCCTCTTCCTTCCCTCTCACCCACTCCTCCCTCCCTCTTATCCACCCCTCTCTCCCTCACCACTCCACCCTCCACTCTCCTCCCGCTTATACTCCCCTCTCATCTACTCCTCCCCCCTTCTCACACCCCCTTACTTGTCGTGGGTGAGTAGTGTCAGCACTGTAAAGACCAACTCGTGTGCGATGGTTCGATGATTCATCTCGGCACCAGGCAGGGATGGGTTGCTAGTCCTCACGCTGCAGTTATGTGCTGGTGCAACCCTTCGTCAGCAGATCCCTCAACAAGCTCGTCAGGAGATTCTTCAAGAAACTCGTCAGCACACAGGGAGCTTCTGCAGGTCCCTCAACAAACTTGTCAGGAGGTCCTTTAAGAGGCGCGCGTCAGCAGGTCAGCTATCACTAGACTACTACAGACATACAACGTTATTAACAACAACACTGAGGTGATGGAGGCTGGTGGTGGTTGTTCCTACCTGGGTAATTAAGGATACCGGGGGACCTGTGATACCTGGTGAGAAGACTTTCACGGTCTACCGATTCCAGGCCACAGCCGAGCATGACCAACCTCTCCCTCTCTTTCACACACACACACGTCAACACTTGTCTCGTGGTCTTGATGTCGTCGCCTCATGATGGTAAAGGCCGGTCGTCAGTGCTGGCAAATTAAAGAAAGAAGAGGAGGTTGGTGAAGGTTCCTGAAGTAACTGACGTAAGACTAATAATAATGTCAGGCGTTGTTGTGACGGGACTTGGTCTTTGTTGTGACCTTAAGACACAACACCTTCAATGATGTGTCAGTTCAAGTCAGAAGAATAAGTGAGTATTGTATGTAGAAGAGTGAATGTCGCCTGCATGGCTGCTTGTGTTCCTGTAGTCACGTCCGCACTCTTACACACTGGATGTATGTGTAAATGTCATGTGCGTGTTGGTTTGCGAGTTTGTGTTTTTTCTTTGTTTTAGTGTGTGTGTGTGTGTGTGTGTGTGTGTGTGTGTGGACCAGCTGTACAACTTTTCTCCAACCATGTGTCGCGACCACCACAACCTTGTAGATGGTTGTTTCCCCTCCCTCCAACACACACACACACACACACTAGGAGCCGTAGAGCCAGCCAGGATTGTCGTGGCTCAGTGTGTGTGTAGTTAGATTCTTCTTCATTACTCTCATCTTACCCAGGAGTACATCATGCTGCTCTCCTCGCCCTGTCTGCTGCCCTCTCTGATTCTCCGTCGTGCAGGTCTTGTCTCTTCCTCCTGCTGCGTCTGTCTGCTGGGTTAATTTGTGTGTGTGTATAGATCAATACAAGTCAACATATAACTTATACATTTGGGCGACAGTCTGCATATTGTATCAGCTGAGAGAGGGGGAGATTAGCAAGGGAATTAGAAGATAGACACATACACCTAATGGTTATCACCTCGTGTAACGATGATGGCCGGCCCAAGGGCCACCAAGGCGTGAATTTGTTTAAGGTGTAGAAGCTGTCGCCAACACAACAACCACACCCTGAGTTAACGAGTTGCATGACCCAGTGTCAAGGAATAGTCCGAGAAGACCGGACAGCTCGCCAACTGCACTGGCTAACCATTACCCCGGAACACGATTCGCAAATCGATTAACATCCAGGTTCCCAATTACTGCTGGGTAGACAGAGGCAAATGGCGTAAAGAAACTTGTCCCTAGTTTCACCCTGCTCGGGGATCGAACCCGGGTCCGCTTGCTTGCGAGGCGAGCATGCTGACCATTACACCACAGGTCGACACACACACACACACACACACACACACACACGAGACCCACCTCAATGCTCAATAAATAATTTTGAAATGACCAGAGTTGGAAAGGAATTTATCAGTCGGGAATAGCTCACCTCGGGAAAAAAAAATATCCTGTATGTGTTTTATTATTTATTGCTGAAAATTGCTTTATAAAATTTTAGCGTGTGGTCATTGGGAAGGAAGCGGGGGGTCATTTGTGTTGGGGGGAGGCGGTGTTGGTTGGGGTGTGTTGCTGGGTGTGTTGCAGTGTTGGTCGTGGTGTGATGCTGAGTGCTGCTGGGTGTGGTTCTCAGTGTTGCTGGGTGTGTTGCAGTGTTGGTCGTGGTGTGATGCTGAGTGTTGCTGGGTGTGATGCTGAGTGTTGCTGGGTGTGTTGCAGTGTCGGTCGTGGTGTGTTGCTGTGGTGGTCGTGGTGTGATGCTGGGTGTGTTGTAGTGTTGGGTGTGTTGCAGTGTTGGGTGTGTTGCTGTGGTGGTCGTTGTGTGATGCTGGTTGTGTTGCAGTGTTGGCGGGGTTGGAGGCGTGGTGGAGGATGGCGGGGTAGGAGGCGTGGTGGAGGATGGCGGGGGTAGGCGTGGTGGAGGATGGCGGGATAGGAGGCGTGGTGGAGGATGGCGGGATAGGAGGCGTGGTGGAGGATGGCGGGATAGGAGGCGTGGTGGAGGATGGCGGGATAGGAGGCATGGTGGAGGATGTGGCGGGATAGAAGGCATGGTGGAGGATGGCGGGGCAGGTGGCATGGTGGAGGATGGCGGGATAGGAGACGTGGTGGAATGATGGTGGGATAATCATAAATTGAGGCCAGGAGCTTAGTGTTATTTCCTGGTGACGGTGACCGCATGCCCCGGATATGAACCTATGCATGATAGCTGTTCCTCCACGACCACCTCACTCACTGCTGCCGCCCCGTGTGTCCCCGCCCCGTCTAGGATACCCCCCCTACGCTATATGAACCTTGTATAACCCCCCACACCATGTATTAATATTGAAACAGTTTATTTAGCCAGAAGAACACAGATACAGAGTCGATAAAAATCATAATATTAACATGGCTGAGCTGTCATGTAGAAAACTGGTATATACTGTACATTTATCCCAAGGAAGTATTATGTAACATTTAGTATCATCTGCTTCTTGTCTACTTATTTATTAATTAATTATTTATTTGTATTTAGTTTTTTATTTTTCTGCATTGGATTTTTTCGTCTTTCTCGTGTATTTTTTTTATTTCTATTTTTTGTATGATTTTTTTCAGAGAGTTTTTTGTTGTATTGGATTTTTTTTATGTTGTATTTTTGGGTTTGTATTTTTTTTCCGTCATCTGGAGGGAGGACTGACTAATGTGTGGTTGAGGGAGGGAAGGGTGACCGTCGTGTGGTTGAGGGAGGGAAGGTTGACTGTCGTGTGTGGTTGAGGGAGGGAAGAATTGTGACCGTCGATGTAGTTGAGGGAGGAAGGGTGGTATCGTGTGGTTGAGGAGGAAGGTTGACTGTCGTGTGTTGAGGAGGGAAGGTTGACTGTCATTATTAGTTGTGAGGGAGGGAAGGGTGACTGTCGTGTGGTTGAGGGAGGGAGGTTGACCGTCGTGTGGTTGAGGAGGGAAGGTTGACTGTCGTGCTGGTTTGAGGAGGGGGAAGGTCGACTGTCGTGTGGTTACGGGGGAGGGTTACCGTCGTGTGGTTGGGGAGATAGGCTGTCGTGTGTGGTTGAGGAAGGAAGGTTGACTGTCAATGCCGGTTGAGGAGCCGTCCTCATTGTGGTTGAGGAGAGGTCGACTGTCGTGTGTGGTTGAGGGAGGGAGGTTGACTCGCTCAATGGTTTGAGGGGAGGAAGGGTGACCGTCGTGTATGGTTGAGGGGAGGGAGAAGGTCGACTGTCGTGTGTGGTTGAGGAGGAGGTTGTTGTCGTGTGGTTGAGGAGGAAGGGTGACCGTCGTGTGGTTGAGGGAGGAAGGTTGACTGTCGTGTGGTTGAGGGAGGGAAGGAATTTGACTGTGGTGTGGTTGGGGGGAAGGGTTACCGTCATTGTGGTTGAGGGAGGGGAATTGACTGGCCGTGGTGAAGGAAGGTTGACTGTCGTGTATGGTTGAGGAGGAAGAATTTGACCGTCGTGTGGTTGAGGGAGGGAAGGTCGACTGTCGTGTGTGGTTGAGGGAGGGAAGGGTGACCGAAAGGTGACTGTCGTGTGGTTGAGGGAGGGAAGGTCGACTGTCGTATGGTGTATTTAGCTTGACATGGTGCAGTTGACGAAGGCTTTGATAGAGGCTGTTTATTTGAAAGGGTAGGTTAGGTTAGGTTAGGTTAGGTTAGGTTAGGTTAGGTTAGGTTAGGTTAGTTAGACGGATTGATGGATGGGATAAGCAGAAGTTGCTTCTTGCTCTTAAAACCCTGAAGAATGAACTTATGGCTACTTGAGACTTATTATAGCTGCAGCTGACACACCTGGTGATGCTGGGAGGTGTACTGTACGTAACTCTCCCGACGGCGGTGAGGACGAAACCAGACTTCACCACAGGTATGGTCGTCTCCCAGCACAGGCTTAAGTTTACTCCACCGCTATTGATATTAATATTGAAACAGTTTATTTCGCCAGAAAAATACAGATAAAATGGATAATAATAACAATATTAACATGGCTGAGCTCTCTTAGTGGCTCCTGATATATACTGTACATTTATCTCAAGGAATTATTGTATAACATTTAGTATCATCTGGTTTAGTACACGTAACATGGTGGTAGTAAGAACATATTAGAATGTCATGATTTTCACGTTTATTTTATGTTTATTTTTTATTTACATTTACATTATAAGTATATACATATTTTACAGTAGAGTTGATATACAGTAATGTGATAAGTGAGGGAAGCAATACAACATGGGTTGTGTTGGGGTGAAACAAGGGGACAGACAGTCAGTCAAGGTCATGTTGACGGCAAATATATAGTTATTGCAATAGTAATTTGTATTTACGTGACAATACATGGTATAATAGCTTTGATGGTACAATAAAAGTAAGATTATAAAGTGTGTTACAGAAGTATTAATGCTTAGACAATAGATATTTATTAAGAAATGATTTAAAGGAAGCGTAGTCTTTGCTGGGATGGGTGGAGGTAAGTTGTGACATACCTTCACACCATGATATCTACCACTGGTTTAACTATACTCCACCACTGGTTTAAGTTTTCTCCACCACTGGTTTAAGTTTTCTCCACCACTGGTTTAAGTTTTCTCTACCACTGGTTTAACTATACTCCACCACTGGTTTAAGTTTAGTCCGCCACTGGTTTAAGTTTACTCCTTCACTGGATGTAGCCAAGTCCACCACTACAGTTCCAGGCCATAGAGATTATACAACAAGAGTGAGAGCAGGGGGTGTGTGTGTGTGTGTGTGTGTGTGTTGGGTCTCAGCGCGTGGGAAGGAATTGCACCTGTAGCCAAAGTGCTTCTGTGCACCTCACCTATCCCCCCCCACGCCAGGTAGTTCTCTTTCCCTCTCCTCTCCCTCTCTCTATTGCAGGTAGTCCTCCATCCCATCCCCCCCCCTTTCTCCCTTCCACATTAATCAAATAGTTCTCTCCCACCCCTCCTTCCCTCCCACACCAGGCAGCCCCCTTCCCTCAACCGACCTTTCTTCCTCACACACCTGGCGGCCTCCCTCCCTCCCTATTCCATCATTCCTCCTCCTCACTCCTTGAACTTTCACACCTCACACCTACTCTCTTGTTTCCAACCATACATTTACATCGCCACTCTTAAAGACACTTCTAAACACACCTTTAAGTACACTCACACCGAGGCTGTATACTTCTAAGAATACTTACACCTCCCACTCATACATTTACACCCCCTACCCCTACACACACTCGCATTTACACCCTCCCCCACTCCTACATACTGTATACTCACACCCTCCCCTATTCCTACATACATTTGCATCCTTCACCCCTCCCCTCACCCATCACCTTCCCCCACCCCTCACCTTCCCCCACCCCTCACCTTCCCCCACCCATCACCTTCCCCATGATCAACAAATGGGGAATTCCTTAATAGTGTGGGCAGGACAGACGGACAGACAGAGAGAGGTGTTGGGTTCCGCCACAGCCGTTTACAGGGGAAGACGGGAGAGGCTGTGGTTTAGGGAGGGGGGAGGAGGGGGACTTAGTGGTCGAAAGTTATTAATCCTCAGGGAAATTACTTACCTGCAGTGGTGTAGGTGTGGTCAAGGAGGGGGGCTTATTAGCTGAATATGTAGCTAGTGGTGAGGGTGCTGCGGTAGTGTGGTGGGGGTGATCGTGGTAGTGTGGTAGGGGTGCTCGTGGTAATGTGGTGAGGGTGGTTAGTGGGGTGGTGGTCCTATTGTTACTATTGTTACTACTCTTGTCGAAGGGTTCCTACTGTTGCTGAGTAATTGCTGCTACTTCTGGTATTACTAATACTGGTACTACTAAATTATTATTATTATTATTATTATTATTATTATTATTATTATTATTATTATTATTATTATTATTATTATTATTATTATTATTATTCGTTTTTTGTGTGTGTTGCTCCGTGATACACTGTGGGGGTGATGCCAGTGTGAGCGTCAGAAGGTCGTGTCAGCTTTGACCTTTAGTATAGTGAGTCTCGGTGGTAAACGCTCGTATTTAACCTTATAGAGATAATGTCAGTGATAGTGCTGTACAAGTTGCTGACATTACTGTATTGTGTGTGTGTGTGTGTGTGTGTGTGTGTGTGTGTGTGTGTGTGTTTCATGTGTGATTACGTGTGTGTTGAGGGGGATTTCGTAGTAAACAAACACCACCAGCTTTGTTTCTAACCCACCACCTCCCTGAAATGAATAATGTTGAAGGTTCCGTTTTACAGCCAGTTGGAAAATTTTCCTGTCTTACTCGCCTTTCTTGTACACTACGAAACATATGGATCACGTGAAGGCTAGAACTTTAATATTTTTATCTATAGTATTAAACACTCTTACGCTAAACTATCCTACCTTAATCTAACTTCCTCCCCCCCAAAACAATTAGGGTGTTTTTAAGCATGAGGTGAAATAAACTGCAGGGGTGCCCTAATGTTCATGTGGTTAAACAAAAACATGCATACCAAAAACTTGAGGTCTTCCTGCGTTTAAAACCCTCAGGATTAGTTCAGTTCAGCCCGAGACGGATCCTGGACAGTCTTGCAAGCCCTGGGGCCCCGTTAACAATTCTCACACACCTTACATTTTCCACGGTCCAGCTGGATGGTTCCCCCAGATATTGTTTAGGCTCGCCCGCCCATCACCACCACTTGCCCGCCCATCACCACCACCACTGCCGCCCGCCCATCACCACCACACCGCCACCCGCCCATCGCCACCACACCGCCACCCGCCCACTACTACAGCACCACCAACACACCCCCGCCTGCCAACCATCACCACACCCTCACCACCACACCACAACCACCACACCACAATTCCGCCCCCACCACAACCACCACCACAATAGCGCTCACTGCCACCACACCGTCTCCCGCCCACCACCATACCACCGCCCGCCGCCACCATACCGCCCCGCCGCCCGCTCTCTCAACACTACGCTATGATTATTGATCTCACGGGAAAGTATTTTAAACTGGTGTGTCTCGCAAGATAACGCCTGTGGTCCTCCAGGTTTTGGTTAGGTTAGGTTTGGTTGGATTAGGTTCGTTTGATTGGGTTTGGTTAGATTAAGTTTGGTTTGGTTGGATAAAGTTAGGTTGGTTGGAGTTTGGTTAGGTTAGGTTATGTTGGTTTGAATTTGATTAGGATAGGTTAGGTTAGATTAGGTTATTTTCACCCTGGGATGACCAAAACAAACATATTACCCGATAGTCAACTTTGTTATTTCGACAGCATAATGTAGTCATCTTGTCAAAATAAAATAAACATTATAACCTTTTTCTTTAGTCGCCATTTACGTGAAAAAAAAATACCTTAAGATATTTTGTATTTTATTTATTTATTTATTTATTAATTTATTTATTTTTTTATAATCGGTGGCCAGGTTAGAGATTTTGAAACGACTTTTACGTTAATATTTCGTCTTAATTTGCCGTAAGTTATTGTAGAACTTGTTTTTATTTTTTTATTTTATGTCTTTAACCATCCTTCCACGCCTCCCCGCGCCCCTGCACGCCCTTCCACGCCTCTCCACGCCCCTCCACGCCTCTCCACGCCCCTCCACGCCTCTCCACACCCGACTTTAAGGTAGCGTTGTGTGGTGGAGAAGCCAAGGGAGTGTTCAGTTCAGCGTGATGGCATCAAAAGGGGAAGGAGAGAGGGGGGGAGGCTGATGGTTGGTTGGCTGGATACATCCGACAGACGTGAAGAAAAAATTCAAATTAATTTTCTTCTTTCTTTCTTTCTTTCTTCTTCTTCTTCTTCTTCTTCTAACTTTTTTTTCACCAGTTGGTAAATAAACGACTGCATCTTGGGGCAATAAGGACACGAGTCTTTTGTAATTGCCTGTCTCGCTGTAGTTTGGCTTTATTCGCATCTTGAAAACAATTCCCTCCCTCCCTCCCCTCTCCCTCATCTCTCCCTTCCCCCCTCCTCCCTCCACCCCCCTCCCCCCCCCAGCCACCCAGTTTCCTGTTTCCTCCTCTTCCTTTCTCTTATTTCTTTTCTCGTTTTCTTCAACTTTTGTTTGTTTCCTCTTCTGCTTTTCTTTCATTATTCTGTATCTGCATATTTATCTCGCCTCCTTACTCCTCCTTTTTCTCCACTTCCTCCTCCTCTATTTCATTCTACATCTCATTGTCTTCTTCTTCTTCTTCCACCTCTCTTTACTCCCTTATCTCCTTCTATCACCCTTTTCTTTCACTTCTTCTCCTCCTCATCTACCTCCTACCTCTAACCCTCTTGTCTTCTCCTTCCTCACCCACCTCCCTATATCCTCCCTCTTCCTCTCTCTCCCTACCCTTCTCTTTTTCTTCTTCCTTCCTTCTCTTCTCCTCTCCCTACCGCCTCCTCCTCCTCCTCTTTCCTTACTGCTTCCCCTCATTTCTTCTCCTTACCCTACCTTCTTCCTCCTCTCCTCCTCCTCCTCTTCCTCCTCTCCTCCTCCTCCCTCCTCCTCTTCTCCTCTCCTCCCCTCCTCGTCTTCCTCCTTTTTCTTCCTCCTCCTCCTGCTCCTCTTCCTCCCCTCTTCTTCCTCCTCCCTCCTCCTCCTCCTCCTCCTCCTCCTCCTCTCCTCCTCCTCCTCCTCCTCATCATCTTCCTCCTCCTCTTCTTCCTCCTCCTCCTCCTCCTCTCCTCCTCTCCTCCTCCCTCCTCTCTCCTCTTCCTCCTCATCGTCTTCCCCTCCTCCCTCTTCTTCCTCCTCCTCCTCGTCTTCCTCCTCCTCCTGCTTCTCCTCCTCTTCCTCCTCCTCCTCCTCCTCCTCCTCCTCCTCCTCCGTAGCATCAGAGAAGAGGTATCCTGGATGAGATATTGTGGTGTGGTGTTGTGTAGGACCATAAAAGTTAAGTCATAAGGTAGGTAGCGACACTGCACCAATTTATCCTTCGCTACAGGATGGCATTAGTGGTCAGGGATGGCTGGAAGGGAGAGTGAGGTGGGAAATGGGATGGGTGTGCTGACCGGGAGGGGGGTGTGCTGATGGGAGGAGGGTGTGTGATGGGAGATGGGTGTGTGATGGGGAGGAGGGTGTGTGGGAGGGATGGGTGTGTGATGGGGAGGGAGGTGTGTGATGGGAGGAGGGGTGTGCTGATGGGGAGGGGGTGTGTGATGGGAGGATGGGTGTGTGTGGGAGATGGTATGATGGGAGATGGGTGTGTGATGGGAGGGTGTGTAATGGGAGGAGGGGTGTGTGAAGGAGGGGAGGGTGTGTGTTTGAGAGGGGGTTTGGGTAGATAAGTGAATGGTGGAAAGAAGTGTGTGTGTGGAGAGAAAAGGGTGTGTCGAGCAAATGAGTATGTGAGTGGGCGGGCAGGCGTGTTTGTTTGTCTGCATGGATAGATGAGTGTGTGTGTGTGTGTGTGTGTGTGTGTGTGTGTGTGTGTGTGTGTAATGATTGTATTACTAGAGAGGATGGAGGAGGTAGGGTAGATGTAGGGGAGGGATAGAGGGATCTTTAAGACGTTGAGGTATATGGAGATTCACGTTGGGTCAAGGTCGAGTTCTCTTCGATTATCAGATCTTCCTCTTTTTCTCTCTCTCTCCTCCTAACAACATCTGTATCTCCTCCATTCCCTTCCTTCTTTATTGTTATTGTTTGATATGATTTACTATATTACCACCTGTCTGTATACATGTTTCTCTGTTCTTGTTTCTGTTAAGCTTTTTCCTATTTGTTTATTCTCTCAGCTACCATAATTTACCTCGGCCGGGTGTTGTATTACCAGTAGCCAGAATTCACTCGTATATTGAAAGTTAATATCAAGGTCACTCAGGTATAAAAAAAAAAGATACATTTCTCTGGCCATAAGTTATACCTGACACGAGTTATTTAATAGGAATTTCAACAAGGTGAGTAATCCGATAAATTAGGACGATTTGGGTCAAGGTTACTGCCGGTTCTCGAAACTATTCCCCGTCGCTTATTGGCAAATTAATGGGGGTGTAAATTCAATGAATTATTAGAGTGTTGTAGGTGTGGGGTGTAGGTATGGGGATGTTTCAGGTGTGTAGGTGTTGTTCATGTGATCTTAGTATATTACATAAAAAGATTCTTAATATTGTAAATATCCAAGTTGTAAATAAAAACAAATTTACATAAAGAGCAACACAATTTACATAAAGAGCAACACAATTTACATGATCACCAACACCCTCTTCCGTATACTCACACATGGCCAGGTGTTTGTTTACTGGGATTCGAAACTGTGCCAATACAAGTACGGATCACTTCAAGAATCTTCCCTGCTTGTAATGTAGGTTTGAGTTCGCCTCTTATAAACCCCCCTTCCTTACTACACTATTGTCACACACTTGGTGGGTTAGTGCTGTGTGTAGCTTCCTGGCATTCAACCCCTCCATTCCTCCTCCTCTCTCTCTCCCTTAATCCCCTCCCTCCCCCTCCACTCCATTCCTCCCCCCCCCCCTCCTTCAGCTCTCCTAACCCCTCCTTCTCCCCGCTCCACTCCATTCCTCTCTCTCCTCCCTCCCCTTCCACTCTCCCCCCCTCACCTCCCACTAATCCCTTTCTCCACCTTCCCCGTCTCCCCCTTTCCTTCTCCTTCCGCCCTTCCACTAACCCCTTCCTCCACCCCTCCCTCTCCCTTCCACTAACCCATCCCTCCCCCCACCTCCCCTCTTCCTCTCCTGAACCCCCCCTCCCCTCCCCCCTCTTACTGGCGATACGATTATTTTCGTTGCAAGACTCAGCCAAGGTCAGAACACAGTAATCCTCTGAGCAAAATGGTATGTTGTGCACCGGATGACAACAACGTTTCAAATTTTGTGTTTGTGTGGCAGGGGGAGGCTGTGGGGGGAGGGAGGGGTGTGTGGGGGGAGAGAGGGGGTGTGTGGGGAGAGGAGGGGGCTGTGGGGAGGGATGGGAGGGTGTTGGGGGAGAGGAGGTGGAGGAAGACTGGAGAGGGGGAGTGAGTTACGAGGGGATATGATTGGTGTAACATTGTGGGTGTGTTGCAGGTGTAGGTGGTAGTGTTGCAGGTGTAGGTAGGTAAAGGTATGTGTGTTGCAGGTGTTGATAGCTGTGTTGCAGGTGTAGGTAGGTGTGGGTAGGTGTGTTGTAGGTAGGTTAGTTGCAGATGTAGGTAGTAGTGTTTTAGGTAAAGGAATGTGTGTTGCAGGTGTAGGTGGTAGTGTTGCAGCTGTAGGTGGTAGTGTTGCTGGTGAAAGTAGGTGTGTTGCAGGTGTAGGTAGGTGAAGCAAAGTGTGTTGCAGATGTTGATAGCTGTGTTGCAGGTGTAGGTAGGTTTGTTGCAGGTGTAGGTGGTAGTGTTGCAGCTGTAGGTGGTAGTGTTGCTGGTGAAAGTAGGTGTGTTGCAGGTGTAGGTAGGTGAAGCAAAGTGTGTTGCAGATGTTGATAGCTGTGTTGCAGGTGTAGGTAGGTTTGTTGCAGGTGTAGGTGGTAGTGTTACAGGTGTAGGTAGGTAAAGGTATGTATATTGCAGATCTTGATAGCTGTGTTGCAGGTGTAGGTAGGTGTGTTGCAGGTGTGATTGGGTGTCGCCGCTTATGGTAGAGGAGAAGCAACATTTTTATTAAGACTGCTGTTAAAATAAACATTCTTTGTCGGTAGATTAAAACAGACACCAATTAAATGTCAGCGTCGATAACACACAGAGGGCTTAAGTGTCATTTACCGGTGATTGTGGTAAGTGGTGGTGGTAGAGGATTGTGGTTGGTGGTTGTGGTAGGGGATTGCGGTTGGTGGTTGTGGTGGTAGAAGATTGTGGGAGGGGAATGTGGATTTGTGATAGGTGGTGGTAAGGGATTGTGGTGGTGGTGGTGGTGGTGGTGATAGATGATTGTGGTAGTGGGAGGGGATTATAATGTGGTGGTAGGTGATGGTAATGGATTGTGTGGTAGGTAGTGGGAAGGGATTATGATAGGTAGTGATAAGACATTGTAGTGAGATGGGATTGTGGTGGTTGTGGTAGGTGGTGACAGGTGATTGTATTAGGTGGTGGTAGTGGATTGTGGCTAGTGGTAGGTGGTGGGAGAGGATAAGAGTAGATGGTGGTGTTTGGGTATTATGATCATGGTGGTAGGGAATTGTGGTAAGTGGTGGTGGTAGGGGATTGTGATGGTGGTAGTAGAGGATTGTGGTACATCGATATTAAAATATAAAAGACAATTTAATATAAAAAAGTTGTAAAATTACTGTAAAAACTTTTGCTGTGTGGAGGGAATTTTTCGCATCACGTGAAGATTAGACCCTCATCTTATTTAACCTGAAGATTAACCACCCTAATTTTAACCTAGCCTGACTTAACCTAACCTAGGCTAATCTAACCTATCCTAACACAATGTAACCTAACCTAACTTAACCTCACACAATATAACGTTTACCTTACCTTACCTTACCTTACCTTACCTAATAGAAGACTTGGTACATGTAGACCGTGCAGAAATTTTCACCGAATCAAGTTGGATACTGAAACTTTTCATTGTCACCATTGGGCAGAGTTACGGCCCTATAGACTTTACTGCAGCGTGGTGAGGGATTGCCTGCCTCTTCTAGCTGTTTTGTTGTGGGTAAGCAGCAGGTAACTCACCCTACAACCACCCCGCAATTGCTCACCCCTCCCAAGCCACTTCCACCCCCACCAAGGGTAACTCACCCTCCATTAGCTCCCACCCCCCACCAGGTAACTCACCCCTCACAACCACTCCCACCCCCCCACCAGGTAACTCACCTCCCAGCCACCCCCACTGGGTAACTCACCCCTCCCAGCCCTTCCACCCCCACCAGGCAACTCACCCCCTCCAACCCTCCCTTACCAGGTAACTCACCTCACAACCTCCCCACCCCCACCAGGTAATTCACCCCCCATCCACATCCACCAGGTAAATACATGCCGGGTAAGCTAATTAGCAAATGTATTTTAGGTTGGGTTAGATTAGGTTAGGTTAGGTTAAGTGATGCCATATTGGTTAATAGGTATACCAATTTAAGGTTAGGTTAGGTTGTGAGGCCGTATTAGTTGAATTGAATTGAATTGAAACGGTTTATTTAGCCAGAAAAACACACATACAGAGTGGATAATAATAACAATATTAACATGGCTGAGCCAGTTGAGAACCTGAGCTCTCTATTAGGCACCTGATATATACTATACATTTATCTCAAGGAAGTATTATGTAACATTTAGTATCATCTGGAATAGTACAATAGCATGGTGTAATAAGAACATCTCATAATGTTACCAATTTTAAGTAAGTTAGTACTTAGGCAGCTACCAAACAGGGAGGTACTGCCGCCTGGGAAGATATTGGAAGCATAATGTGTTGTCTAATGGTAGACCCTGCTGCCATATGGCATCACGAAAATTGTGACCAAGTCCCAGGTTGCTGATCTGACTTTCTGCCTCATTTACACACAATTGCAGGGTCTCAATTGTTTCTCTTACTATTGACAACACAACATACATATATTGTTTCTCACTTTTGGTCTTTTTTTATTTTTTTATTTCTTTATTATTATTATTATTATTATTATTATTATTATTATTATTATTATTATTATTATTATTACATTTTCGCCCCCTAGGCCCCGATGTGGGTCAGTGACCTGTGCCCGGGTGGGCTAAAACCCGTAAAAAAAAAAGTTAACCCATTGGTAAGTTAATAGGGAAAGTGTTAAGAGGTTAATCTACGAGTCTTGATGGGGCGAATCTTTATCAATAGAGACTATGGCTGGTAAACTCACAAGGTGAATGTTAAAAGACCACTCTTCTCTCTCTCTCTCTTTCTCTCTCTTTTTTTCTCTCTCTCTCTCTCTAATTCCCACATTTCTTCACTTCTCTTCTATCAATCTCTCTCTCTCTCTCTCTCTCTCTCTCTCTCTCTCTCTCTCTCACATAGGAGTTATAGCTCAAGTAAAAGCTTTATCGTATAATTATGGCGGCGTCCATGGTAAGCCAATTAGGGGAATGAAAACTGGACAGGTGAGCAAATATTCTGATGACTTAGTGTCCGCTGTAGGCCATTACTGCCGGGTTATGTGGCGGCCTCGGGTGGATGGTGGTGGAAGTGGATGGTTAGCGAGGTGGGGAAGTGGATGGATTTGAGGTGAAGTGGATGGTTGTGGTGGGGGAAGTGGAGGGTTGTGGTGGTGGAAGTGGATGATTGTGGTGGTGGAAGTGACTGGTTGTTGTTGTTGTGATGGGGAAGTGGATGGTTGTTGTGGTGGAGGTGGATGGTTATGGTGGTCGAAGCAGATGGTTGTTGTTGGGGGAAGTGGATGGTTGTGGTGGGGGAAGTGGATGGTTGTTGTGGGGGAAGTGGAGGTGGATGGTCGTTGTGTTGATGGAGAGGCGGACGGTTGTTTTGGTGGTGGGGGAGGTGGATGGTGGTTGTGTTGATGGGGAGGTGGATGGTTGGTTGTTTTTGTTGTTGGGAGAGGTCGATGGTTGTTTTAGTGTAGGCGAAGGGATAGTTGTTGTTAGTGTTGGAAGGTGGATGGTTGTGTTACGTTTGGGAGTGTGATGTGGTGGTGTTGTGGTAGTTGAGGTGGAGTGTTCTTGTGATAGTGGGTGAGAGATGGGGTGGGGGGTGGAATCATAGAAGAGGGATGTTAGTCGGAGTTGATATATTATTATTGTTGTTGTTGTTGTTATTGTTGTTATTATTATTATTATTATTGCTGTTGTTGTTATTATTGTTTTTTCTCGTTACAGGTGAGGAAGAGACTGAGTGTTAATGAGAAGAGCTCTACCTGGTGTGAACAAACATTCATCAGAGCAATGTTTAGTGTAGCGGGGACGAGAGCAGGTCAGGAGCCAAGTGTACAACATGTTTACCGTTGTTAGTACTGTACTGCGTCTATGTGTACATTTTAAACCTGCACTGCCTCCTGTGTACATTGTTTACTTGTACTGTGTGTGTGTGTGTGTGTGTGTGTGTGTACATTGTATACCTGTAATATCTATACTGTATATAGTACATGAGTCAGTGTGAACTTGTGTGGGAATTTGACTGAATATCTATCTATCTATCTATCTATCTGTCTATCTATCTATCTATCTATCTATCTATCTATCTATCTATCTATCTATCTATCTATCTATCTATCTATCTATCTATCTATCTATCTATCTATCTATCTATATTAGACACAGACTAGGAATCTGTTGAAGGTAAACTATCAAAATACCAAATCTATTCAACGTGAAATAACGAGATAGTAGGATTCTGTTCAACGCGAATGACTAGAATATACGATCCTGTTAGCAGTGTGTGGGAGGCCAGATGGTGAACATACTGAGGCTGGGATTGTGTTCAGGCTGGTGCAGGCTGTTTTGCAGGTTGTGTTATGATGATGTTGTGTCAGGTTTAGTGGTGTCAGGTTGATGAGAGTTGTTTGGTGCATGATTAAGCTGCGTCAGGTTGTGATGAGTCAATGAGTGTCATATGTGCCAGACCGATGTTGCGTCATGAGTGTTAGTCTTATAGCGTTGTGACGATATTGCGTGCATGATGATGTAGTGTAAGTTGTATTGTCATGATGATGTTGGTTGTTGCAGGATTGCGGCTGCCATGATTGCTGCAGCGTTATGAGAATGTGTTGCGTTGTGAGATGTCAGTTGTTTCACTGACTGTCAATTGTGTTCAGTACTGAGTGTTATGTTGTACTGAGGTTGTGTTGTGGTGCAGGGTGAGTGTTGCAGGTTGTGTTGTAAGTTGTGCTGCTGGCTGATTGTTGCAGGTTGTGGTGGAGGCTGAGGTTGCAGGTTGTGGTGCAGGGTGAGTGTTGCAGGTTGTGGTGCAGGTCAAGGAGGAGGTGGGGGGGTCGAGAAGCAGCCTGTGTTATGACAGGCCCCACGCTCGATAGGACGTCCCATGACAAGCTCTCCCCCGGCTAGCCAGTGGTCTCTCCTCCTCCTCCTCCTCGTCTTCTTCCTCCTCTTGTTTGTCATCTCGTCCTCCTCTTTCTTCCCTTCTACTTACCAATAAACACCTTCTTCTTCTTTCTTCTTCTTCTTCTTCTTCTTCTTCTTTCTTCTTCTTCCGTGCCAATAATCATACCTCCTCTTCCTCCTTGTCTCACCGTGGTCACTCACCTGTCCTGGTAAGTGATCCTCATTATTCTTGTCGCACGCACTCACGCACGCACCCAAGCACACTCACTTTCGGCATTCAGTTCCCTCTTTATCACTAGTCTTTTCCATTTCCTTCCCTTCCCCTTTCCCGTCACTAAGGTAGCATGTGGTTGGTCCCCTCACACTCAAGGGGTTCCAATGTACCAATGTAGTAAGCTGCTTCTCTCCCCTCTTGGCTTAAACTGTATTCAGTGGCAGGTACATCCGGTTAAATCATGTGTTTGTGTTGACAGGTCAGGTCAGGTTAGATTAGATCAGGTCAGGTCAGGTCAGGTTAGGTTTGGTTTGGTTTGGTTTGGTTTCGTTTGGTCAGGTCGAGTCAGGTTAGCTTACATTAGATTAAATCAGATCAGGTTAGGTTAGTGTAAACTCAATATCAGGGAAACGTACGTATAGCGAAGTTATGCCCATCTCTCATCAGGTAAACCAGCGCTAGTATATGCAGTCACTGGGTTCAGTAAACACCACGTCACATAAACCGAAGTAAACCCCACGTCAGGTAAGCGGTTTAACCCCCACGCCAGGTATACCGAGGTAAACCCTATCTCAAGTAAACCAAAGTAAACCACGCCAGGTAAGTAAAGCAGTAAACCCCCCACACCAGGTAAAGCAAGGTAAACCCCCCACGCCAGGTAAACTGACCCTTTGTATACCCAGGTCGTGTCGCTAGCTAGAGTGAACTGCTTCATTCACTTTGCCTGGGTGAGTGGGCCATTCATCTGTTGGTAGCCTCCCTCTGACACCTCTCTTGACCTCTCACGCCCATCTCTTCCTCCTTCCCCCTCACCCTTCAATCTTCTCCCTCTCCACACACACAACACTACTCTTTGTGCTGTCTCGCCCTTCTCCTGTCCGTCCGTTCCTCTCTCTCTCTTTGTATTTTCTGTGCTTTCATGCCCCCTTTCCCTCTTCTCTCATTCCCTTATATACCCAGTCTCCTCTACCTGCTCTTCCCCTCTTTCATGTCCTTCCCCCTCGCTCTCCCCTCTCAACCCCCTCCCTCCTCTTCCCTCGAGCCCCTCTCATCCCTCCCTCTCCTCTTCCTCGAGCCTCTCATCCCCTCCCTCACTCCCGCCCTTTGAGTTCAACCAGGTAGGCTTCCAGGTTAATGACTCCTTCAGGTGTGTGAGCGTTGGTCTGGCCTCTTCTTACACCGGCGACAACACCAGCAAAGGAGGCAGCAGCAACAGTGGCAGGAAGTACTGTTAATAGCTTCAGCAGAAAAAATAGGAAGTAGTGTTGGTACTTCTAGTAGTGATGGTGGTATTAGTAGTGGTGGTGGTAGTAGTAGTGGTGGTGGGGTGGTGGTGGTGGAGTAGCAGTGGTGTGGTTAGAGTGGTGGTAGTAGTAGTGGTGGTGGTGGTGGTGGTGGGGAGTAGTGGTGGTGGTAGTAGTAGTAGTGGTGGTGATGTGGTGGTAGTAGTGGTGGTGGTAGTAGTAGTGGTGGTGGTGGGGTGGGGGTAGTGGGTGGTGGTGGGTGGTGGTGTGGTGTGGTGGTGGTAGTGGTGGTGGGGTAGTAGTAGTGGGTGGTGGTGGTGGGGTAGTAGAGTAGTGGTGGTGGTGGGGGTAGTAGTAGTAGTAAAAACAAAGTCTCATCAGCAGACATAGTAGCAGCAAAGGACAACATACTGTAGTAGAGACGGTGGAAACAGAACACTGACAGGGATAACAGCAACAACAACAAGATGAACAAATAACAGCACTAGCACAACACCAGGATGAACAATAACGATAAAAATAACAGCAGCAGCAGCAACACGAGGGAGAACAACAGCAGAAACAGGATGAACAACAACCGGATGAACGCAAACAGGATGAACACCAACAGCAGCAGCAGCAACAGAAGCAGGAACAACATTTCACCTGTTAGTAATCAAGAGTCGAGTACCTCAAGGGCCAAAGGGTGAGGGAGGAGGAAGAGGGAGGCGGGTTGGACTGATGTGTTGATGTCAGATGCAAACTGATGCTGCTTCAGGACGCGAGGCTACCGAGGCTTTGATGATTGGCTCACCTGTTGGGGGTGTTGAGTACTTACCTGATGTTCTCATTAGTTTAGCTTAATCTCTCTCTCTCTCTCTCTCTCTCTCTCTCCTCTCTCTCTCTCTCTCTCCTCCTCTCTCTCTCGCCTTTGGCTTTTCGCGATATCAAAGGTTACCTGCCAACCTAGCAGCAGGAGTTCATGTGTGTGTGTCTGTCTGTGTGTGCGTGTGTGTGTCAGTGAATCCCGGAGCTAATTTCATGGCGGCTCCAGCGAATTCATGTTATCTTCTGTAGCCCAGTTCATGAACCGCTTCCTCCTCCTCCCGCCTCCCTTCCTCCCTCCCCCATCACTCCTCCCTCCTTCTCCCCCCTCCTCCCTCTGCCTCCTTCCTCCTCCCCCCCCCCTCTCCTCCCCTCCTCCTCCTCCTTCCCCCCACCCCCTCCCTCCCTCCCTCCTCCTCCCTCCTCCTCCCCTCCCCCCCCTCCCTCCCACTCCCCCTCCTCCTCCCCACTTCTCCTCTCCCCTCCTCTTCCCTCCTCTTCCCCTTCCCCGACCACATATTACAACCAGCAGGAACCCTCAGCGTTGATAGTTTAGAACGACTCTTGGTATCTCGTTAAAATCAACACACACACACCACACACACACACACACACACACATTACCGTTCACAGTCTCCCAGAAGCAACACATAACAAGACTTAAAATCATTTCGCCTTAGATTTAGTTGAATACATGATATTTCTCAGCTGTGGTCATGATACCTCAGCTGTGGTCATGGTACCTCTCAGCTGTGGTCATGATACCTCTCAGCTGTGGTCATGATATCTCTCAGCTCTGGTCATGATATCTCAGCTCTGGTCATGATATCTCTCAGCTGTCATGGTACCTTCAGCTCTGGTCATGGTACCTCTCAGCTCTGGTCATGGTACCTCTCAGCTCTGGTCATGGTACCTCTCAGCTCTGGTCATGATACTCAAAATATGAGGTAGTTTTACATACATACAGTACCAAGTCTCTCAAGGATGGCTGAGTCAGATTCATGAAAGCTAAGTTAAACCAACTATGTGATCTGTTTTTTCCTCGTCCTCTTCCTTCCTCTCCTCCTCTTTCTCTTTCTCAAATACAGTATGCAAGCAGCCAGGTATGTATGTATGTATGTATGTATGTATGTATGTATGTATGTATGTATGTATGTATGTATGTATCAACTGGATGGGAATTTTCAATGTCACATCAAATAGTGGATGAATAAAATGATAGGAGTTAGTACAAGGCTGAGAGCTCGTTAGGGAGTACTCAAATGATCTTGGTCTACGTATGAGTAATTAATAGAGGCATTGAGGTACGTGTATTATCCAGGTACACGACTGCTAATTGGAGGTGTGTGTGTGTGTGTGTGTGTGTGTGTGTGTGTGTGTGTGTGTGTGTGTGTGTGTGTGTGTGTGTGTGTGTGTGTGTGTGTGTGTTAGCATCTCCGAGTATATTGGTACACGGAGGATGTAGTGTAAGTGTACACCTGAGGCCAGAGAGGCAGATACCTTGTCCTCTCCTTACCTGTCAGGAAAATAACTGTATTCATACCTAGAGCTAAACTTGTGTTGATATTCCGTGGTAAATTAATCGGATGTGGGTGGTTTGGGTGTGTGTGCGTGTATGTATGTATGTGCATGCCTGTGTGTGTGTGCATATGTGCGTGTATGATGTAAGTGGGTGGTGGTGTGGCCGGGTGTGTATTTGGTCTTGGTGTGAGCTGATGTGTGGGTGTGGCTGATGTGTGGGTGTGGCTGCATTCTGTTTACCAGTTGGGGGATGTGTATACCAGTCTGGGCGGCCTGGGGGGTGTTGATGGTGTGTGTGTGTGTGTGTGTATGTTCGTGTGCAGATGAGTTGTTGGAGGTGGTGAGGTGTGGGTAGTGTCATGGGGCAGTAAAAAGGATTTCCATATTCATCAAGCAGAGAGCGACACCTGGTCCACTAGTGCGGCTTCCTGCAACCCTGTCTCGCCTCCTCTCTCTCTCTCTCTCTCTCTCTCTCTCTCTCTCTCTCTCTCTCTCTCTCTCTCTCTCTCTCTCTCTCTCTCCTGTTACCCTTACTACCTTTCCCTTCTACCTTTCTTTGTCCTTTATACCTCTCCCTCTCTTATTTTTCTCTCTCGCACACTTCCCTCTCCCTTTTCTGTGTCTCTCACCCCTCCCATCTCTCATCCTTACTTTCTCTGCCTTTCTTAAACACTTCTTATCTCCATCGCATAATTCTCTTCCAACTCTCGATTGTCTAGTCACCTCCCCTTCCCCTCTCCTTTCATTCTCTCTCTTTCCTCTTCTCTCTCCTTCCCCTCTTTCCTCTTCTTCTCTCCTTTTCCCTCTCCTTCCTCCCCCTCTCCTGCTTTTCTTCTCCTTCCCATATTTCTCCTTTCTCCTCCATACCCTTCCTCTCCTCCCCCCACATCCTTGTGTAAGGTGAAGCGCAGAAGCGTTTAGCGCCCAACAGGGAAGCATGCTAAGTTCATGCTTGCCTTATGTCTCATGAGTTAAGGGCGTAGAAGCCTGAAGAGTCAAGGGCGTAGAAGCCTGAAGAGTCAAGGGCGTAGAGAAGCATGAAGTCAAGGCGTGAAGAAGTGGTATGTCTAAGCAAGTTATTGGAAGCTCCAACAACTTTCCTGAATACGAATTCGCAACTTTCGATTTACAGCAGGTACCTACATTACTGCTAGGTGAACAGGGACCAACGGAGGCTGGGTTACTTTCCACCGGCCCGGGAATCGAACCCGTGATATCTCGCTTGCGCATCCAGGTCGAGGTGGTAGGGAGAGACTCTCTGACCCTCATCTAGCTTGGCGGCTTCCATGACTACTTTTCTTGACCTCTTGACCTTCCCTAACCTCTTGACCTCTGCTGACTTTCTCTAGGGATGACCTCTCACTTAGTTGACCTTTAGAGAGAGAGAGAGTATCCCCTTTCCTCTTCCTCCCTCGAATCTTCTAATAGTAGACTAACAAGAAAGTAGGAGGTGGTGGAGGGTTTTAGAGGGGTGGGGGGTTAGGGGGTAGGGGGTAGGTGGTGGAGGTCGATCTGCCGTGAGACTTTAAGGGGAGGTTTACACGTCCATGTTATTTTATTCCTAGAGTTAACTTGTGATGGTCCTTCTGATTCACTGGATTGTTGCTGCTAGGAGACAATTTTTGACTCTCTTCCTTTCCTCCTTCCCCTTCCTTATGTTCTCTTCCTCCTCTCCCCGTTCTCCCTCTTCCTTTTATTCCTCCTCTGCCATTTCTTTTCCCTCTTCCTTTTCTTCCTAATCCTCTCTCTCTCTCTCTCTCTCTCTGTACCAGATGACACCAATGTCCCCTCTCCTCCTCCTCCCCTCTTCTCCTCTATCCTCCCTCCTCTCTCCTCCCGCCCCTCCCCCAAGCATCTCTGGAGGGGGGCAGTTGTCCGGATGAACCCTTCATTGTGTTATTCTGGTCTGATGTGAAGGTTGGGGGCAAAGGGGAAGATGAGGGACAAAGTAGGAGTGGAGGTGAGAGATAATTGGGAGAATGAGAGAGATAAGTAGGAAAGAAGAACAATAGGTGAGGTGGTGGGTGGGGAGGAGGGGAGGATAAGATGGGGAGAGGGGAGATGAGAGCAGGGGAGGGAAGAGGAGGGAGAGGTGCCATCAGTACTATTCCGTCAGTCTCCATAAAGTACAGTTTATCAGTTATCACCATATTGCTTCCACCTCTCCTCCCCCTCCCTTCCCTCTCGTTTGATGCTCTATCTTCCCTCTCTGCTCTCTCTCTGCTCTCTTTCCCTTTCTATCTCTGCTCTCTTCTTCCTTCACCCTCTCTGTTCTTTCTCTCCCTATCTTTCTCTCTTCCCCCAGTCCCACTAATCTCCCTTCTTCCACAATTCTTCCTCTCTTTTCCCCTCCCATTTACTTCTTTTTCCATTCTTTCTCTTCTCCCTCCGTCTTCTCCGGTTCTCCTCTTTTTCTGCCCCATTTCTTGTTTCCTTCTCACCCTTTCCCATTCTCTCTTTCTCTGTTCTTTCCATTCCTCTTCTCCCCTCCCCTCTTTGTATTGACAGTCATCTTCCTTTCCCATTCCTCCTCCCCTCCCTCCCCCCTTTACAGGTAGAAATTGCACCTGTAGTCTTAGCCCTTGTGGTTAGTACTAATAAGTGGCACCATTAAGGTAGTGGCACCATTAAGGTAACATTATGTGTTGAATATAAATAATGGCTTCAGCGTGGTAACTATCGGTGTAGCTGGCTCTCTTCCTGCCCTTTGACCTTCCCTTTCTTCTTGCCCTTTGACCTCTCCCCTTCTCCTTGATTTCCTCTCCCTTTGATCTCTCCTTTTTCCCTTTGACCCCCTTCCTCCCCTTTTGACCTCCTTCCCTTTTGACCTTCCGTTTTTCCTTTGACTTCCCGTTCTTCCCCCTTTTTCTCCCCCTCTAACCTTGCATTCTTCCCCATTTGACCTGTTCCTCTCCCTTTGACCTCATCTTAGGGGAAATGGATGAGGATTTCGAGAAGATGGAAGAGAGATTAGAGGGAGGAATGGGTGAAAAGAGAAGAAATAGGGAGAAAGATGAAGGGGGAGGAATGGAGAGGAAGAGAGGGATCAGGGAGGAGGAGGAGGATAAGGAAGCAGGAAACACGTGATAAACTTATATATTTTGTCATCTTTGCCTTCCTTCCTGTTCCTTGTTCCCCGGACTATAGTGATTGTCTCTTCCGGGCTGCTGTGTCATAATGGTGGTTGTGTTGTTGTTGGTGTTGTTGTTGTTGGTGGTGGTGATGGTTGTTGGTGGCGGTTGTGGTGTTGTTGTTGTTGGTGGTGATGTTTGTTGTTGTTGTTGGTGGTGGTGATTGTTGTTGTTGTTGTTGTTGTTGGTGGTGGTGGTGATGTTGTTTGTTGGTTGTGGTGATGTTGTTGGTGGTGGTGATGTTTGTTGTTGTTGTTGGTGGTGGTGGTGGTGGTGATGTTGTTGTTGTTGGTTGTGGTGATGTTGTTGGTGGTGGTGATGTTTGTTTTGTTGGTTGTGGTGATGTTTGTTGTTGGTGTGGTGGTGATGTTTGTTGTTGTTGGTGGTGATGTTTGTTGTTGTTGTTGGTGGTGTGGTGGTGGTGGTGATGTTGTTGGTTGTGTGGTGATGTTGTTGGTGGTGGTGATGTTTGTTGTTGTTGTTGTTGGTGGTGATGTTGGTGGTGGTGGTGGTGATGTTTGTTGTTGTTGGTAGCGGAAGACAAAGGCAGCCAGGACTCTCAAAGTAACAGTTAGTGGAGTCTGCCGTGAAGGAAGAGGCGGTTGTTAGTGTGATTACTGTGGGAGGAGGTGGAGGGTGAGAAGGTGGTGGGGTGAGAGAGAGGTGCTGGGGAGGGTGAGAGGTGGGGGTGAGAGAAGAGGGTGCTGGGAGGGGGGTGAGAAGGTGGGGGTGAAGAGGGTGCTGGGGAGGGTGAGAAGGTGGGGGTGAGAGAAGAGGGTGCTGGGGAGGGTGAGAAGGTGGGGGTGAGAGAAAGAGGTGCTGGGGAGGTGAGAAGGTGGGGGGAGAGGGTGCAGGGGGTGAGAAGGTGGGGGTGAGAGAAGGGTGCTGGGAGGGTGAGAAGGTGGGGGTGTGAGAGAAGAGGGTGCTGGGAGGGGGGGTGAGAAGGTGGGGGGGTGAGAGGGTGCTGGGGAGGGGGTGAGAAGGTGGGGGTGAGAGGGTGCTGGAGGGGGTGAGAAGGTGGGGGTGAGAAGGGTGCTGGGGAGGGGGTGAGAAGGTGGGGGGTGAGAGAAGAGGGTGCTGGGGAGGGGGGTGAGAAGGTGGAGGGTGAGAGAGGTGCTGGGGAGGGGTGAGAAGGTGGGGTGAGAAAGAGGTGCTGGGGAGGGTGAGAAGGTGGAGGTGAGAGAAGAGGGTGCTGGGGAGGGTGAGAAGGTGGGGGTGAAAGAGGGTGCTGGGAGGGGGGGTGAGAAGGTGGGGGTTGAGAGAAGATGGTGCTGGGGAGGGGGTGAGAAGGTGGGGGGGTGAGAAAGAGGGTGCTGGGTAGGGGGGTGAGAAGGTGGAGTGTGAGATGTGGAAAGGAGATTAATGGAGGAGAAATGGAGGGAATGGAAGTGGAGGAATGGAGAGGATAGATGTGGCATTGTGGCAATAAGGATGAAAGAGGAAAATGGAGGAGAGGAAAACAGAAGGTGAAGGAGAAAGGGGGATGGAAGGTAGTGGAGAGGAGGAGGGAAGGGGAGAGGGGGCAAGATGATGTTATGATGAGAGTTCACATTATCATTGATCTACCTTCCTCTCTCCTCCCTTCTCCTCCTTCCTCTCCTCTTCCTTCCTCTATTCTATTCTCCACCTCCGGCCTCTTGCCCTCCCTCCTCTGTTCTTCCCTTCCTCTCTCTCTCCTCCTTCTTTCTCCCTCCCCCCATTGTCCACTTCTCCCTCCTTCTCCTTCCTCTCCTTCTCTTTCGTCTTTATTTTCCTTCTCTTCTCTCATTCTCTTTCCTCCTCCTCTTCGTCCAGTAGAGGCAGCCTGGCAGGACATGGCAAGCGCCCCCCCTCCCCCAGCCCTGGTGACCGTGTGCTGTGCTGTCATTTACCTTTGTGTCTTGGGACATCGGACTGGGACACCATCCTGGGACACCCTCTCTCTCTCTCCTCTCTCTCTCTCTCTCTCTCTCTCTCTCTCTCTCTCTCTCGTGTACCTAGGGTGAGCACTGCCTGGGTTTGGATGGAGGATATTTGGTGTTGTATGGTAGAGATGGCTGGTTTGTGGGCAGGTAAGACCGAAAATGGGCGGTTTATGGGCGGGGGAACCTGGAAATGGGAGGGTTTATAGACGAGGGTAACCGATAATGGAGAGTCTGTGGGTGTGGATGAGTGAAATTTAGCAACCTGTGGGCGGACTTGGCTGGTAATGGATAATCTGGTAGGGAAGGGGTGGCCGGTAATGGTCTGTGGGTGGGATTGACTCGCCACGATAATTATCTAAGGGTGATGGGTGAGGTTGAAGGGCGGGGAGAGGGGTGGTGTGAGGAGAGGAGTGGGTGTGTGGAGGGGAGAGGAGGGAAGAGGGGATGAGTGAAGGGAAAGGGTGTAAGTGGAAGGAAGAGAGGGGGGGATAAGATAGGTGTGGGAGGAGACTAGACTAGAGGATGTAACACCATGATTAAGTGTGGGAGGGGTGAAGGTGGCTGGGGAGGGGAGGGAGGGTGAAAGTGGCACTAAGGGAAGATAGGAAGGGAGGAGGAGAGGAGAGTGTTGCACCATGATTGAGTGTGGGTGGAGGTGGCAAGAAGGAGAGTAGAGGGTGGTGATTGTTGGTAGGTGGGGACAGGGAGGAGGAGGAAGGGATATGGTGGTGTTTGTCAGGAGGAGAAGAGGAGGAAAGGAGGGAGATTGTGATGGTTGGTAGGGAGGAGGGAGGGTGGGTGTGATGGTTGGTAGGAGGGAAGGGGAGGAGGGAGGGTGGTAGTGTCATTACCTCTAGGATTGAATAATGGTCTGGGAGAACATAATCTACCCTGCCTGGCCCCCACTGGTCCTGTCCCAGCTGGTTCACACTACTGGTTCTACAGTCCCAACTGGTTAACACTGCTGATCCTGCTGTTCCAGCTGGTTCACACTACTGGTTCTACTGTCCCAGCTGGTTCATACTGCTGGTTCTGCTACTGGTTCTACTGTCCCAGCTGGTTCATACTGCTGGTTCTGCTGTCCCAGCTGGTTGACACTACTGGTTCCACTGTCCCAGCTGGTTCATACCTGGTTCTGCTGTTCCAGCTGGTCTGCTGTCCCAGCTGTTCTGGTTCCACTGTCCCAGCTGGTTCATACTGCTGGTTCTGCTGTCCCAGCTGGTTGACACTACTGGTTCCACTGTCCCAGCTGGTTCATGCTGCTGGTTCTGCTGTCCCAGCTGGTTGACACTACTGGTTCCACTGTCCCAGTTGGTTCATACTGCTGGTTCTGCTGTCAGCTGGTTGACACTACTGGTTCCACTGTCCCAGCTGGTTCATGCTGCTGGTTCTGCTGTCCCAGCTGGTTGACACTACTGGTTCCTGTCCCAGCTGGTTCCTCTGGTTCCCAGCTGGTTGACCTACTGGTCCACTGTCCCGCTGGTTTGCTGTCCCAGCTGGTTGACACTACTGGTTCCACTGTGTGGTTCATGCTGCTGGTTCTGCTGTCCCAGCTGGTTGACACATGGTTCCACTGTCCCAGCTGGTTGACACTACTGGTTCTACTGTTCCAGCTGGTTCATACTGTAGGCTCTGCTTTGGCCCAGACGGTCCAGATTGATGACCCGGTACATCTCAGACTGGACCGGACATAGTATGGGCTATATAGACTACCTCAAAATCTCTCCAGGAAAAAGGAGGGAAAAGAAGGAAGGAAGAATGAGGGAAAAGAGAGTACACACAGGGAGGAAGAAGGGAGAGAAGGGAGAAACATTAGAAGTACACGGGGGTAAGAGAGAAGGAGAGAGAATATACACCAGGGGTATGAGGAAAAGTGAGAGGGAGGCAGTAAGGAGGGTGAGAGTATATTTGTTGAGGGAAAGGAGAGTGAGGCAGTGGACAAGTGTATTATAGTGTGGGGGGAGGAGGGAAGGAGGAGGGGGGAGCAGGGGGGGAGGGAGGAAGGAGGGTGACCTGGGGCGGATGAAATAAATCAACATTGTAAGGCTTGGCTATGATAGGTGCGTCAGAGAGTTTAGGTGTGAGGTGAGGGAGGTGGGCGGACAATCAGGATGGATGGTCGATCAGGATGGATGGATGGTCGGTCAGAATGGATAGATAGTCGGTCAGAATGGATAGATAGTCGGCCAGAAATAGATTGTCGGTCAAAATCGATAGATGGTCGGTCAGAATAGATAGATAGTCGGCCAGAAATAGATAGTCGGTCAAAATCGATAGATGGTTGGCCAGTAGTGAATGGATGGTGGTCGGACCTGTTGTATCAGTCGATGCCTTAATTAACCTTGTCTGTGCAGGTGTACTCTCCTGCTCCTACCTGTGCCCTCTCCTTCTCCTCCCTCCTCCTCCTATCCTCTTCTTCCTCCTCCTTTTCCCCCCTTCCTCTCCTCCCCTCCCTTTCCTCTCCTTCCTTCCTCCTCCCTCAGCCCCTCCCTTCCCTTCCTCCTCTCCCTCAGCCCCTCCCCTCCCTTCCTCTTCTCCCTCAACCCCTTCTCATTTCCTTCCTCCTGTTCTCCTCTCTCTCCCTCTCCCTCTCTTTCTCCTTCCTCTCCCTCTCTTTCTCCTTCCTCTTCTCCCTCTCCTGCCTCCTCCCCCTTACCTTTCCTTCGTGCTAGTAATTAAGTTTTAGTTTACCTGTCTGTTGGTCGGACTTGATTATGCCTCTTGGACTTAGCCGGTCACAGCGTCAAAGTAACATCGTAACCGTAACATCGTCATCGTTACCTTACAGCGCCTTGGGTTGCGTTCCACACACAACAACACGCCAGCAGGAGTGGACGGGAGTGTAGTGAGACATGCGAGGTAGAGTGGGGGGTGGGTGGGGGAGGCAAGGTGGAGAGGTGGGGATATGGGTGGTGGAATTGTGTGGGGTGGTGGAGGGGGGGACTTGAGGGCCAGTGAGGCAAACAAGGGCATATTATTAGCCTTGTTTGGCACTTGTGTGGGCTAGGAAGTGGGCACTCGGTGATCATGGGGGTGCCACTGGGTGTGTGTGTGTGTGTGTGTGTGTGTGTGTGTGTGTGTGTGTGTGTGTGTGTGTGTGTGTGTTATCAGTAGGGACAGACAGATTCATCGTTCATTGTAATTACTCTAATATTATCCTCTCCTTTTTCTCACCACCCACAAGTTTTTTTTTGTCCAGAACAGTGCCACCATCACCATAACTTTTGTCCAGAACATTTAGACCCATCCTTAGAACTAACATCCACCACAACAACCCACCAAACCTTGTCCAGAACAGTGCCACCATCACCATAACCTTTGTCCAAACCATCACCATAACTTTTGTCCAGAACAGTGCCGCTTCCACCCCATAGTTATACCATTACCGTTACAGCCGCACCATAAATAGTGCCATCAACCCATCAACCATAGGCGTGCCATCACAACTACCATTAACCACACTACAGTCGCACAGACGAGAATTAACCATGACCACATCACAACCACAGTGAATATCACCTAAACCAATCATAGCCACACCACATCACTGTAACCACACGTTCATCATAACCATTCCCTCATTACAACCACACCATTACTGCAACCATAGTATTTCCACAGCCACCATTACCACAACCACCGTTTATCCGCAATCCACACCATTACCACAACCACTTTATTTCCACGGCCACACCATTACCATAGCCACACCATCACCACACATCATCATTTCTACGACCATACCCTCACCATAACTGCACCACACCCGCTGACGCCTCTCAATTCAGCTTTGAAGTAAGGCAAATGAACCTCCCCAGTACAGTATATTTTGATTTTACGTTGTATTGAGGACACCGTGTAATATATTTCAATATCTGTGGTAGTGCTTGGGGTGCCTCACTGGTGGTAGTGCCAGGGTGCCTTACTGGTGGTAGTGCAAGTGCCTTACTGTGAGTGGTAGTGTAGCCTTACTGGTGATAGTGCCAGGGTGCCTTACTGGTGGTAGTGCCAGGGTGCCTTTCCGGTGGTAGTGCCAGGGTGCCTTACTGGTGATAGTGCCAGGGTGCTTACTGGTGATAGTGCCAGGGTGCCTTACTGGTGATAGTGCCAGGGTGCCTTACTGGTGGTAGTGCCAGGGTGCCTTACTGGTGGTAGTGCCAGGGTGCCTTACTGGTGGTAGTGCCAGGGTGCCTTACTGGTGGTAGTGCCAGGGTGCCTTACTGGTGGTAGTGCCAGGTGCCTTACTGGTGATAGTGCAGGGTGCCTTACTGGTGGTAGTGCCAGGGTGCCTTACTGGTGATAGTGCCAGGGTGCCTTATAATTAGTAGTGCCAGGTGCCTTACTGGTGGTAGTGCCGGGGTGCCTTACTGGTGGTAGTCCAGGGTGCTTACTGGTGGTAGTGCCGGGGTGCCTTACTGGTGGTAGTGCCAGGTGCCTTACTGGTGGTAGTGGGGTGCCTTACTGGTGGTAGTGCCAGGGGTGCCTTACTGGTGGTAGTGCCAGGGTCCTTACTGGTGGTAGTTATGGGGTGCTTACTGGTGAAGTGCCGGTGTACTTGGGGTGCCTTCTGGTGATAGTGCCAGGGTGCCTTACTGGTGATAGTGCCAGGTGCCTTGCTGGTGATAGTGCCAGGGTGCCTTACTGGTGATAGTGCCAGGGTGCCTTACTGGTGATAGTGCCAGGGTGCCTTACTGGTGATAGTGCAGGGGTGCCTTACTGGGTATAGTGCCAGGGTGCCTTACTGGTGATAGTGCCAGGGTGCCTTACTGGTGGTAGTCCAGGGTGCCTTACTGGTGATGTGTGCCAGGGTGCCTTACTGGTGATAGTGCCAGGGGTGCCTTACTGGTGGTAGTGCCAGGGTGCCTTACTGGTATTATTGCAGGGTGCTACAGTGGCAGGGAGTGCCTTACTGGTGGTAGTGCAGGGTGCCTCACTGGTGGTAGTCAGGGTGCCTACTGGTGGTAGTGCCAGGGTGCCTTACTGGTGGTAGTGCCAGGGTGCCTTACTGGTGATGTAATTGCCGGGTGCCTTACTGGTGGTATGCCAGGGTGCCTTACTGGTGGTATGCCAGGGTGCCTTACTGGTGATAGTGCCAGGGTGCCTTACTGGTGGTAGTGCCAGGGTGCCTTACGTGATGATGTAGGGTGCCTTACTGGTGATAGTGCCAGGTGCCTTACTGGTGGTAGTGCCAGGGTGCCTTACTGGTGATAGTGCCAGGGTGCCTTACTGGTGGTAGTGCCAGGGTGCCTTACTGGTGGTAGTGCAGGGTGCCTTACTGGTGATAGTGCCAGGGTGCCTTACTGGTGTAGTGCCAGGGTGCCTTACTGGTGGTAGTGCCAGGGTGCCTTACTGGTGATAGTGCCAGGGGTGCCTTACTGATAGTGCCAGTTCCTACTGTGATAGTGCCAGGTTTACTGGGTAGTGAGCAAGTGCCTTACTGGTGATAGTGCCAGGGTGCCTTACTGGTGGTAGTGCCAGGTTTACTGGTGATAGTGCCAGGGTGCCTTACTGGTGATAGTGCCAGGGTGCCTTACTATTAGTAGTGCCAGGGTGCCTTACTGGTGATATGCCAGGGTGCCTTACTGGTGGTAGTGCCAGGGTGCCTTACTGGTGATAGTGCGGGGTGCCTTACTGGTGGTAGTGCCAGGTGCCTGGTGATAGTGCAGGTGCCCTGGTGATAGTGCCAGGGTGCCTTACTGTGGTGGTGCCAGGTGCTTACTGGTGATAGTGCCAGGGTGCCTTACTGGTGATAGTGCCAGGGTGCCTTACTGGTGATAGTGCCAAGGTGCCTTACTGGTGGTAGTGCCAGGGTGCCTTACTGGTGGTAGTGCCAGGGTGCCTTACTGGTGGTAGTGCCAGGGTGCCTTACTGGTGATAGTGCCAGGGTGCCTTACTGGTGATAGTGCCAGGGTGCCTTACTAGTGGTAGTGCCAGGGTGCCTTACTGGTGGTAGTGCCAGGGTGCCTTACTGGTGGTAGTGCCAGGGTGCCTTACTGGTGGTAGTGCCAGGGTGCCTTACTGGTGGATAGTGCCAGGGTGCCTTACTGGTGGTAGTGCCAGGGTGCCTTACTGGTGGTAGTGCCAGGGTGCCTTACTGGTGATAGTGCCAGGGTGCCTTACTGGTGATAGTGCCGGGGTGCCTTACTGGTGGTGCCAGGGTGCCTTACTGGTTAGTAGTGCCAGGGTGCCTTACTGGTGGTAGTGCCAGGGTGCTACTGGTGGTAGTGCCAGGGTGCCTTACTGGTGGTAGTGCCAGGGTGCCTTACTGGTGGTAGTGCCAGGGTGCCTTACTGGTGATAGTGCCAGGTGCCTTACTGGTGATAGTGCCAGTGCCTTACTGGTGGTAGTGCCAGGGTGCCTTACTGGTGATAGTGCCAGGGTGCCTTACTGGTGGTGTGCCAGGGTGCCTTCTGGTGATAGTGCCAGGTGCCCTGCAGTTGGTAGTGCCAGGGTGCCTTACTGGTGATAGTGCCAGGGTCCTTACTGGTGATAGTGCCAGGTGCCTTACTGGTGATAGTGCCAGGGTGCCTTACTGGTGGTAGTGGGGTGCCTTACTGGTGATAGTGCAGGGTGCCTTACTGGTGTAGTGCCAGGGTGCCTTACTGGTGGTAGTGCAGGGTGCCTTACTGGTGATAGTGCCAGGGTGCTTACTAGTGATAGTGCAGGGTGCCTTACTGGTGGTAGTGCCAGTGCCTTACTGGTGGTAGTGCCAGGGTGCCTTACTGGTGATAGTGCCAGGGTGCCAGGTGGTAGTGCAGGTGCCTTACTGGTGGTAGTGCCAGGGTGTACTGGTGATAGTGCCAGGGTGCCTTACTGGTGATAGTGCCAGGGTGCCTTACTGGTGTGTGCAGGTGCCTTACTGGTGATAGTGCCAGGTGCCTTACTGGTGGTAGTGCCAGGGTGCCTTACTGGTGGTAGTGCCAGGGTGCCTTACTGGTGATAGTGCCAGGGTGCCCCTTCGGTGATAGTGCCAGGGTGCCTTACGGTGATAGTGCCAGGGTGCCTTACTGGTGATAGTGCCAGGGTGCCTTACTGGTGGTAGTGCCAGGGTGCCTTACTGGTGATAGTGCCAGGGTGCCTTACTGGTGGTAGTACAGGGTGCCTCACTGGTGATAGTGCCAGTGCCTTACTGGTGGTAGTGCCAGGGTGCCTCACTGGTGGTAGTGCCAGGGTGCCTCACTGGTGGTAGTGCCAGGGTGCCTCACTGGTGGTAGTGCCAGGGTGCCTCACTGGTGGTTAGGTCATGTATCTTACAGATCGTGTATCGTGCAGGTCGTGTCTCGTGCAGGTCTTGTGTCATTCATCTCGTGTGTCGTGCAGGTTGTGTCGTGCAGGTTGTGTGTCGTGCAGGTTTTGTGTCGTGCAGGTCGGGGTAAATTGTCGTGTTTGTGGGAGATGGTTGACAACTAAGAGTTAAACAAGGCTTACATTAAATTAGGTTCCTACCGCCATAGTGCGCAGTGGGTGCAGGGTCATAAGTAAGGGCACCATCAGGGTATTAAGTAATGGTGCCATGTGTAAGTAATGGTGCCACCAGTGTTTTATATAGTAGTGCCACTTATAAGTAATGGTGACACGTGTTAATAATGGGGACACGTATAAGTATTGGTGACACTGTATAAGTAATGGTGACACGTATAAGTAATGGTGACACGTATAAGTAATGGTGACAGTATTAATAATGGTGACACGTATAAGTAATGGTGACAGTATTAATAATGGTGACACGTATAAGTATTGGTGACACGTATAAGTAATGGTGACACGAAAAAGTAAAATAAGTAATGGTGACACGAATAAGTAAAATAAGTAATGGTGACACGTATTAATAATGGTGACACGAATAAGTAATGGTGACACGTATAAGTAATGGTGACACATAAGTAATTGTAGTAAGACAAATGCTATAAAGTTGATGGAGCGTTTAAGTAAGGCTGACATAGTTGTTTAAGTAAGAGTGGCACAGGATTTAAGTAAGGTTGGCCACCACACATAAGTGATAAGTAAATGGACAGAAACCTGGCGGCCATCAGTGAAATTGTTGTTGTTGTTGTTGTTGTTTTTGTAAAAGCTAGAATTCACTACCAACACTTAAGCCACTACCAACACTTAAGCCACTACCAACACTTAAGCCACTACCAACACTTAAGCCACTACCAACACTTAAGCCACTACCAACACTTAAGCCACTACCAACAATTAAGCCATACTTTCCATTGTCACTTAAGCCACTACCAACAATTAATCTTGGGGGGAACTGATGAGGAAGTTGTAAACAGGATTTATTGTAGTGATGGCAGCGGCTGAGATGATGACTGTTGTAATGACTCCCTGTGTGTGTGTGTGTGTGTGTGCGTGTGTGTATGTATGTTTTGTGCTCTGTGTGTGTGTGAGAAAGAGAGAAATTACCTCGAGAAAATAAAGAAGGTAAATATGTCGATAGAGAGATACAGAGCTACAAGGCGCCCGACAGACGCAAAAAGGACAGACAGAGACACAGAAAGGACAGACAGACACAAAAAGGACAGGCAGAGACACAAAAAGGACAGACAGAGACACAAAAAGGACAGACAGAGACACAAAAAGGACAGACAGACAGACACACATACAGACAGACAGACAAAAAATAAACACTCGCCATCAATTATTTGTTGTTAATTCTAGGGAAGAAAGTTTGTGCTATAATTACATAGAGAGAGATAGACGACATGATAGGTCTAAGAATAGTACAGACATATATACAACATACCAGTCAATAGACACGTGCTGTAATATAGCCATGCAGTAGATAGATAACATAGCCATGCAGTAGATAGATAACATAGCCATGCAGTAGATAGATAACATAGCCATGCAGTAGATAGATAACATAGCCAGACATAGACATATTAAATATCAACAAATATCGGGTATTAGATAAATGTATAGAAAATGGAACAGGTAAATGTAAATGGATAAAACTATTTATATAATTATTGAAGGATGTTAGGTTAGGTTAAGTGAGGTTAGGTTAGGTTAGGTTAGGTTAGGTTAGGTTAAGTGAGGTTAGGTTAGGTTATTTAATGTATGGTTTATTATTGCTGTTATTGTTATTTGTATCGTTATTATTTTTTTTAAATATTATGTCATTATTTTAATATTACGGTATTGTTATTTTATTGTTGTTTTTAGTAACTTTATAACTTGTTCTCTGTATTGAAAAATTTTCCGTCGTTTCTAAAATAAAACTTAACAAAGGAATCAGGAAATAGGAGGATGAAATTGAGTTTTGTGGCTCTGACGGAATTCATTTACTTTCAGAAAAAATGCAGAATTATGCAAATGAGTCGCCGGATTGTGTTAAGAATTTTTCCAGACGAATTTGACAGCAATTTTGTGACAAAGAGCCTGTGTGTGTGTGTGTGTGTGTGTGTGTGTGTGTGTGTGTGTGTGTGTGTGTTATATAACCACACGTGACCTATTAGAACCACAGCATACAACATCCATAACATTTGAGAACATCAACCACAACCACGTCAAACAACCATGACCACTTCTGTTAACCACAACCAACAACAACCAGCCACAATGGGTTCTGACAACTTCAGCCACAACCACATCTTACGGCAAATACAACTATGCCACACTACCTCAACCAATATATAGATATATATATATATATATATATATATATATATATATATATATATATATATATATATATATATATATATATATATATATATATATACTCTGTGTATAACCCGGACAGTCAGACACAGAACCACGTCATAAATCAGATCTTGTCGGGTATATTAGCCCAGCGAGGATGTGAATTTCCTCAGCGCGTGTAACTCAGTTTGGTGGTGATGGTGGCAGTGGTGGTGGACTGGTGAAGATAGTAGTGGTGGTGATGGTGGACTGGTGGTGGCAGCAGCAGTGGTGGTGGTGATATTGAAACGGTTTATTTAGCCAGAAAAACACAGATACAAAGTGGATAATAGTAACAATATTAACATGGCTGAGCTCGCTTAGTGGCTCCTGATATATACTGTACATTTATCTCAAGGAATTATTGTATAACATTTAGTGTCATCTGGGTGGACTGGTGGTAGTGGTGATGGTGGTAGACTGGTGATGGTAGTAGTGGCGATGGTGGTGGACTGGGAATGGATGGTAGTGGTGGTGATGGTGACGGACAAGTGATGGTGATTATGGTTGCAGTGCTTCACCACCAACCCATCTGCCGCTTCCTCTGGGTTACCTTACATGCCTTGGCTTTTTTTATTTTTATTTTTTATTTTTTTATTTATTCTACAGGGTTTAGCCCACCCGAGCACAGGTCACTGACCCACATCAGGGCCTGGGGGTGTAATAATAATAATAGTAATAATGATAATATTAATAATATTAATAATTCAGATAAGTAAAATTTATAATAAAAAATACAAAAATAAAAATAAAATAATAATGATAACAATAATGATGATAACAACACTGCAATATAATGATAATAATAAAGAACCATAAAGAAAAAACATCAATAGTGAGAGACAATATATGTATGTTGTGTTGTCAATAGTAAGAGAAACAATTGAAACCCTGCAATTGTGTGTAAATGAGGCAGAAAGTCAGATCAGCAACCTGGGACTTGGTCACAATTTTCGTGATGCCATATGGCAGCAGGGTCTACCATTAGACAACACATTATGCTTCCAATATCTTCCCAGGCGGTAGTACCTCCCTGTTTGGTAGCTGCCTACTACCTACCTACTGTTTACCGTCTATTCCTCCGGCTTACATAACTTACACTTATGAAAATATACTGTACTAAATCTACAAGGTGATCGAAAATTCCCTTATCACCTGCCATAATTAACAAGTATGTATCTTATAGTTATTCCTTGTTATATCTGCATTGTTATCACCTTGTTCTACTTCCAATAATTACTGTGATCATTTTCCTGTAGTTACTGTACCGTAGAACAAGGTAAATGGCAATACAGGTGTGCTAACTAGGAACAATTATACCTGTAGTGTTAATTATCACAGGGACTATTCGATCACCCTGTACCATCACTGTGGACGGGGTTGGACGTGGAATATAGGACATGGGCCTTTAGTTATGTTATGGTTGGCAATATATTATTATTAGTTGGTGGGTTTGGTTGGACGTTTAATTTGGTCGGGTTATATTGGACTTGTGCTTTAAGATGGAGTGATTATTTTACCCTTGGACGTGGATAACTGTTATATTGGACTTGGGATATGGTGATACTGGACGTGTAATCATATGGGTTTTTTGGACTTGATTTCATAAATATTAAGTCAGATTAAATTGACTTTGGACTTGAACGTGCAATTATATTAGTGAAAGTTGTCTTGGACTTGTAAGTATATTCTTGTAGGAGGCTTTGGACGTTTCATTATTGATTTATATATTGGACTTGTAAATACAGTGACATTTTGGGTTTGGGTATATAATAATTTCATGCTATATTGGACCTTAGACTTTATATATAGATATGTTGGACTTCTGACGTTTAATATCAAGCAACAATGGACTTTGAACGTAACTGTACCAAGCTGCCATTGGACTTTGAATGCGTAATATCCAACTACATTGGAATCTGGACGTAATTATACCAAACTACATTGTGCTTCGGACGTGTAATTATATCAGTGTAGTAGACTCGAGGTATAATGGTGCTGTTATGGGGCGCCGTGACCCCCTTAATGGTGCTGTTATGGTTTATGGCGGACTACTTGTAATTATTTCAAAGTTATAGGAGAATGAACTAGGAAAGCCTTTACTGTACCACTACCACCACCATTACTACCATTACCACCATCACTGCTATCATTACCATTACCACCAGCACTGCTACCATTACCACTACCACCACTGCTACGGCTATCCTACCACCATTACCACTGCTACCATTATTACCATTACCCTCCCAGCTGCAGAGAGTGATAGTGGTGAGATGGTGTCGGAAGTTGTGATGGTGACAGTGATGAAAATGGCAATGGTGAAAGTAGTGGTGTTGGTCGTGATGAGTGGTGGTAGTGCGGGTAGTGGTGATGTTAGTGGCGGGTCGTGGTGGTTAGTTGAGTGGTACTGTAATTAGCTGACACACAACTGGTTTTGATGAATGGGGCGGCTCTCACTGTGTGCTGTGGTGGAGGGGTAAGTGGGACTCCAGTGTGTTAGTCTTGGTGTCTGTGTGAGTGTGTGGCTGAGTGTGTTTGTGTGTCTGAGGGTGTGGTTATGTGTGTGTGTGTGTGTGGGGGACTGGGTGTGTGAGTGTGGGGGCTGGGGATGTGTATGGGTGTGTGGGGGGCTGTGTGTGTGTGTGTTTTCGGTTAACAAATTTATTGGCAAGGCTTAGAGTACAGTTTGCCTATTCTGAGTGTGTGTGTGTGTGTGTGTAGTTGGAGGGGAGGTCTCGTGTTCAGTTGGTTGTTCACTGTGGTAGAGATCAAATGCTCCCTCCGCTGTGGTAGTGTTTGGTCGCTGTGGTAGGAGGAGCTCAAGTACCTCGCATGAGTAGGGAGATCTCTCTTTGTGTTCCATTAGGTGGTAGTGGTAATGGTAGAGGTGGTGGTGGTGATGGTAATGGTAGAGGTGGTGGTGGTGGTGGTGGTGGTGGTGGTGTCTGGTTGTAATGATGGAAGTGTTGGTGATGCTAATGTTGATGATACTATTAACAGTAGTAGTGGTGATTGTGGTAATGATACTAGTAGTGGTGGTGATGGTACTGGTAGTGGTAATAGTAATAGTGGTGATAGTAGTAGTAGTAGTGATGGTGATGGTGGTAGTGGTGGTGATGGTGATATTGGTAGTGGTCATAGTAGTAATGGTGGTAGGGGTGGTAGTAGTGGTGATGGTGGTAGAGTAGTGGTGATAGTAGTGGTAGTAGTGGTGGTTATGGTGACGATACTGGTAGTGGTGGTAGTGATAGTAGTAGTAGTGGTAATGATACTGATAGTAGTGGTGGTAGTAGTGGTTATGGTGACGATACTGGTAGTGGTGGTAGTGATAGTAGTGGTAATGGCAATGATACTGATAGTAGTGGTGGTAGTGGTGGTTATGGTGACGATACTGGTAGTGGTGGTAGTGATAGTAGTGGTAATGGCAATGATACTGATAGTAGTGGTGGTTATGGTGACGATACTGGTAGTGGTGGTAGTGATAGTAATAGTAGTAGTAATGATACTGATAGTAGTGGTGGTAGTAGTGGTGTTGTGCGTCAGCTGTTGGTAGTGGCTGGGGCGTAATATTTGACAAATGAGTAAAGTGGCGGTAATTCAATCTGTTAGTCGGGCAGTGCAAGCAATCAGCGGTCACAAAAGCCAAATGAAATATTGCGGTGAAACGCGGGTTATAAATGGTGTTAGAATGATTGGAGTGATGTCGTCGGTCGAGCGGATGGGACTGCCGCTAGTGCTGCAGGCTAGTGGTGGAGAGGAGTGAGGGAAGTTAGTGGTGATGGAGAGAAGTGAGGGAGGATGGTGGTGGGGAGGAGTGAGGGAGGATGGTGGTGGAGAGGAGTGAGGGAGCATGGTGGTGGAGAGGAGTAGTGGGGAGGAGTGAGGGAGGATGGTGGGGGAAGTTAGGTTACTAATGGAGAAGTAGAGTTGGCGGTGTAGGGAAGATCGCGTGTTGGAGAGACCACATGAGGTTGGTTGTGTGGGGAAGGGGTAAGTTAACGGGAGAGAGAGAGAGAGAGAGAGAGAGAGAGAGAGAGAGAGTTGGTGGGGGGGGTTGGCGAAAGGGAATTTTTTTTTTAAATGTAGTGGTTGTTGGCAGGAGGAGGAGGGCCTGGGAGGAGGAAGGATCAGGGAGGAGGGGGGTCTGGCAGGAGGAAGGATCAAGGAAGAGGAGGAGGGCCTGGCAGGAGGAAAGATCAAGGAGGAGGAGACCCTAGCAGGAGGAGAGCCTGGCAGGAGGAAGGATCAGCCCAGCACGGCAGAGGGGCGTGCCAGGGGTGATTGTGGCCGCGAGCGACAATCTGTCAGGTGTCATGGTCTTGGGGGACTGTGAGAAACGAGGCAGCTTCCTCCGTGCGCGTTCACCCAATGTAAGCCAAACCGGTCATTCTCTGAAGGTTTCCGGCCGGGAGAAGCAAGACCGGCTATTTTCCGGCCCTAAGAAGGTGAACAGGCTCTTTTCCTATCTTGAGAAAGTGAACCGGCTATTTTTCGGTGTTCGGGCGCTGTAAGCCGAACTAACCGATCATTTGGTGGTGTTCCTTCTTCAGTTGTGAATTAATTCGGTTCTTACCAACGTATTGAGCTGATACAGACATAATAGCGACTAATATCTGCTATGAGGACTCGGCTACCGTTAAAATTTGCGTCGTGTATGTCGCGTTTATGTATCTCTATTGAAGTTATTTCTTAAATAGGGTTATTATTATTATTATTATTATTATTATTATTATTATTATTATTATTATTATTATTATTATTATTATTATTATTGTTATTATTACCATCACTAAAGTGAGTTGATATTAAAACAGTATTTAGCCAGAAAAATACCGAGTCGATAATAATAATAATATTAACATGGCTGAGCCAGTTGAGAACCTGAGCTCTCTTTTAGGCACCTGATATATACTATACATTTATCTCAAGGAAGTATTATGTAACATTTAGTAACATCTGGAATAGTACACATGGTGTTAATAAGAACATATCAGAATGTTACCACCATTATCACTTCGATATTTATTTATTTTTTATTATTATTTTTTTTTACATTTATATTATAAGTATATAACATATTTCACAGAGGAGTTTATATACATTAATATGATGAGGGAGGGAAGCAGTACAACATGGGTCTTATTAAGGTGGAACAAGAGGACAGAGCTGTCAGGGTCTTGGCAAATATATAATTATGGTAATGGTAATTTGTGTCTATCTACATGACAGTTTATGATATAATGGTTTTAGTGGTACATTAAAAGCAGGGATATAAAGTAGGTATTACAAAAATATTAATACTTAGACAATAGATATTATTTAAGTGATGATTTAAAGGAAGGGAGTCTTCAGCAGCGTCAAGTTAAGGCCCTAGTAACCAGTATATCATTCGTGTTCGGCCCACATTAGCGGATCCGCCCGGTTGTTTGCTGTTACAGGAGTGAAGGATGTGTGGGGATCCTGCGGTGGTGGAAGGGATCGTAGGATGCTGCGGAGGAGCTCCCCAGGGGATCTCTGAGGGCTTGAGAGCGGCCGCCTGGTGCAGGATACGCCCTGATGCCGTCATTTGTCGCACGTCACGCCATGGGATCAGTGCTGGCTCCCTCCTGCATGCTAGACCCTGTTTTGTGCAATATAAAGTGTACGCTTATGCGGGCAGGACGTGCTCTGGTTGACCCTTACCTACCTCACTGTCCGCTAGCTCCCTCCCACGCGTTTCGTACCAGTATGAAGAACTCAAGTTTCCAAAACCTAGTTTACCTCTCCTAATTAAACCTAACTTATCTACCTAACAGCCTTGTCCAACCAAACCTAACATATTATAACGTGATCTAATCTTGCCTTATATATTGTAACCTAACCTAACCTAACCTAACCCAACCGTCTCCCAACATAATGTAACCCAGTACTATTGAAAAACTGATGTCTTGGTAGGCGTGGACCAGTTAGCGCATGCCAGGCCCGTATACGCGTGGATTTTGCCAAAAGACCGGCCGGACCTCCCGTGACATCCCCGCCGGCTTCCTCCTCCTTCCTGGCTTACTGGTAAAGCGTATTCGTCTCACAGACAAAAGATTTCTGGTTCAGATCCCCAAGACCCAAGAAAAACGGAATGCAATTTTCTCTCCCGACATCTGCAGTAACAACAACAACAACAGCAACAAAAGCATCTATAGCAAAAACAAGGGAGAGGATGGTAGGCAGGGTGGGGGGGGGAGCACAGCAAGAGGAGGGATGGAGGGAAAGGAGGTGGGAGACAATAATTGAGTAAAGGTATGGTAGGGAGTCAATATAGAAGGGGGAAAGGGGATGATATGAGATGAGGGTAATATGGAAAGGGGAGGAGAGAGGCGGTATAATGTAAACAAACTTCCGGGAACAGTGGTGGAAATATTTGAGGATATATAACAGACCAGTGTAATATAGCGTGGGTAGGCAAGACCAGAGTCCTTATCTGCTGTAGTGTGGAGCAGAGGTTACACATATATATATATATATATATATATATATATATATATATATATATATATATATATATATATATATATATATATATATATATATATAAAGTGGCACGTGTGTGTGTCCGCACGAGAATCTCGGAAACTACTTTACCGATCTGTAGTGATGATGGATGGTGTTATATGTAGTGATGATTGGACAGTAAAATAATAACAGTTTAATGCTAAAAAAATATACTTTGCTGTACCGTTGTAGTGAAAAGCATGGTGGAACTTACATACACCGTTAATGAACTATTGATGGAAGAAGAAGTTTTAGGGACGGAACAGCGAGACAATGTGGAGCCTCCCGGAGGGTGGCGTCCTACCGTGGCCTAGCGGATGAGCCGCCCGGAGGGCGGCGTTTCTGTAGTATATATATATATATATATATATATATATATATATATATATATATATATATATATATATATATAAAATGGTGTGACCTGACCTTCATGTCACAGTTGTGTCAGCTGGACTCCGCCTCACTGAAAAAAAACCATAAAGCCAGACAGTGAGTGGACGAAAACAATAGAGGTATTACAGCAGGTGTGTAGGCCGTCACCAGAGTGTGTCAGGTGTGAATAGGAGGTGACACACTAGGCGGATTACACCCTGGCTGAAAAGGGGATGCCCATACACAGTTAGCGCTCGACCTGTATGACACTGGGGCGCCTCTGTAGAGTGTGTGTAGTTTACTTGGTGTGTTACTGAGGCACTGGGGCGTCTCTGTAGAGTGTGTGTAGTTTACTTGGTGTGTTACTGAGGCACTCTGGCGCCTCAAGACATGATCCTGACCCAACTTGTATCGATTCCACCCACTTAACAGATTACTATGTATCAGCCGCACTAATATATATATATATATATATATATATATATATATATATATATATATATATATATATATATATATATATATATATATGGTAAATGCACAGTATACAGTATATATCAGGAGCCACTAAGAGAGCTCAGGCTCTCACTTGGCTCAGCCATGTTAATATTGTTATTATTATCCATTTTGTATCTGTATTTTTCTGGCGATATAAACTGTTTCAATATTAATATCTGTGGGTTTGTTTGATTCACTCTCTGTGTGGCACCGTGTAGAGCCTGGATAATTCAGTTAATATGTGGCACTGTGTAGAGCCTGTATAATTCAGTTAATATGTGGCACTGTGTAGAGCCTGTATAATTCAGTTAATATGTGGCACTGTGTAGAGTCTGTATAATTCAGTTAATATGTGGCACTGTGTAAAGTCTGTATAATTCAGTTAATATGTGGCACTGTGTAAAGTCTGTATAATTCAGTTAATATGTGGCACTGTGTAGAGCCTGTATAATTCAGTTAATATGTGGCACTGTGTAGAGCCTGTATAATTTAGTTAATATGTGGCACTGTGTAAAGTCTGTATAATTCAGTTAATATGTGGCACTGTGTAGAGTCTGTATAATTCAGTTAGCCTGTATAATTCTGTGTTAATATGTGGCACTGTGTCTGTACCTGTATAATTCAGTTAATATGTGGCACTGTGTAGAGTCTGTATAATTCAGTTAATATGTGGCACTGTGTAAAGTCTGTATAATTCAGTTAATATGTGGCACTGTGTAAAGTCTGTATAATTCAGTTAATATGTGGCACTGTGTAAAGTCTGTATAATTCAGTTAATATGTGGCACTGTGGTATTTAAATAATGTATGGTTATTTATGTGAAGTAACATTTATTCTTCTTTCCTCCACAGGTAAATGAGAGGGGGGAGAGGGCGCACAGTGGACGCCAGGTTGAGGTGAGTGGGACTGTGAAGGTAAAGTGAGACAGGATGGAAGTGAATGAACGTGTGAGAGGGAGAAGGGCCGTGTGAGGGGTGGATAGAGAGGATGAGTGAGTCTTTGAGATGGGTGAGTGTTGGTGGATGAGTATGGGTGTGTGTTTGAGAGGATGAGTGACTTGAGAAGTGGGTGAGTGAGTGAGTGGTGGATGAGTGAGTGAGAGGTGGATGAGTGAGTGAGAGGTGGATGAGTGAGTGAGTGGTGGATGAGTGAGTGAGAGGTGGATGATTGTGCGGAAGGGGGAGAGTGTATGATAGGGTGAAAGAGAATGAACTGAAGACCACAACAATGACGCTTGACTCAGTACCAATCCTTGCCCTCCACACGCCCACACTCCCTCCACACGCCCACACTCCCTACACACGCCCTACACACGCCCACCACACGCCCACATGCCCTCCACACACACACAGCTTACAGTACCCTTCCTCATGGCAGGGCTACAGTAATGCCAGCCTCACACACATAAAGAAGTAGCTACGGCAAAATAAGACGATACTTACCAAACAGTGTCCAATAGTTACCTCAGTGAGCGTCCCGGCTGATGCGGTGAAAGCGGAAGTGAATTTCGCAAATGATTCGTTTAAATCCAGCCATTGATAAGGACATACTCATTTGATCAACATATCCGAGTGTTGTTAATTTGATGCTGCAATGGACTTCATTCCGGCCATCCTCTTTATTGAAAATGGCTGCTATAACGTATGAACTGAATAATATTACTCTGGTTACACTTAAAAACTAAAAAAAAAAAGAAAAAAAAAGACATTATTAGTGGCACCTATATAAGTGGTCGTTAACCCAGATATGTAATTAGCCAATCAGCTGTGAGAGTGTTACCCGCACCGGTTTACAGAGACAATATGTAAAGAAAATATCCCTGTGAAGATACACTAAACTATTGGGGGTAAACCACTAGTACTTTACCTCAACTATTGGGGGTAAACCACTAGTACTTTACCTCTGTGGGGTGTGAGTATATCGAGTCATTTTTGGGGGGTAGTTGTTTTTTATGCGTCCAGTTACTCCAGGCTGTTAAATAACCCTCGTATATTGTCTTATTTTTACACACCCACAAACATACAGTACAGTACATCTGGGCTAAGACTTACGTTGGTTCCTGACTTATTTAACCATTAAGTGTCGGACCTCTGACTGTATGAGAAGGTCAGACTGATCCATGTCATTCTGTCTTTCACCTAAATATGGCCGCTCTGTTGGTGCCTGCCTATACAGTACTGTTAAAAAAATAAAATAAATAGATAAAAATATTGCATTCTTTACAGCCATTTTAAAATCCATCAGTTTGGTTGCTATATTGAAATTACTCATCCATCCCGAGGTTTAGAATTTTATGCTTTTTGTTGATTTGGGACGTGGATTAATATCACTCCCTTTGGCAATTTACTCTTTTTTATAGAAATGTTTCCCCCCGTAACCAAATTCACATCCCCCTTCCCCCTCAGTTTGCCCCCCCCTCAGTTTTTGCCCCCCCATTTGGAATTGGGTCGCTGACATTAACTAATTTGCCTTTTCATGTTCAGTCATTGACATTAAACTGGTTGGTGTTGTGTGTAGCAGAGAGTTACTGACGGTAGTTTTAAACTTTCAATTTACTTTTTTTTTTTTTCCGTGTAGCTGGTATTATTCGGTTTTGCTCTCCCCTCTCTCCGCACCCTCCACCTCACTCCCCCACCAGCACCCCGCACCCCTCTTCTCCCACAGCCCTCTCTCGTCCTCCGTCCCCCTCTCTCCCCTTCCCTCTCTCCTTTCCCCGTCTCCCTCTCCTTTTACCCGTCCTCCTCCCTTCTCCCGTTCCCCTCTCCTCTTTCCTCTCCCCTCTCTTCTCCCCTCCCTCCTGTCCTCCCACTTCTTCCCTCTCTCTCCCCCTCTAGCTTTTTTCGTGTTTAAATTTAGTCCAGCGAATTGTTGAGTTACTGTTCTGTTGAGTCACTACCGTGTTGGGTCATCGCCATCTTGACTCATTACCATGTTGGGTCAATCCTACGGAGGGTCAGTGAGTCACTAGTAGGGTCACCCGCTGCTGCAGTGGGCGACTGACGAGTCATTAAACTCAGAGTCTAACGCGACTAATTGAAACATTGTTTGCATGCCTGCTTGCACGATTACTCGCTTCCCTGCTTGCACGACTGTGCCCGAAAGCAGCTGCTGCTAATATACAGAAGCAGGTCAAATAAATAGGGCGAAATTGGCTAATAAATTGGTTCTGGGGTGATCCCATACTGGGGGAATTATATTTACATTTTTATTACTATTTTATTTATCTATTTATTTATTTTCAAATTGATAGTTTGAAGTGATGGATGTTAATTTGTTTTTCATTCGTTCGGTAGTTTCAAAAGGGGTGATTGCTCTACCCTCCCCTCCCTTAAAATGGCCGTGTCTATCTCTCAATCCTCTGGTTATTTTTAATACTATTTTGTGTAAATAACTTCTAATCGATATCTGTTATTTTGCCAAAAGGCGTCGTCTATGAATAGTCCGTTTAATTTTTTTTATGCAGTATATATACCTTAATTAAGAGTCTACCTGTAATTAGTCTAATTAGAGTTGGTACTTACGATAGCAGTCGAACTTACCTACCTGTAATTATGCAAATTTCACAGAGAGATACTATTACTACGGGGGGGGGGGGGGGGTATGAGTACGACCCTGGAACACACTTCGGGTACTGTGTAGTTCAGGTCCGCTACCAGTACACAGCTTAAAGGCGAGATGGTGAGAGGAGAGTGGTGGTGATGGCTTGGTGACTGTGTGTCTGGTGTATGCTAGGTGTGTGCCAGGGGTGTCAGGTGTATGCCAGGTGTGTGCCAGGAGTGTCAGGTGTGTGCTAGGTATTTCAAGTGTGTGTTAGCAAGGTACACGGTGTCCAGCCTGTTTGTCACATGTACAAGCCGTGGTGTGTGTGTCCTTGTGACAATACTCATCGTCCTCCTGTCTGGCGCCGACATCCGGGATCAGGGCCGCTTGTATTATCTCTCTCTCTCTCTCGTCCCTACAGCCAGAAGACCTCGTCACTGAAGGAGAGAAACCAGGCGAACTTTCGTCTGGCGTAGATGAAAGTCAACTCATTCATGTGGAACTTTA